>NC_133527.1:132862808-133184726 GCF_048544455.1 Silene latifolia | reverse complement strand
ATGGTCGTCGAAACCAAAGAAGACACCTGTCAAAATCTCGTCAAAGCCTAAGTATGAAAAGAAGAAAGAGTCATTCTCTTACAACTACCAACGAGACAAGCCTACATTGAAAGAGTTGCAGGCTAAGAAATACCCATTCCCAGATTCTGACTTGTCTGGAATGCTCGATGACCTCTTAGAGAAGAAGGTTATACAATTGCCCGAGTCGAAGCGCCCTGAGCAAGCAAACAAGACAAACAATCCCAATTACTGTCGTTATCACAGGCTGGTGAGTCACCCTATTGAAAAGTGTATAACACTCAAGGAGAAGATCATGCAGCTCTCCAAGGAGGGGAAGATCATTCTTGACTTGGATGACACAGTAACTACAAATCAAACTACTGTAGTCTTGGAGCAACCTGACGAGCCAATTATACAACAAGGACAATGTGTGTATATGTTGCAGTTCGGGAGTTTTGAGCCTGTGGCATTACAGATCCAAGGGTCATTGTCGTCACTACCTCCAACGTCATTGGAAGAAATACTACCTCCTCAGGATAAGAACGAGGAAAAGAAGCATGAAGATGACGATGAGGGTTGGACTTTGGTTACGCGCAAGAAGTCAAAGAAACAAACAAGGCAGACAGCGCAACCTACTCACCGTTGAAGAAAACAATCAAAGAAGACTAAACCTCGCAAGACGAAGGGAAAGAAAAAGCCCAAAACAGTGATCAAACCACATGTCTTGCCAATTGATTTGCTGGAGCAAGAACCACCAAGTCCCGTCACCTTAGAAGAATTCTTCCCGCGAGATTTCATGAACAAGGTTACTGCGTGCACCATCTCAGCTACTGAAGGTGGCGACGATGAAAAGAAGAATGAGGAAAGGGGCCTAGATGATGCGGTATCACCACAACAATCTCATTCTGAAAAAGAGAAGGGAATAGTGGCTGCTCTTCATGCCCTTCCTACAAACATGGGATGGAAGCAAATCTTTCATCTACCTAAAGAGAAGCGTCAGCTGATAATTCAAGGACTTGAGAAGCCTGAGTTGTATGCCGGCAAGATGAAAGAAAAAATTGAGCCTCTTGAGCAATCAACTGGATGTGTCTCCTGCAACGCAGCCTTGAGTTTTTCAGATGAGGATTTACTTCTTGGATCCAAACCTCACAACAGGCCACTTTATGTGTCCGGGTACATCCGGGGGCAAAAGGTCAAGCGCATCCTAATAGATGGAGGATCAGGAGTCAATCTCATGCCAAAAGCAACCATGAACGAATTAGGGATCACGATGGACGAACTCTCCAGTAGCCGAACAATGATTCATGGTTTCAACTTGAATGGGGAGCGCGCAGTTGGCATGATCCGCGTGAACCTTACCATGGGCGATCTTTCTTCCGACACATTATTCCATGTCATGGATGGCAAGACATCGTTCAAACTATTGCTAGGGCGACCTTGGAAGCACGAAAACGGAGTTGTCGCCTCAACCCTCCATCAATGCTTGAAATATTATCGTGGTGGTGAAAGGAAGATAGACGGAGACGCCAAACCCTTCTCTAAGGTCGACTCTTTCTTCGCTGATGCAAAATTCTTTGAAGAGAATGGTACTTCCAGTGAGTTCATGCCAACCACCATCTCTTCAATAGGAAAAGGAGGGAAGCGGGAAAAGAACATCATCAAAGAAGATGAAGCTGCAAGTCCTGCTAAAGAAAATGATGTTAAGAAAGATGTAGACAAGGTCAACAAAATAGCTACTCCTGTGGCATCACCCAAGAAGCAAGAGACGCCGCAGAAAACTACACCACCAGTACTACGCTACATCCCAAAGTCTCGCCGCAAAGATGGAGAGAGTCCTTTTGCAGAGTGTCTAACACCAAAGATAGAGCCTAAGGATAAAAAGTCAAGTCTGGTGTTCAAGCAGGAATGGGTGGCCAAAGTCGTTACACCTCTACCAAGTTCATCTCAAACGAAGATTGTGAGACCCCCTCCGAATGGTTTTGTCTGTTCATCCAGTCAATCATCAAGTAAGGGAAACAAGGGGATATTTGATTCCAATGCTTACAAGCTACTAGCAAAGGCTGGATATGACTTTACAAATCCGACTCCTCTCGGTAAAGTTGTAGAAGTTGAGCCGTACGGTTTGAACAAAGCGCAACATGAAGTGTTCAAGCAAGATGGGAACTTCGTGGTGACTAGGGCCGGACTCGGATATGAGTCTCCTGCGCCTGTGAAGATTGGTTCTCGTAGAAAAGGGGCTACTGCGTCTTCTCAGCACATCACAGTAGAAGAGGTCGAAGAAAATGAAGGAGAGGAAAAGATGCAATCATCTTCAGTCTTCGATCGAATAAGTCCACCTGCAAAGAAGTGTCGCCCTTCTATATTCACAAGGTTAGGGAGACCAAGTGCTTCAACCAAACACATTTCTGTATTTGCTAGGCTTGGCAATCAAGGAGAAAGTAAAGTCAAAGTGTCAACACCTTCTTTGCGCATAAACAAGAAGGGCGCAATACATGAACGCTTGGACGGTCCATCAAAAACAGTCTTCAGTCGACTAGGGGCTCCCAAGAAGAATAGTGGCAAGGGTCGTCCTCTCTCAACTTCTGCAACACAAAATGAAGAAGAAGTAAGAGTAAGCGATGACTTGAGAAGCGCAATACCATCTCGCATGAAGCGTATGCAAGTAGTGGACATCATCCAACATGACCCACTCAAAGCAAGGAGGCGCGTACTAGTTCTTACTGGTCATCAAAAGAATGCCGAAGAGCTTGTGCCCTCATCTTCACGTCCCTGTGATACAAAGAAGTCAAGTGACTTAGAAATTACAACGTCGTCATATCACATCACAGTAGAAGAGATACCTGACGAGAATGAAGAAGTTGAGGCCGATGAGGCCCCTGAAACACATGAAGACGGGGGCCAATCGACTGTGGATGAACTCAAGGAACTCAACTTGGGAACTACTGAGGATCCTCGCCCCATTTATGTTAGTGCTCTGCTGACTAAGGAAGAAGAAAAGGAGTACTACAAGTTGTTGGTCGAGTACAAGGATGTCTTCGCTTGGAGCTATAAAGAGATGCCTGGACTCAGCCCAAAAATTGCAGTTTATCGTCTAGCAATCAAGAAAGGCACCAATCCCAAAAAGCAACCTCAACGTCGTTTCAGGCCGGAGCTTGTACCTGAAATTGAAAAGGAAGTCAACAAACTCATTGAAGCAGGTTTCATTCGAGAAGTCAAATATTCTACCTGGATAGCAAACATTGTCCCGGTCAGAAAGAAGAATGGACAATTGCGCATATGTGTCGACTTCAGAGACCTTAATGATGCATGCCCGAAGGATGACTTCCCTTTGCCAGTCACAGAGTTGATGATTGACGCAACCACTGGTCATGAAGCCCTCTCATTCATGGATTGTACTGCTGGTTACAATCAAATACATATGGCACCTGAAGATCAAGAAGCAACAGGTTTTCGAACCCCAAAAGGGATCTTCTGCTATACGGTCATGCCGTTTGGATTAAAGAATGCCGGCGCTACGTATCAACGCGCAATGCAAAAGATTTTCGATGACATGCTGCATAAAACAATAGAGTGTTATGTTGATGACGTGGTGGTCAAATCAAAGAAAAGAGAAGACCATATCAAGGACCTTCGAACCGTCTTTGAAAGACTTAGAAAGTGTCAACTCAAGATGAATCCACTCAAGTGTGCGTTCGGTGTCACATCTGGGAAGTTCTTGGGGTTTGTGGTTAGGCATAGAGGCATTGAAATTGACCAAACAAAAAATTAAAGCCATCAACGAAATGCCGGAACCAAAGACGTTAAAAGAGTTGCGCGGATTGCAAGGACGTTTGGCATACATTCGAAGGTTCATATCTAACCTAGCAGGACGTTGCCAACCATTCAGCCATCTCATGAAAAAGGATGCTCCATTCCAATGGGATGAAAAATGCAAAAATGCTTTTGATAGCATCAAGAAGTACTTGGCCAGTGCACCAGTGTTGGGGGCACCAATTCCAGGAAAGACACTTGTCCTCTACATCGCAGCACAAGAACGCTCACTGGGGGCAATGTGTGCTCAAGAAATTGAAGACCGTAAAGAGAGAGCACTCTATTACTTGAGTCGTACCTTGGTTGGAGCCGAGTTGAATTATTTGCCCATAGAGAAGATATGTCTTGCTTTGGTGTTCGCCATCCAGAAGTTGAGACACTACATGCAGGCGCATACCATACACGTGGTCTCAAAAGCTGATCCAATCAAGTACATACTCTCAAGACCAGTCTTGTCTGGAAGACTTGCGAAATGGGCAATGTTGCTTAAGCAGTATGACTTGGTGTTCGTGCCTCAAAAGGCTGTGAAAGGTCAAGCTATCGCCGACTTCTTTGCTGATCATCCAGTGCCAGCAGAGTGGGAAATTTCAGATGACCTCCCAGGAGAAGAAATTTTCTATGTGGACGTTCTACCTCCATGGCAAATGTACTTTGACGGTCTTTGCAAGGCAAGATGGAGTGGAGCTGGAGTTGTATTCGTAACTCCACAAAATCATCTTATGCCATATGCCTTTACACTCACTCAGTTGTGTACAAATAATATGGCAGAATACCAAGCTCTCATACTCGGTCTTCAAATGGCCATCGAAATAGGTGTCAGGGATATGGACATATATGGAGACTCAAAGCTTGTGGTCAACCAAGTCCTTGGTGAATATGAAGTGAAAAAGGAAGACTTGATTCCCTACCATCAACAGGCATTACAACTGCTGAATCAACTTGACGACATCCATGTTGGTCATGTGCCAAGGAGTGCCAATAAGTTGGCTGACGCGCTTGCTAATCTTGCAGCCACTTTGGCACTGGGGGCAGAAGAGTCTATGAAAGTCGATCTGCAATCGTTGGGTAATATCATCGCTTGAAGGAGAAGAAAATGTAGACACAACCAACATGATTTGCGTCTACACGCTTGTTGATGAAAATGATCAAGCGTCAACCTATCATTGATTTTTGGACCACCAAAAACTACCCGATGATCCCAAACACAAGGTAGAAATACGTCGACGTGCTCCAAAGTTCATTCACTATAAAGGGACACTCTACAGACGTTCTTTCTCAGGCCAATGGTTGAGGTGTCTAAGCAAGGACGAAGCTACCGAAGCAATGCATGAAGCTCATTCTGGCATTTGTGGTGCTCATCAATCTGGGCCTAAACTTCATGATCGTGTAAAGAGAATGGGGTATTACTGGCCAACCATGGTGCAAGATTGTATGGACTTTGCGAAAAAATGTGAACCCCGTCGTTCGCACGCAAACTTCATACACCAACCGCCGGAGCCGTTGCATCCTACTGTTTCTTCATGGCCCTTTGAAGCTTGGGGACTTGATGTTGTGGGACCTCTTACTCCAAAGGCCTCAAATGGACACGAGTATATCCTCGCTGCCACTGACTACTTCTCAAAATGGGCAGAAGCCATCACACTACGGGAAGTGAAGAAAGAAAATGTTGTGGACTTCATTAGAACCCAAATCATCTACAGATATGGTGTACCTCAACGTATCACAACTGACAATGGGAAACAATTTTTCAACCATCTGATGACAAGTCTGGGAGAAAAATTCAAGTTCAAACAATACAAGTCATCCATGTACAATGCCTCTGCAAATGGTTTGGCTGAAGCCTTTAATAAAACTCTTTGCAATTTGTTGAGAAAAGTAGTAGCAAAGTCAAAGCGAGATTGGCATGAAAGAATTGGTGAGGCGTTGTGGGCATATCGTACCACATACAAAACACCTACTCAGGCAACCCCGTACGCGTTGGTGTATGGAGTGGAGGCCGTGTTGCCTTTGGAGTTGCAGATCCCTTCCTTACGCATTGCTATTCAGGAGGGACTCACAGATGATGAGAATGACAAATTGCGATTAGCAGAGTTGGAAGCTCTCGATTAAAAGAGATTAGAAGCTCAACAAAAGCTCCAGTGCTATCAAGCAAGGTTGTCACGCGCATTCAACAAAAAGGTGCGCCCTCGTTCTTTCCAAGTAGGAGACCTCGTCCTTGCAGTACGAAGACCAATCATCACCTCTCACAAGCCAGTTGGCAAGTTCACCTCTAAGTGGGATGGTCCATACGTGGTACAGGAGGTCTACACAAATGGTGCTTACAAAATCGTGGATGAAGATGGCGTTCGGGTAGGCCCAATCAATGGGAAGTTTTTGAAGCGTTACTATTCTTAAATCCCAACAGTGAAGGCTCCTAAGCAAGAGCGTAAACTGCAAGTCACAGCTCCTAAGCAAGAGGTTAAACTGCATACAAAAAAAAATCTCCAAAAAAAAAAAAAAAAAACAAAAAAAAAAAGACTCCAAAAAAATAAAAAATAAATAAAAAATATACTCCTTTCTTCCTCTATGAACTACGTCGGCTTGATCTTGTGAAATACACTTTGTGCTTCACAAGTACGTAGGCAACTTGGGTGAACATGTAGCTCAAGTGCAGCCACACCTCCAAACAAAAAAAAAATCCCTCTCTTGAACTACGTTGGCTTGATCTTGCAAGTTGTCATCTTGGTAGCTTTGCGAGTTCGTAGGCAGTTTGAGCAAACATTTTGTTCAAGTGCAGCCACACCAAAAAAAAAAAAAAAAATTACAGCAAAATAATTACTCCTGGCCCGCAAGAGTTTAAACTGTGTACGGCTAAAATTACAGTCAAGCATCAAGCAAGGTTGTAAAAGCAAGGCCATGTTAATCGATGATGAGTTCCGCTTGAGCTGGGTCTTTACACTATTTGCTTCACGGTTAGCCTTGGATAGATCTTTAAAAAAAGGAGGGTCACATCGCATACAGGTGATGAAATGATGTAGCAATCTGGCACATAAAGGCTTGGAACTTCCTTACAATCGACGAGCGAGTTCATTACATGGTAACTCCAAAGGGAACCCAAGATGACCCATCCAGGAGTGACTCGTACTCTCTCTTGGAGTCGACGAGTCAGGTCCATTGCGAGTTGCATCCCTGCAAAAAAAAAAAAAAAAAAAAAAAAAGGAAAAATACAAGAATACAAGTAAGTATAGAGAATATGAGGAAGTCTTTTACAAGTAGGGCGGACATCAAATCAAGAATTGTATTCATCCGGCAGGTCTCCTAGGGAGAGGGTAATGAAATAATAGTTTTCATAAGGAGGTCCATTGCATGGTTCTTCAAAACTGTGTCGCGATGACTCGAATGGGTTCACCCTGACACAACCTGTCGCGATGACCCAAAATGGGTTCACCCTAACAGGCAATAAGTCTTCAAAAGTGTGTCGCGATGACCCGAATGGGTTCACCCTGACACAACCTGTCGCGATGACCCAAAAATGGGTTCACCCTAACAGGCAATAAGTCTTCAAAACTGTGTCGCGATGACCCAAATGGGTTCACCCTGACACAACCTGTCGCGATGACCCAAAACGGGTTCACCCTGACAAGTAATAAGTCTTCACTCCGTCGCGATGACCCAAAAAATGGGTTCACCCTGATAACTAATAAGTCTTCAACGGTGAACAAGTGAAATTGGCTTCCATGAGAATATTGACAAAAGAAGTCGCTTGGCTAGTAAGACAGAACATGATACCTGTGCATAAATAAAATACAACAAACAAGCATACAATTTGGAAAGACGGGATATCAAGGATGTACTACGAATTGTGCTAGAAAATTTTTTTTTAAAAAATTTCATTACCCCGTAGTCCGTAGTGATAAAGGGCCGAGGAGTTTAGATACCATTAAACTAACGTATTCTCGTGATTTGTATCAATCCCAAGGTTCATTAAAACATCCGGTTGTAGGAAATCAAGCCAACAAAGATAGTGTTGTTATTCCACCTGCATACAAATGAAACAAGTGGGAATTAGTGACAACTGTTTTATTCCCATGAATCCCATCAAAAAAAAAAAAAAAAAAAAAAAAAAAACAAACAAAGCCCTGAATTCTCGTACAAAAAAAAAAGAATGAGGCTTTCATTGGTTCATCATTATCGTTAATATTTTCGTGGTTGCTATCGTCGTGCCCTTATTATCGAAAGCTTGTTCCGCTCTTCTCGATGAAACCAGTTAAGCAGCACATCATTCATTACAGTCAGACGACATTCAATGAAAGAAGGAATGATGCGGTTTCGATGCAGCGAATGGGCCTGTGCTCCGTCATTATTATCGCTCGATGTCCTACATCTCTCCAAAAGAATTTTACTGAAAAGGATGACGACTCCAAGGGTGCTGCTCATGTATAAATTGTAGTGAAGCAAAGTCTGCAAGCAGACGATTATCAAATTTGACATTTATTATGTTTCAAAAAAAAATGACAAAAGCAAGTTTGCACTTCAACGATATGGGGACGAAGGACGGCCACCACAGTCTACGTCAAGTATGAGACTGCACGGCTACCTAAGACTCCAAGAGTGGCTTGTTTGGAAGCAGATTATCCTTCTCGACGATGTCATCTACTGGCCCACCGTCATCGAAACCTGCTCCTTCATCGGTATAAATCAACCTGTACAAGCGCCGATTAAAACCAGTTAAGAGACGATAAAGGCTAGAAATTAACCAGCCAAGATCGATTGCTCTACAAGCAAGAAAGGAAACTAATCATGGCATGATATCGAGAACTGAAGAAATTTTCATACCTTGAATTTCGATTCCAAGCTGACCTCAAAGCTCGAGGAAAAATACTTGATTGCGTGACAAGAAGAAGAACAACATCAGAAAGTGAAGATGGCAAGATAGCTACCATAAAGCAAATAAGTGAAAAAAAAAATCAAATCACAGTTTGCAGCCAACGAAGGAAAACGATTCAGTAGAAACAAAGAAAGAAAAAAAACATGGAGTTGATAGTGTTGTATAAGAATGTTAAGGCACGAAAGCAAAAAGGGTGATAATGTCTTACCGATCTCGAATATGGCTCTACAACTTGTGTGCAGGAAACAATCATCGTGATTGAGATTCCTAAATACCTAATTAAGGTTACCATGTATATATAGAGTTGGTTGCCAGCCATATTACCATAAAAAAAAAAGGACGTGCAATAACAAGAAAATTGAATTGAAAAGAGTAATATTAGTAGGATTCTATTTCCTATATTATTGTCTTTGAAGATCTCGAATATGCATGTGATTACTATATATATTGCAACTTAGCAAATAAAATTACTCGTCAATGTTATCTACGTTAAGTTGTGTCATGATAATGTAAGCCCAAGTTCGAGTACCTGAAGACTTTCAAGTCAGATATAAAAAAAAATGTGTTATCCGCCAAGTCTAAAAAAATGACAGGGTGACGTCAAAAAAAAAAATCCAGAAGCTACTACCCTTACGACAAGTTTGGGTAAGCTTCGACTTCCAAGTCAATTTCACCCGACAAGTTGGATAACGACAGGGTGACACAAAAAAAAATGGATCATTCTTGCGACAAGTAAGGGCGCTCATTACCGACTTCCAAGTCAAAGCAAAATCGAGACCCCGCCGCGTCAAGACACCGGGAGGTGCACGTGACAAGGTCCCGAGGGGGCAATTTGTAGGCACGGAAAATTTATTAATGTGCCGAATAAATAAAATAAATTAATTATTTTGAGTTAATACCAAATTTTAATTTAATTTAATTATTTTGTCCCGATTAAATGAAATATGGGCCGATTCGGATTACAAAAGGAGTTGTTCGGATCAATAAACCCAGAAAGAATCAAATTTGGGCCAAGGTTGCTTATAAACCCACAAATGGGCCTGTGACCATCAAAGTCCAACAAGGGGATTTGAAACTCTATAAATAGAGCTCTTCTCATTCATTCAAAGGGTTGGAAATTCATAATTGCAAAGGAGCTAGAGAGAACAAGGTACAAATTCCCACAAATTCTCTCTGTCAAAATCATTGCAAGCAGTCAACAAGCACATCAAATCGTGCCGCCTGCGTTGAAGATTCAATCACAAGTTCAAACCTTCAAGAGAGATTCAAGTCATCGCGACCCTCTCAAGAAATCAAATTTACATCACGCGTAGAGCAATTAAATTTGTCTACACGCGTACCCCTCACGTGTACCCCGTACACGTACCCCTTACGGCATATTAGAATCAGAGGATACATTAGAGATTGTACACGTACTTTTGATATTTATTAATAAAATATAATTGTTTCCTTGTTTTGTATTTCAGTTATCGCAATACAAAATTTGCTGTTACAGTGTTTAATTAATTTACTTAGTTAGCTGTTTGTTTTTGTGGTTTTTTATTTTTTATTGTGTTTCCTTTTTTTCCCTTGTTGTATTGTTTTTTTTTGCTCCATTGTATGATATGCTCGTTTTAATATATAGTTCTACTCTTTATTACATGCAAATGCTTGTTAACATAGATTTTAAATAACTTGTGAACAGACAAACGAATGAAACAATAACATAAAATATAAGGACAACGGTAGTGCATAAGAACCATGTTAGAATATAAACACTTCTAAAAATAAATGGAAATTGGAAGATATTAATAAGATAATTACAATGGTTCTTATAAGAACCGTGTTAAATTATAAAATTTATGAATAACATATATTTTAAATAACCTTCTTTCTTTCTCTCTCCCTCTCTCTCTCTCTCTCTCTCTCTCTCTCTCTCTCTCTCTCTCTCTCTCTCTCTCTCTCCCCTCTCCCTCTCTCTCTTATTACTCAAATTATGTCAAGTGGTAGTTCTTCTTCTTCCTCTATTTCAATAGGGACATGTAATTGCTCAGTTCCGGCAGCATTGCGGACTTCTTGGACTTCGCAAAATCCAGGAAGAAAGTTTCTTACTTGCAAATTCTATAATCCCGAGACTAAAATGCCGTGGGATTTATCTGTATGCATCCCTTTAATTTTAAGGATTATAACGAATTATAGAGTGATGATTACGAGTCATAAAACTAAATTGCATAAACAAAAGCATAAAGGATTAAGAAATAACCTGCGGTCCTAGCTTTTATGGCCTATGAACAATATCGCAATGATATTCTCCTATCAGTTGCACCCGAGACGATATGAGATATGCCCTTGTTCTTTTGCTAGAATCGATCCCTCAAATTTTCTGTAAAATTAGGGTTTTGTGTTTTGTTGAGATGAGAGGCAGGAGTAGGTTCGAAATTAGGTTTTTAGAAAAATAAACTCTCCCTTCCATTATAACCGTGTATTAGGGTGAAATAGGGTGATTTATTTTTCTTTCCAAAATCTCGGCCCATACATACGAAACAGGCATATCAGTCGATCGACTGATACACCCGGTCGATCGACCATGTAACTGAAACAGGTATATCAGTCGATCGACTGACATACCCGGTCTATCGACCATGTATATAACGCATTATTTATAATTTGTCATTTATATTATACCGCATTAATTAGTACGGGTCAATAATAATTTATTATGACAATATCGTATAATTTATCATTAGCTGATTAAATATAACCGATTACATTTAATTACGAATTAACATATTAATTCGTCGAAGCTAACATTATATACATTAATTAAATATAACATATTATATTCAATTTACGAATTGACAATTAATTCATCTCAGCTAATATTATTTAATCGGCATTAAATAATCGTCTCATCAACACATTGACTAACTGTTTAGTCATATAAGGCATCAATGTGATTATATTTTCATACAATCACATTTCTCAAACACATCCTTTAGGTGTGACTGTTAGGGACCAGTTGATCACCGCCATCTGTATGATAATAACGTCAAACTTTCTAGCAAGCCAACCGTTATTAGGTAATCGTTAATCAACTGATAAAATACGAAGTATACCCTTGTGAACATCTAAGAGATTTACAAATTTTATCACACTAATTTGTGGAGGACACAAGCTCCAACAAACTCGCGCTTGTCCTCACAAGTGTATGTGCGATAACCGATTCTCATATCCTAAAATTTCTCCCACTCAATGTAAAACAATTTGGAAATTCCGTATTCACAAAGGTCATATTTTACAAGTGATCTGCATCAAGAGTGGTTTCCCCGACTAGAGAGTAACTTAACTGATAAACGAATCAACATTCGAGCATGACCATGCATTTCAGTTACAACTCCTCGAGTGGCCCTGAGAAATAAATATACCTGATAAAGGTTGGATATTTTCCTCAACTCGAATCCTGCAGATGTAAGCACAGTATGAAATGACCCAGAAAAAATCCACTTAGCCTCCAGTTACGGCAGACCGTGAGAAAGAAATCAAAGTCACCCAAAAACTGCCTTAATCTCAAGAGACAGTCGATAGTCAAAAGAATCGACTCTAGGAACACAATGGATGTCCTATCCACGACCTGGCACCGAATGTTTTTAAACATTTAGGACTCCATTACGTTGTCACAAAAATTTGTCCTACGAGGTATCGTTATAATCTCGCATTTGTGATCGATCAGTCAACAGTTTGACTTATGGCTCGTTGAACCCACCATCAATCGACTGCACAATATAATAGCCAGAGTTATCAGCTCTTGTAGTTGATTACGGACCAAAACAAAATATAATGTAATTCAGTTCACTTTGTGGCGTTCAAAGTTGTCAGTACAATCCACATGAAAAACAAAATATTATAATAAAACGATGAAGTTATAAATAGTATATGAAAAAGATAATGTATCAAATTCATAATAAACTACTACAACTCAGGAACACGTTTAATTCCCATGGAAATAACGTGCCCTTCATGCTTATCAAAATTCAACGGTTTAGTGAGAGGGTCCGCGATGTTATCATCCATCGCAATCTTGTCAATCACTATCTCTTCTTGCTCCACGTAATCGCGGATCAGGTGATCTTTCCGATGTACATGTCTAGATTTGTTGCTAGACTTTGGCTCCTTAGCCTGGAAGATGGCACCTCTATTGTCACAATAGATGGTGATCGGGTCATTCGAACTAGGAACTATCGTAAGTCCTTGTAAGAATTGACGCATCCATATCGCTTCCTTAGCTGCTTCCGAAGCGGCGTAGTACTCGGATTCAGTGGTAGAATCTGCTACAACACTCTGTTTGGAACTCTTCCAGTTGACCGCAGCACCATTAAGAGTGAAGACGAACCCGGACTGAGATTTTGAATCATCTCGATCCGTTTGGAAGCTAGCTGTAATACTCCGTATTTATAGTCTTGGGGGTACTCTATCGAGTAGCCCTTACTCTGTCGAGTAAGGGTAAGTGGCGAAGCAAAATAGTTTCTGACCTGTTGGGCACTCGATCGAGTAGCTGGGGCACTCGATCGAGTAGGGGGGTACTCGATCGAGTACCTTGGGTACTCGATCGAGTGTCCGGTTTTACGGGGGTTTTTCTCGGGTTTTGTTAATTACGCGATTAAGGTATTTAAACTTATTCGGCATTGTTCTAAATCACTTTTTACAAAACCTAAAACCTGTTTAATAGAGAAAGCAACTTGTTCTTCTTCCTAATCGCGTTCTTGACAACTCCCGGAGTTCAGACGGTCGGTTTGCATCGTAGTTTGTGTCGTTGGATTCCTTGCGTCGAGGGTAAGCTTTTAATGTAATTTATATAATGTTTTGTTAAGATTGGTGAAACCCTAATTTAGGAATTGGGGGTTTTTATGGATAGTAATTGAATAGTAGTATCTATGTGTTGTATGGTAGGAGGAGAGTTCGTAGAGGAGCCGTTTTGATACAAATTTGTAGATACCGTCTGCGTGTTGTGCACTCTAGGTAGGATTTCCTACTCAGTATTAGTCCCATAATGGGATATTGGTGATGTCTTTGTAGTTAGTTGTTTGATATGATGATTGTGATTATGATTGTGATTGTGATTGTGATTGGTTTCTATGGCTCTCGAGATGCGTTCTCGGCTGAGTGGGGTCACTTGCGGGAGTGATCTCACGCCCTAGTTTCGCCCTTCGTGGAACCCGCCACGAAAGGGGATGTGCACATTAATGGACGGGGTTATCGCTCGTACGATGAGCGGGGCTTAGGTGGGAACGGCTGCGGTCCCCCAGCTGGCAGGGCTCGGGTCCAAAGTGGACGATCGTGATTGAGACGGTTGGTTGGATGTGTGTGTGTGTGTGTGGCGGTTCAAATTGTCTGTTTGTCTTATTGTTGTTATCTATTTTGATTGTGTGATTATCATCGACCCGGTGTTGTTTTGTAAAAACTGCGGTGATCCATTCGGGGATGGTGAGCAGATATTGATGGTAAAGAGATGAGTACGGGATAGCATTTGGGATGGCCACGACATGACGATAGAGTCTTCCATTTGTAGTTTAGTGTTTATTTATATTTCGATTGAGAAAGATAGTTTGGAATAATGTATCGTACTTTCGGCTCGGTTTCAAGGATTGTATTTATTCATTAAAGTATTTATAATAAATGTTGTTTCTGTTTTGTCTATTTGATTATCATGCCTCGGGCGACCGAGATGGTGATGTCTTCATACCTGAGTGGTCCTGGTAAGGCACTTGGAGTATGGGGGTGTTACAAATGGTATCAGAGAGACGATCCTGAAACCTGTAACCAATGAACTTAATGAACATAGGGAGTCAATTAAAATGAACCCGGGGTAAAAGTTGTAGGAGCTAGTGCAAAGGCTTGGGAGACGTCCTAAAGTCGCAAGGGGTCGCCCTACAACTTTGAACCGGTCACATGGGGAAAGTGTTTGTCGAGTCATGTGTGTGTTTGGTAAACTTGCTAACAATGTGATGAAGTGTGATGGTTGTTTGGTGTTGAAATAAGAAGTTGAGCATGTGAAGGAAAATGATATGTGGAACATGTTAATGAGATGATAACATGTTGAATGATTTACAAATGTGGCTTTAATAGCATGAGGAATTGATCTTGTTGTTAGTAGAATAGACACTAGCATATTTATTACGATATCATGTAATTTTATGAAAGTTTAGCATGTTAGTGTATGACGTAATATGCGGGTAACTTTTACGCATTAGTGGTACTTGATCGAGTAAGGCTAACTCGATCGGATAGGTTTTTGACGATTTTGAGTCCAGAATCGCGTTTTGGGGCACTCGATCGAGTAACTAGGGGTACTCGATCGAGTAGGGGGTCACTCGATCGAGTAGCCTAGATACTCGATCGAGTGGGTTAGAGATCAGAAGGTCTGTTTGGTTCTGGAGTTTGGGTACTCGATCGAGTACATGGGGGCACTCGATCGAGTAGCTCGTTACTCGATCGAGTGGGTTTAGATACTCGATCGACTAGGTGCTGGGCAGCGAGTTTTCGTGTTTTGAAGTTTAGTACGTATGTTCATATCTACCCTTTCTTATATATGTATAGTTTCAAGATGCCGCCCAAGAGAAATGCTTTGTATGCGAGAGCTGAGCTTATGACTACGGACGACATCGTCAAGATGTTAGAGCACCAGGATGCTCTTACCGAGACCCTAAAGAAAGTGAATGAGGACAAGGATAAGGCTAAAGAGAAGGAGGTTGACCATGCTAAAGTCAGCCTCTATATTGCGAGGTTTAACCCGAAGGAGTACAAGGGAGTTGAGGAGCCTAACCTTCTTGATAGTTGGCTGAGGGAGATGGAGAATATACTAGATTTAGTCCCTTTGTCCGATGAGATGAGAGTGGATCAGCTGCATTCTATCCGAGGGGGCGGTGGCAAGTGGTGGGATTCAGTGAAAGTGAGTGCCAAGGAGATATATACCAACCAAGGCTTACCTGCTATACCTTGGGAGGAGTTTCGTAGGGCTGTGAGGAAGGAGTTTGTACCAGAACATGTGAGAAGTAAGTTGAGGGAAGAGTTTGATAAGTTTAAGATGACCGCTGAGATGTCGGTAGCCGAGTACTACAGACAGTTCAATGAGAAATCTAGATATGCTGAGGACATGGGTTTGAGTAATGAGAATCTGGCTCTGAGGTTTGAGAGTGGGCTAACCACGAAAATTATGGATAAGTTACCCGTGGGAGTCCTTACTGATGTAAAGGAAGCATATGAGAGGGCTGGGAGAGCTGAGAGACTAGTGGAGATGGCTCAGGAGAGGTCCGGTGGTGAGAAGAGGAAGTCGGAGAGCGAGGGTGGTGGCCAATCTAATTACAAGAAAGGCAACCACAATCAGTCTAAGGGGTTTTCTTCTGGATCTGGATTTAGTGCTGGGGCTTCCTTTGGGCGAGGCCGTGGGAGTGTGAGTAATAGCTGGGGAGTGACCTGCTTTGGTTGTGGTGGGGTAGGCCACAAGAGACATGAGTGCACGAGTGCACCAGGATCTTTCGAGAGACTCGCACTGAGCTTTGCGAGCAATGGACCCACTGGATCATGGCCAAACCGGGAGGTCGAGCTACCAGAGTGGAGGCAACCGCAACGGCGGTAATTCTTATCGAAGACAACCGACGAACAACAACAACAACAATCAAGGGTCGGGTGCTAGGCCGACCGCATCACCAAGATCTTGTCCGGGAGGTGGGCGGAAGACCGATGGCAAGTTGTTCATGATGGACAAGAAGGCAGCTGAGGAGGATGCGCACGTTATCACCGGTACATTCCTTGTTAATGGTATTCCTACGTTTGTTTTGTTCGATTCGGGGGCTTCTCAGTCGTTTGTGTCTTCGAGTCATGTTAAACAGTTGGGTTTAAGAGTTTATGAGTCTGTTAGTGAGCAAGTTTTTATACCTTCAGGTGAGTCTGTACCATGTGGGAGGTTGTTTAGAGATGTATCTTTGATAGTTGGGCAAGTTGATTTCCCTGTAGACTTGCTAGAGTTTCCTTTTAATGGTTTTGAGATGATAGTTGGGATGGATTGGTTAGGAAAGTATAAAGCTAAGATAGACTGTCATCAAAAGAGGGTGTCCCTAAGAGGTCCTAAGGGTGTTAGTGTGTCTTATCGTGGGTTTCTAGTCAAACCCAAAGTTAAGTTGATTGCAGCTGTTACCTTGAAGTCGTATCTGAGGAAGGGATGTCCGTTGATTTTGTGCCATGTGAGAGATGACCGGATAGAGAGCCCGGCAGTTGACGAGATACCGGTGGTGGGAGAGTTTGCAGATGTTTTTCCAGAGGAGATTCCAGGGTTGCCACCAAAGAGGGAGATAGATTTCACCGTTGAGTTGAAGCCAGGGACGGGGCCAATCTCTAAGGCACCGTACCGTATGGGTCCTAAGGAGATGGAGGAACTTAGGAAGCAGTTGGATGATTTGATAGAAAAGGGATACATTAGACCAAGTGTATCGCCGTGGGGAGCACCAGTTCTATTTGTGAAGAAGAAAGATGGAACTTTGAGGTTGTGCATAGATTAGGGGAGTCGAACCGTGTGACGATAAAGAACAAGTATCCTTTGCCAAGGATAGATGACCTGTTTGATCGGTTGAGTGGTGCAACAGTCTTTTCTAAGATTGATTTGAGGTCGGGGTACCATCAGGTGAAGATTAGAGATGTGGACATACCGAAGACAGCTTTCACGTCGAGGTATGGCCATTATGAGTATGTGGTGATGCCGTTTGGGTTGTCTAATGCACCGGCAGTGTTTATGGATTTGATGAATAGGATCTTCAGACAGTTCTTGGACCAGTTCGTGGTGGTGTTTATCGATGATATCTTAGTCTACTCTAAGACTAAGGAGGAGCATGAGGAGCATCTGAGGATCGTGTTGCAGACTTTGAGGGATCATGAGATGTATGCTAAGTTGTCCAAGTGTGAGTTCTGGTTAGAGAAAGTCGCTTTTCTGGGACATGTGATATCTAAAGATGGGGTAGCTGTGGATCCGGCGAAGATTGAGGCAGTGACAAGGTGGGAAGCACCGAAGAATGTTGCTGAGGTTAGGAGTTTCTTGGGTTTAGCTGGATACTACAGGCGGTTCGTGAAGGATTTCTCCAAGATAGCTAGACCGATGACAGCGTTGATGAGGAAAGAGAACAGGTTTCGTTGGGATGAGAGTTGTGAGACGGCGTTCCAGACATTAAAGGAGCGTTTGACCACAGCTCCTGTCCTAGCATTGCCTGAAGGGAGCGAGAATTTTGAGGTTTATACGGATGCCTCGAAGAATGGGTTGGGATGTGTGTTGATGCAGAATGGTAAAGTGATTGCCTATGCTTCTAGGCAGTTGAAGCCTTATGAGGAGAACTACCCTACTCATGACCTGGAGTTGGGTGCAGTGGTGTTTGCTCTCAAGATTTGGAGACATTACCTTTATGGAGCGATCTTTAAGGTATTTTCTGATCACAAGAGTCTCAAGTACATCTTCACGCAGAAGGAGTTGAACATGAGACAGAGGAGGTGGATGGAGTTGATTGGTGATTACGACATGGAAATTATCTACCATGAAGGGAAGGCCAATGTTGTTGCTGATGCTTTGAGTAGGAAGAGTGTACATTCCTTGTGTACAGCTCTATCTTTGATGAGGCTGAGGGAAGAGGTAGCGAGATTTGGGATACATATGATGCAGAAAGGAGATACCATGAGTGATATGACAGTACAACTTGAGTTTTATGATGGCATTCGGGATAAGCAGGCTTTGGATCCTAAGATAGTGGAGTGGAGAGCTGGAGTAGAGAAAGGGACAGTGTCCCGCTTTTCCATTCATACAGATGGTAGTTTGAGGTTTGATGGTAGTTGGTGTGTTCCTAATGATGAGGAGTTGAAAAAGACAATCATGACAGAGGCGCATTGCACACCGTATTCAGTTCATCCAGGTGGAGACAAGCTATACAAGGATTTGAAGAAAACGTTTTGGTGGCCTGGGATGAAGAAAGAGACAGCTGAGTTTGTGTCCCGTTGTTTGACATGCCAGAGAGTTAAAGGGGAACAGAGAAGACCACAAGGTAAGGTTCAGTCTTTGGAGGTGCCGGAGTGGAAGTGGGAATCCATTTCCATGGATTTCATTGTGGGTTTGCCTAAGAGTCAACAAGGTAACAACATGATTTGGGTAATAGTGGATCGTCTGACCAAGTCAGCTCACTTTGTTCCAATGAAAGATACATGGACTAAGGCACAACTGGCTATGGCCTATCGAAAGAACGTGCTTAAGTTACATGGAGTCCCTAAGGACATAGTGTCTGACAGAGATGCGAGGTTTATATCGAGGTTTTGGAAAGAGTTGCAGGAATCGTTGGGAACGACTTTGAAGATGAGTACAAACATTTCATCCCGCGGATGGATGATGGGCAGACCGAGAGAACAATCAAGACCCTTGAGGATATGTTGCGAGCTTGTGTGATGGATTTTGGTGGTAGCTGGGAGCAGAGGTTGGACTTGATAGAGTTTTCTTACAATAACAGTTATCACACTAGTATTGGTATGGCACCGTTTGAGGCTTTGTATGGGAGGAGATGTAGGAGTCCAATCTGTTGGGACGATAGGGCTGAGGCAGTGGTGTTAGGACCAGAGATGGTGCATGAGATGGTTGAACAGATTAAGATGATCAGGGAAAGGATGAGAGCAGCCCAGGATCGACAAAAGAGTTATGCAGATCTTCATCGCGGGATATAGAGTTTGTGTCGGGGATAAGGTTCTTTTGAAAGTGTCTCCTATGCGCGGAGTTATGCGATTTGGGAAGAAAGGCAAGCTAAGTCAGAAGTTTATAGGGCCTTATGAGATCTTAGAGCGAGTTGGGGAAGTTGCTTATCGTTTGGCTTTACCAGCTGCGTTGGAGAGAGTGCATAATGTGTTTCATGTATCGCATTGTGAAGTATGTGAGTGACCCGTCACATGTGTTGGAGGCAGAGAGCTTAGAGCTAGATGAGTCCTTATCATATCTTGAGGTACCTAAGCAGATTCTTGACCGAAAGGTTAGAAAGACTAGGAGTGGTGAGACAGTTTTGCTTAAGATCCTTTGGTCTAACCACGAGACTGAGGAAGCTACATGGGAGGCAGAGGATATCATGAAAGAGCGTTACCCTTTCCTTTTTGATCAGGTATGTATGGTTAGGGGACGTAACCTTGTTTCTTTTAGGGGGGTAGGAGATGATCGCGAGCAGTTTTTAGGAGTTTTATACACCTTTTTGTATGTTGCGTCGGTAGGTTGTCTGTTTTAGTTGGGTAAGTAGCGTGTTTTATGTTGAGTTTTGTTTTGGTTGTTGAGTCGGGAATGTGTTGGAGTACCTTTGTTTTAGTGGTGGTTTGAACTTCGGGGACGAAGTTCCTTTTAAGGAGGGAAGACTGTAATACTCCGTATTTATAGTCTTGGGGGTACTCTATCGAGTAGCCCTTACTCTGTCGAGTAAGGGTAAGTGGCGAAGCAAAATAGTTTCTGACCTGTTGGGCACTCGATCGAGTAGTTTGGGGCACTCGATCGAGTAGGGTACTCGATCGAGTACCTTGGGTACTCGATCGAGTGTCCGGTTTTACGGGGGTTTTTCTCGGGTTTTGTTAATTACGCGATTAAGGTATTTAAACTTATTCGGCATTGTTCTAAATCACTTTTTACAAAACCTAAAACCTGTTTAATAGAGAAAGCAACTTATTCTTCTTCCTAATCGCGTTCTTGACAACTCCCGGAGTTCAGACGGTCGGTTTGCATCGTAGTTTGTGTCGTTGGATTCCTTGCGTCGAGGGTAAGCTTTTAATGTAATTTATATAATGTTTTGTTAAGATTGGTGAAACCCTAATTTAGGAATTGGGGGTTTTTATGGATAGTAATTGAATAGTAGTATCTATGTGTTGTATGGTAGGAGGAGAGTTCGTAGAGGAGCCGTTTTGATACAGCTGTAGATACCGTCTGCGTGTTGTGCACTCTAGGTAGGATTTCCTACTCAGTATTAGTCCCATAATGGGATATTGGTGATGTGCTGTAGTTAGTTGTTTGATATGATGATTGTGATTATGATTGTGATTGTGATTGTGATTGGTTTCTATGGCTCTCGAGATGCGTTCTCGGCTGAGTGGGGTCACTTGCGGGAGTGATCTCACGCCCTAGTTTCGCCCTTCGTGGAACCCGCCACGAAAGGGGATGTGCACATTAATGGACAGGGTTATCGCTCGTACGATGAGCGGGGCTTAGGTGGGAACGGCTGCGGTCCCCCATCTGGCAGTGGCGGGTCCAAGTGGACGATCAGTGATTGAGACGGTTGGTTGGATGTGTGTGTGTGTGTGTGGCGGTTCAAATTTTGTCTGTTTGTCTTATTGTTGTTATCTATTTTGATTGTGTGATTAGTATCGACCCGGTGTTGTTTTGTAAAACTGCGGTGATCCATTCGGGGATGGTGAGCAGATATTGAACAGGTAAAGAGATGAGTACTGGGATAGTTGGGATGGCCACGACATGACGATAGAGTCTTCCGCTGTAGTTTAGTGTTTATTTATATTTCAGTTGAGAACAGATAGTTTGGAATAATGTATCGTACTTTCAGCTCGGTTTCAAGGATTGTATTTATTCATTAAAGTATTTATAATAAATGTTGTTTCTGTTTTGTCTATTTGATTATCATGCCTCGGGCGACCGAGATGGTGATGTCTTCATACCTGAGTGGTCCTGGTAAGGCACTTGGAGTATGGGGGTGTTACACTAGCATCTGCGTAACCGATTGCGCCTAGCTTAGTATCGCCTCCATAAGTCAATACCCTATCCTTAGTCCTCCGTGGGTACTTGAGGATATTTTTAACAACTATCCAGTGTGTTTCACCTGGATTCTTTTGGTACCGACTCGTCATACTCAATGCATATGCCACGTCTGGACGTGTGCATATCATGGCATACATGATTGATCCTATTGCAGAGCATAAGGAACACGACTCATGCGCTCTATCCCTTCAGGCGTCATGGGTGACTGAGACTTGCTCAACTGCATCCCAGACGTCATTGGAAGGTTCCCCTTCTTGGAGTTGGTCATGCTGAACTTCTCAAGAATCTTATCCAAATAAGACTCCTGACTAAGTGATAATGTCCGTCGTGATCTATCTCGGTAGATACGGATTCCCAAAATGCGTTGTGCCTCACCCAGATCTTTCATCTGGAAATGGTTCTTCAACCATTCTTTAACCGAAGATAGGAGAGGAATGTCATTCCCAATCAAGAGTATGTCATCGACATACAATATCAAGAATACAATCTTGCTCCCACTCGACTTGATATATAAGCATGGTTCCGCGACCGATCGAGTGAAACCATACTCTTTTATCACCTGGTCGAAACGATGATTCCAACTCCGAGAAGCTTGCTTAAGTCCATAAATGGAATGCTTAAGCTTGCATACTTTCTTAGGATGTTCAGGATCTATGAAACCTTCGGGTTGCACCATGTGCAACTCTTCCTCCAAATAACCGTTTAAGAAGGCGGTTTTCACATCCATTTGCCAAATTTCATAGTCATGAAAAGCGGCAATCGCTAAGATTATCCGAATGGAACGTAACATGACTACAAGTGCAAAAATTTCATCATAATGCAATCCGTGCACTTGAGTGAAACCTTTTGCCACTAGTCGTGCCTTATAGGAATCTGGTTGCGCGTCTACAGAATGCTTTATTTTGTAAAGCCATTTGCACTGTAGAGGTTTTACCTTATTAGGTAAATCAACAAGATCCCATACGTCATTCTCATACATGGAGTCCATCTTAGATTGAATGGCTTCGAGCCATAGCTATGAGTCAGAACAGGCCATAGCACCTTTATAGGTAGCGGGTTCATTACTCTCTAGGAGTAAAACGTCATTCTCCTCGACCATACCAATGTATCTGTCCGGAGGATGAGAGACTCTACCCGACCTCCTAGGTTCCTCAGGAATGTTAACCGTATCATCAGTTGGAGGAACAACTTCCTCCATTCGTTCTTCGGTTGTTGGTTCTAGAATCTCTGACAGCTCGAAGGTTCTATTACTTGTCTTGTTCTCGAGAAATTCTTTCTCTAAAAACCTCGCACTAGCCGCAACAAAAACTCGATGCTCGGTAGGCGAATAGAAGTAATGACCAAATGTTCCTTTTGGATAACCTATAAAGTATGTCTTGACCGATCGCGGGCCGAGCTTATCCTCGTGTCTCCACTTGACATAAGCCTCGCAGCCCCAAACCCGAATAAAGGACAAGTTAGGGACCGTTCCCTTCCACATTTCATATGGAGTCTTGTCGACAGCTTTAGTCGGACTTTGGTTAAGTATAAGAGCAGCTGACAAAAGAGCAAAACCCCATAATGAATCAGGCACTCTACCGTGTGACTCATCATGGATCGAACCATATCAAGTAAGGTTCGATTTCTCTGTTCAGACACACCATTTAATTGAGGTGTTCCAGGTGGAGTTAACTGTAGAACGATTCCACAGTCTTTAAGGTGTTGATCAAACTCATTTGAAAGATATTCGCCACCCCGATCTGAACGGAGTGCTTTAACCTTTCTACCCAGTTGGTTTTCAATCCTGTTCTGGTATTCCTTGAATTTTTCAAAGGACTCACTTTTATGCTTCATTAAGTAGACATATCCATATCTACTCAAATCATCCGTGAAAGTGATAAAATATCTATAGCCATCTCTAGCGGTAATTGACATAGGCCCACAAACATCAGTATGTATGAGTCCTAATAGGTCACTAACGCGCATTCCAACACCTTTGAAGGAAATTCGAGTCATTTTGCCAATGAGACATGATTCACACGTGCCATATGTAGAAAATTTGAATGCGGGAATAGTCCCATTATCGACGATTTTCTTCACGCGTTTCTCATTTATGTGTCCCATTCGACAATGCCATAGATAGGTTTGATCTTTGTCACCAACCTTTAATTTCTTATTATTCATGTGTAATAGTTCCGTGGTTTGATCTAAGATGTAAATTCCATTCATGGAAACCGCTTTGCCATAAATCATTTTATTGAAAGAGAAAATACAGCTATTATCCTTTATTAAAAATGAAAATCCGTCTTTATCAAGTACGGAAACTGAAATAATGTTCTTAGACAAACTGGGTACATAGTAACAGTTATTTAAAAATAACTCAAAACCACTAGGGAGTTGGATTACATAAGTTCCCTTCGAGACAGCAGCAACTCTGGCTCCATTCCCGACTCGCAAGTCCACATTACCCTTTCCGAGAGGTGTGATGTTTCTTAGGCCCTGTGATGAGTCATAATTATATGCATATTTATGCCTCCCCTTAATTGCTTTTGATACGGTTTTCGTGCTAGTTTATAGCATTTACATGCCTTTTAAGTTAGAATGTCGATACTTCCGCCTTTTGATGTTTAATGCAGGAATGATGCATTTGAAGAGCAAAGGAATGAAATGGGCATCGTGGAGTGAGCATGAAGGGATACACGAAGCACGGCACGAGAATCCATAAGAATGAAGGAAGAGAAGTTAAGAAGAAAACACGAAGAAAAGAGCTTCTTATTACAAGTGCCTACTTTGAAGAGCCATATCTTGAGTTCTACAATGGATTTTCAAGTGATTCCAATTGAAGGTGAAAGCTTATCTTCTTAGCTTTCCAACGCCGCAAAAATCGCTTGTTTCTGACAAGTAACGAAGAAATGGCGGCCGTTTGAAGTTCAGTGCGCGAAGCAGGAGGTGGTGCCTCGATCGAGTCAACCTTGACTCGATCGAGGAACTTCATGCTCGATCGAGTCACTCTCGACTCGATCGAGGAACCTTCCAGTTTTATAATTCCCGCAACTTTCCTTAAGTCGGTTATGTATTGCTATAAATACCAAAACTCGTACCCTAGGTTATGGGATGCTTTATTTTCAGTAGGTTTAATATAGCTACCTTAGAAAACTCTCTCAAATACATAGTTTAGTTTATTTATTGTTCTTACTTCCGGATCTAGCTATTTACGGTATTGTTCTTAATCTTTCCTTTATTATTAATCATTTACTTCATTGTTCATCTTTTATGCTTGCAATCATGTTTCTTATTATTGTTATTGTTGTTCTTCTTTCTATTATGCGTAGCTAAATCTCTTATCTAGGGTGAAAGGGGATCTAGGTTGTTAGAAAAGGGATTATTATGAATTAATTGTTAAATTGCTCTTAATTGTTGTTTGATTATCGTACTACTTCTAATTAGTTAATTACTGATCAGAATTGATTAATTAGTCTTGCATAAACTAGGATTATCACCGACCGGGTTAAGACTAGTATAGGCCACGATAATTGAATAGAGATAATTTAATGATAGCGACCGCATGTTAAATTAGATCTAAAAGAAATATTGAATCGACCGATCATATGACTTTCAACAATATACATTGCTCAATCAATGAATTAAATTCTACCCTTTGACGACGACCTCGTGAACCCGATCCCTAGACCTTTTAATATTATTGTTATTCATCTTTTATTTACTTGCAATTAGTTGATTAGCATACAAACAATCAAACCCCCAAAACTGGTTACCTTAAGACGGAATTAAATATAAACAAATTAGATAATCACCGCCTGCCTGTGGATTCGACCCTGACTTACCGCTACACTACTACAAATTTAGGCAACTACAACGCCCCTTTAACAACGATTATTCACGAAAATCACAATAGACGTTGTAGAATGTATGGCGCGAATTTTACTAAAATAAATTACAACGGGTATGGTTATAAAAACCGTTGTTATTAGTTTTAACAACGGGTCACACATGCACAACCGTTGTTAATAATTTGGCGCAAAATTGGCGCAAAGTTAGTGAAAAGTAATCACAACGGTTACTTTTGAAACCCGTTGTTAAAACATATTTGACAACGGGTGTTTTTTACAACCGTTGTTAAAACATATTTCACAACGGTTGTTGTTTAATAACCGTTGTCAATACCTTCCATATTATAAACCACACAAACAAGTCTCTGTGAGCCCACAAAACACAACCCTTAATACACAAACACAAAACAAAGCAGACAAACAAACACAAAACACACACTCTCTTTCTCTCTTTCTCTCTTTCTCTCTTTCTCACTTTCTCATCGTCGCTTCTTCTCGCCGTCATCCTTTGTTGATTTCATCGTCTATTACGTTCGTATTTATCGTAAATCTCGTCATCTTGTTAGTTTCATCGTCATTATTTTCTTTTTCTATTTATTTCTTTTGCATATATGTGTTTTTATCGACCATTATGTTATTTGTTTAAGTATTGTTCGCATAATTAGTTACTAAAACAATGAAGAAGCAAGATGCATGAAGAAGTAAGATAAACATAATTAATATATATATATATATATTTATAAATACATAAATTAAAAAAAAAAAATTACATATGTAAAAATGCAATTCTTATATTTTCATGGAGGATCTTATTGTGCTCTATCGTATCCATCCTCTCCTCCTTGGCTATTTGGAGGTTAGTTCGTGCATTGCTATATCGTCATATAGCCGCAATCGCCGCTCCGTCAAGCCATCTTCTTTGGCGTGCTTGATGCGGTTCGAGCTTCCGCAAGGTAGCTCCTGAAACTTTCCTCAATATGGAGGAACCGGCGGATGAAGTTGTTGTTGTTCTCGATCATGGTAAGAGTCTTTAGGATGAAATCATTCATTTTGTTAGAGTTTTTTGAGTTTGATTTGAAAGATTAAGTAGAGTTTGTTTTAACAGTTAGAGTTTGGAGATGAATATATGAGATAATAATGGAAATGTTAGTTGAGATATGCAATGTATTTATACTAAGCAATGTGTGTGGGTTGAGTTAATTGCTTTTTAATTAATAAATATGTTAGGAAGTTGTGCCATAATCATCATCATATCTCTCAATAATGCTCCTTCAAATCCGTTTACTAACCCTTCTAATTCCATATATTATCCGTTCATATGTACAGTGATGTCAGTAATAATGCATGCATTGGAATTCTAACAGGCCGTAATTATGCATGCATCTAGTAATATTTAATTTAATTTTTTTTTTATTTTTTAAGAACAAACAACAACGGTTATTTTATAACAACCCGTTGTCTTTAGTTATAACAACGGTTTTGTATATTAAAACCCGTTGTTATAACTTTCCCCCCAAAATTGTGTCACACTTTCCACAACGGGTTTTTATACATAAAACCGTGGTTAATAGTTTTAACAACGGTTTCCTTAAGTAAGCCAACCGTTGTTAAAACCTTCTACAACGGACGCATTAACAACGTCCGCTTTTTTATATAACAACGGTTTTTGACCGTTGTTATAGCCTGTATCTGTAGTAGTGCTAGCTATTTTGTTAGTAGTAGTTTAGGTTTACTTTGATTAAGGTGATACGACTTTAGCCTTATCAAATTTGGCGCCGTTGCCGGGGAGGCAACAATTGTTCTGTTTGTTTCTGTTTATTTTTGTCTTTAGTTTCGGGGAACTTGGTTCCTTGAGACAGCTTTTATCTTTTCTTGTTGTTTTCGTGTATGCCTGGTCTAACGGGTTAGAGATTATACCTTTTGATCCCGAGCCAGAAAAGACTTTTTGGTACAGACGAAGAATTCAAAGAAAAGTAAGTCAAGTGGAAGACTTGAGTACACTTGACTACGAGCGGTATACTTTTGCAGAAGATCCGTCCTTTGAAGAGGACACTCTTATTTCTGCAGCTGTGACTTCTACAACGCCAAAGATGCCGATATTGGCAAGTTACTTCGAACCCACGGTTCATTCTTAGAGTTTACCTGACGCCTCTGCTGATGCGTCATATCCATGGAGCAAGGAAGTGGATGAGATAGAGAAGCTGATTTATGGAGATGATCCTCCTCCGAGATGGTTTTGAGATGTGATGAGAATGTTGACATAGAAGTGAATTGGATGCTTTGGATCTTTGAAATTTTCGAGAGAAGAGCGAGTTAGAGTTTTTGATGCGGCTTTTATGACGGACGAAGTGCCTTATCTCCTTCCTCAAGAGGATGACATGAAGAACAATGACCATTGCTCTTATTTTACATTAGACTTTGAGTTTGATGAGCCAGGATATTTTTCATTGTTTTTATTCTTTGCTTGGACTATTTATTGGTGCTACTTATGCTTGTGTGTAGCACATGCGCTACTTTTTGATTTCTTGTTACGAGCTTTAAGTTGTATTGATTATGACTTGTATGCGCATTTATTTTAAATGCAGGAAATCTGCTCGACATGAAGGTTCCTCGATCGAGTGTCATGGGGCTCGATCGAGTCACCTCGTCTTTTGGGTCAATAACGTAGCTTGGACGATGATAGGATTTGTGAGGATGATTATTTACCCCTGTTTTTGTACTGGTTTGGGGGAATCATAAGCTCTTACCCGATATTCTCTTCCCTTGTACCTTCTTTTATTGTATTATCTAGTTATTTCCCATTCTTTTTGTTAGTTGTGTCCTTTAGGTTGCTGGATTTGTGTGTGATTGCTATGTTGTAGGCGTCACAATGAGGACACTGTGACATTTAGGTTTGGGGGAGGGTCTTTTATTTATGTTGTGTGCTTTCATTATTGTTGTGTGCTTTTATATAAAAAATCCATAAAAATTAAAAATTTTAAAAAATACAAAAACATGTCTTTTCCTTTATTTTGAGTCGAGTCTTGGTGAATTAGATAACAATGATGTTAAATTGCATTGTTTTTGCATTAGAATCCCATATAGTGGTTCATGTACATTGTTTTGACTCGTTAGCCATGAAAACAAAGCTCATAATTCAAGTCTTAACCATATTGACATGCCTTATATTGATTAGATTTGACATAATTACGTTGGTAAACTACTTAAATTCTGAGGTCTATAGAGCTTCCTAGGCCAGGAACATTAATAAACTGGTGTCAATTTCAATTAGGCTTGAGTGTGGTTTCTCCTTGTGGAATGTGTAATATCAAATTGCATAAGTGTGACATTGATTTCTTGATACTTTTATTGCTTTCATTTGACTAAGTACATGTGGATAGACGATTCTTATCGTTCAAATAAGCCTTACATTACCTTTTGTTAGCCCGCTTGAACCCTTGTAGCCAATATTAATTACATCCTATGAGCTACAATCCAAGAATTTGTCTACCTTTTCGGGACAGTCGCAGTTACTTGTTTATCATGTTTATTTTGCTATTATGGTTGGGTTGGGACTTATTTTTGTCATGTGGGTATAGCAAATACTTTCAGCGATTGTGTTGTATCCTTGTGTTGGAAAAAAGAAAAATATGAAGCAAAAGAAAAAAAAAAGAAAAAAAAGAAAAAAAAAAAAGGAAAAAATCGAAAAATAGAAAAAGAGGAAAGAAAAGAAAAGAGATTGCTTCATTTGGTTTTGTCAAGGATCAAAAGGATGGTTGTTAGAGTCTAATGCATAATTGGAGAGTAATTTATTAGCTCTCATATGTTGTAAAGTTGAGATCATTTCTCTAAGTTGGGTTCATTTATTATCAAAGATTTGGTTTTTGTTTTGGTTAGCGCTGCGACTACCGTCTTAGCTCCACATATCCATAACGTGCTTTGGCACAAACCATTTCTATCCCTTTAACCCATTTGCCACCCTTATTGTCTTTGATACATGTACTTTTGTCTACATATGTGATTGCATATTAGTTGGGGAAATCTCTATCACATTAGATTGCATGCATGTTTCATAAGTTGAGTGAGTGTTTCTACTTCTTTCTATCTTCACATATAACTCACCCTATATATTTATGAGTGCATGAGTGAATCCGCAAGAATCCGACTAATTTGTCTTGCAAGATCGAAAGGTATTTGGCATTTGTCTATAGTATGGTGACTGAGACTTGAGCTATGTTTTCTATTTCCCGTACCTTTGAATTTGTTTTATTGGTACACTTTAGTCATTACTTTGTTACAAATATGGATAGCTTGGGCTTTGTATGTGCATTAAACATTAGCTCTGAGTTGTTTATTCGCCATTTGTATGATTGCCTTTTGTATTGTGTGTTGCTTTGCTTGAGGACAAGCAAAGAGATGGTTTGGGGGAGTTTGATGAGTCATAATTATATGCATATTTATGTCTCCCCTTAATTGCTTTTGATACGGTTTTCGTGCTAGTTTATAGCATTTACATGCCTTTTAAGTTAGAATGTCGATACTTCCGCCTTTTGATGTTTAATGCAGGAATGATGCATTTGAGGAGCAAAGGAATGAAATGGGCATCGTGGAGTGAGCATGAAGGGATACACGAAGCACGGCACGAGAATCCATAAGAATGAAGGAAGAGAAGTTAAGAAGAAAACATGAAGAAAAGAGCTTCTTATTACAAGTGCCTACTTTGAAGAGCCATATCTTGAGTTCTACAATGGATTTTCAAGTGATTCCAATTGGAGGTGAAATTTTATCTTCTTAGCTTTCCAACGCCGCAAAAATCGCTTGTTTCTGACAAGAAACGAAGAAATGGCGGCCGTTTGAAGTTCAGTGCGCGAAGCAGAAAATTGGTGCCTCGATCGAGTCAACCTTGACTCGATCGAGGAACTTCATGCTCGATCGAGTCACTCTCGACTCGATCGAGGAACCTTCCAGTTTTATAATTCCCGCAACTTTCCTTAAGTCGGTTATGTATTGCTATAAATACCAAAACTCGTACCCTAGGTTATGGGATGCTTTATTTTCAGTAGGTTTAATATAGCTACCTTAGAAAACTCTCTCAAATACTTAGTTTAGTTTATTTATTGTTCTTACTTCCGGATCTAGCTATTTACGGTATTGTTCTTAATCTTTCCTTTATTATTAATCATTTACTTCATTGTTCATCTTTTATGCTTGCAATCATGTTTCTTATTATTGTTATTGTTGTTCTTCTTTCTATTATGCGTAGCTAAATCTCTTATCTAGGGTGAAAGGGGATCTAGGTTGTTAGAAAAGGGATTATTATGAATTGATTGTTAAATTGCTCTTAATTGTTGTTTGATTATCGTACTACTTCTAATTAGTTAATTACAGATCAGAATTGATTAATTAGTCTTGCATAAACGAGGATTATCACCGACCGGGTTAAGACTAGTATAGGCCACGATAATTGAATAGAGATAATTTAATGATAGCGACCGCATGTTAAATTAGATCTAAAAGAAATATTGAATCGACCGATCATATGACTTTAAACAATATACATTGCTCAATCAATGAATTAAATTCTACCCTTTGACGACGACCTAGTGAACCCGATCCCTAGACCTTTTAATATTATTGTTATTCATCTTTTATTTACTTGCAATTAGTTGATTAGCATACAAACAATCAAACCCCCAAAACTGGTTACCTTAAGACGGAATTAAATATAAACAAATTAGATAATCACCGCCTCCCTGTGGATTCGACCCTGACTTACCGCTAGCTATTTTGTTAGTAGTAGTTTAGGTTTACTTTGATTAAGGTGATACGACTTTAGCCTTATCACCCTGCAAATGATTACACAGATGAGAACCACAACCACTATCAAGTACCCAAGTTCCAAAACTTGCATGGTTAATCTCAATCATATGAATATAAGATGACATACCAACAGGAAAGACGCGGCCTGCTTTGATGTCCTCACGGTACACGGGACAGTTCCTTCTCTAATGTCCAGTCTTGTGACAACGGTGGCACTCAATGTCACCGCCCTTGCTCTTTGCCTTGCTCTGTGAGCCACTAGTCTCACCAGGCCCACTCTTACCGTTTCCTGGCTTCTTGAATTTTGGCTTACCTACGGTTAGGTCGCCTGGAGCTTTGCCCTTACCTTTACCCTTGTTGGAAATCGTGAGAACATCCTGCTTCATGCTCCCACTCAATTTCATATCTTTCTCGATTTGTATGAGAAGGGAGTGTAGCTCACGAGGACTCTTTTTCAAGTCATTCATGTAGTAGTTCGCCCTGAAAAGGGCAAAACCATCGTGAAGAGAATGAAGCATTCGGTCAATGACAATGCTCTCACTGATTTTGCAATCAAGTGCCTCCAACTTCTCGACATTCTCAATCATGTTAAGAATGTGTGGGCTAACCGGTTGGCTTTTTTGGAGTTTCGCATCAAAGAAGTGACAGGTATGCTCATAAGTAACGATCCTCGGTGCTTTTGAGAACTCGTTAGTGAGCGTGGTGAAAATCTTGTTCGCACCTTGGGCAATGAAGCGTCTCTGCAAATTGGTTTCCATTGCAAAGATGAGTACGTTCTTTATCGCACCCGCTTCCATAACGAAATCACTATAAGCAAGTAACTCGTTAACTCCCGCATTGGGGCCTGGGTTTACCGGTATTGGCTCAGTTAAGTACTTGAGCTTACCGTCCGCAATGGCAACATTTCGTAGTGCTGCCTCCCAGTCCGCAAAGTTGGACCCATCATTTTTCAGTCGCGTGTACTGATTCATGTTGTCCATAAAAACTTTCAGCCAGGACTCGCGTCCAAGTGTGGCACTAGGCATTGGGATTTCGTTATTTCCACCCATTTGTTGTAACAGTAAAATAAACGTGTTCTACACTGCGAAAAGAAGAATAAATAATAAGCATGTGCATCGATTTTAATTTAAGTCTAATGAACTAATGTCATAACGCGAAGACTCAAAACATTTATACAATTGACCTTCCTCAAGAATTATATAAATGATCCCAAGACTCAATTATCTGTAAATTGATAAGTCAACCTTTTGGCTAATTCTTGCTGTTAGAATTCTTGGTCGATAAATTTCTGCAAATTCTATCTTTAGTCCATCATAATCACTAGAAACTCTTCGGACTATAATGTTGAGATAAACTAAGTCAACACAAACTACTTACCCAACGTAGAAGGGGTCATATTATGTCTACCGACGAAGAAGGGATTCATAGTTGTTTGCCCTTATAAAGACTACTCAATTTCCATTTTAGAGGAAGATCCCATCAACTTAATTTTAATTCATTTTAAGTGAACTAATATCTAGCATGCGTGAATGAATAAACTAAGGTGATGGCTTAATAACATGTGACATCTGTATGTCTATGAAAACTAACATACAACCTATATGTGTCAATTTTCATGCATTTTAGTAGTAGGTGGTTTGGTTTTAGGCGGAAAAATGATGCATAAACTATCATGTGAATGAAAAGCAATAGGAATGGAAAAAAAAACGTGAAAAACAATAATAAAGTCCTAGTGTGGCCTATCCTATCAAAATGAACATTAAATACAAATTTGGAATCCATCCTTGGACCCGAGAAGCTTGTCTCGATGTTCCATCTTGATCCATGTAGCGGGAGTGAGCTCCAATCTCCATCTTTAGTCTTCTTTGAATATTAAAATAAATAAATTTACATAATAAACCTATTTATTACATTCTAATTTCAAAACCCAAAAACTAAAGAAAAATAAAGGAGATTCGAGATCTCATAATTACATAAAAATTATGTTTCCTTCATTACGAAAACATAATTAACTAAGGCCACACTAAGTATTACAATTACAACCGATTGCAAAAAAATACGTAAATTAAACCATTCAAACGATTCATTCAACAAAAATAAAAGCATCAACTAAATAAATTAAACATTCTTGACACAATTCCTTAATTATGTTGATTAATTTATCCAAACCACCTATTTAAATTATCAAATTAAGTGACAATTCCTCAATTAATCACATTAATTTCAATCTTAATTCATATTAAACTTGTAATATGAATTTAATCCATCAATATTTTAAACTGCTTTAAAATAATTAGGTATCTTTTAATTATGAACCGCTTCACAATAATTAATTGGCCAAAATCAAAACAAAAAAAACCTTTTCTCCTTTTGGTCTCGGCAAAAAAAAAAACAACAAAATATTTTCTTTAAAATTTATCTCGGTAAAAACAAAAACAACCCAATAATAAAAAAAACTTTTCTCGGTTTTACAGCTAAAACCAATTTTTTTTTATATTTAAATCTGTCCAGCCGTGAACAGTAACAAATTTTTTTTTTTCTTTTTTTCACGGCTGAAAACCAAAACAAACAAAAAAAACAGAAACCCTAAAAATTTTTGTGTCTCGGCTGGGAAAGATTAAAACAGCCCCCCAAAATTTTTTATCAATTCGGCTTTATGCCCTAATTGCAAAAACATGATATTGATGAACAAAAATCGTTTATTGTTGCTATTAACAAGATTAGCATATTAATTAATGAAACATGATTAACGTATATGCCAAAAACTATATAGCAAAAACGAATTTTATATCATCAACATGATGATTCCATTTACAATTTAATTTAATCCGAATTAAATCAAAGCATCTACAAATTCATTTTATTATTATCTTAACTGATTAAAACAACAATATAGATGAATCAAATGGAAATCAAAACAACCAAAAATTGAAAACATCTCGGCTGACCAGTCGAGGCAGTCGATCGACCAGGGGTGTTGGTCGATCGACCATACTGCGAACCAAAAACAGCTACGGCAAAAAAAATTAACAGCCGAAGCCCTAATTTTCGAGACCAATTTTTGTTTACATCCAATTTTGTGAAAATCATCAAAATAAAATTCGTGGTCTTGGCTCTGATACCACTTGTGGGATTTATCTGTATGCATCCCTTTAATTTTAAGGATTATAACGAATTATAGAGTGATGATTACGAGTCATAAAACTAAATTGCATAAACAAAAGCATAAAGGATTAAGAAATAACCTTCGGTCCTAGCTTTTATGGCCTATGAACAATATCGCAATGATATTCTCCTATCAGTTGCACCCAAGACGATATGAGATATGCCCTTGTTCTTTTGCTAGAATCGATCCCTCAAATTTTCTGTAAAATTAGGGTTTTGTGTTTTGTTGAGATGAGAGGTAGGAGTAGGTTCGAAATTAGGTTTTTAGAAAAATAAACTCTCCCTTCCATTATAACCGTGTATTAGGGTGAAATAGGGTGATTTATTTTTCTTTCCAAAATCTCAGCCCATACATACGAAACAGGCATATCAGTCGATCGACTGATACACCCGGTCGATCGACCATGTAACTGAAACAGGTATATCAGTCGATCGACTGACATATCCGGTCTATCGACCATGTATATAATGCATTATTTATAAATTGTCATTTATATTATACCGTATTAATACGGGTCAATAATAATTTATTATGACAATATCGTATAATTTATCATTAGCTGATTAAATATAACCGATTACATTTAATTACGAATTAACATATTAATTCGTCCAAGCTAACATTATATACATTAATTAAATATAACATATTATATTCAATTTACGAATTGACAGTTAATTCGTCTCAGCTAATATTATTTAATCGGCATTAAATAATCGTCTCATCAACACATTGACTAACTGTTTAGTCATATAAGGCATCAATGTGATTATATTTTCATACAATCACATTTCTCAAACACATCCTTTAGGTGTGACTTTTAGCGACCAGTTGATCACCGTCATCTGTATGATAATAACGTCAAACATTCTAGCAAATCAACCGTTATTAGGTAATCTTTAATCAACTGATAAAATACGAAGTATACTCTTGTGAACCTGTAAGAGATTTACAAATGTTATCACACTAATTTGTGGAGGACACAAGCTCCAACAAATGCGTGGATGCAATTACTTCAAGTGGGCTGATGAACCAATAACTGAGTGGTAGAAGAAGGTTATAAACAGGTTAGTGAATGAGAAAAAGAGCATGGATATCGAGATTACTCAAGTGAGAAGTAAACTACATCAACTTGAAGAATCGAAGCGGGGAAATGACAGTGAAATATTGAAGGCAAAAGAAGAATGCAAGAAGTTAACCATGGATATGGTAGAACTCAAAAATAATGAGGCATGGCTTAAGTTAATTGTCAAATTTCTTCTTCTAATTGTTATTTACGTAGTTTATTATATATGGTGGTAGTTTGTACTCTTTATGTGTAAACTTGTAATCCTTTAAATTAATGGAAATAAGCAAGATTTTCGGAGAAACATATTGTAATTAGCTGGCATATACCAAATGATGCTTTATTTCTTGGCGGTAAAATCAAACACAATGAAATATAAAATAAAATGGTTATACCTAAATCGTTGTTCAGGACGTATACAGTTATAACGGTTCAGGCCGTTGTTATGTATATAAAAATGATGCTTTATTTCTTGGCGGGAAATCAAACAAAATGAAAATCTTTAAGACAACGGTTATTTCTAACCCGTTGTAGATAATACTAATCAATTATGGTTTCAAACAAAGCCATTGTTTGTTTGGAAACAAAATATAACGGTTTTTCTTATACCGTGTTTATTACTTTCTAATAAACAAGGTCTTGCAAGTGTTGTATGACACATATATACTCTGAGCTTCCCCTCCCCTACATAATATCCTCAAACACTGAGCTTCCCCTCAACCACCAGCCTATCCCATCGCCGTCGCAGTCATCGTCATCATCGCCATTGCCGACGTGATAAGTATAATTTTAGTGTCGTTTTACCCATACTTTTATCCTTATTCTATATCGATTTTGCAGGATTTTATTGTCAAATGGCTCATTTTACTATTTGATTAGTTTTATTATATTTATCATGCATAATTGTTATTATCTCAAGATTTTGTTACAGCTTTGTGTAATATGGTCTTTGCAGGAACTAGCTCATGAGTTGAAGTAGGCCGAGTCAATGAGACCGGGTCAAAGACGAGTTCTTATGATGGTTTGAAACGAAATAAAAGGCCAAAAGTAGTGGGAAGTCAAGTGTTTGACTTTAGCCAAATCCCACAACTCAATTCCCTACTTTCCAATTTCACAAACAGGAGACCACATTCGTCCTCCTCAATGGCGCAATTTACCAAATCAAGCCATTCATGCTTCACCAAGTCGTGTAACATCAGCATCCTCGCAAACCCGCCATCACCACAGCTCGAGTCTCCTCCGCCAGGGCTGAACTCGAGTCGCCTGCTGCACTCTCGCTCCTCCTCCTCTACTCATGGCAGCAGCAACAAGCACTAGTAACCTCCGTGCTCTTGAACCATCACCCTTTCACACCATGCTTCATCACCAAATCAGACCACCATCATCTGCAGCTCTCGTATCACCACCACGACACCATCCCCGAGTCTTCATTCACCCACCAGCCACCTTTCATCATCACCATTACACATTTCCTCTGCCTCGCATCAACGGCACCACCCTGCTCGCACATCACCAGCAACAACAACTCCCCTGTCCACCCGCATCACCATTGCACCACCATTCAACCATTTACGTCCTCCATGTTACTCACCTCCGATCACAAGCAGCAGCAGCATTCACCACTGATTCCGGGCTCGGAATCCAAACCACAAGCAGCACCTACAAACCAGAAGCAATCCTACACCATCACTCTACCCGCCGTTTACCACAGCCAACCAAGGTCGAGCTCGGAATTGAAAACTGAGTCCAGACCTTCGAACCCATAATAACCAATTCATTTCCCTTCCATCCTGAACTCATCCCCCACACCACCCGACTTCGATCACATGCAGTAGCAACATCGACAACCACCATCGAATTCACACATCTTCGAACTCGGAATCAAAACCGAGTTATTTGGAAATTAATATTGCTCTCCCAGACGGCCCACCGACTGCCTCGCTCACCACCGGCTGGGAATACATACAAAACACCCTCCATTTTCCAGAGAACTCCCAGCCGGCCTTGTGACCGGTAGCCGGCCAACCGGCTCGCAACACGTCTCGCATCACAAGTGCACTCCCAGACGGGTTACTGGCTGTCGACACCTCCACTGGCTCCCACACCACCAATAAATCACTCAACCTTGCAGGAGATCCCCAGCCGGCCATAGCACCGACGGCCGGAGGACCGGCTTAGCGCCCCTTGCTGTTTTTCGCCACTTTACCCTTTCGCCTTTATTTTGTTTTACAATTGGGTGAAGATGGATATGTCGTGTCTTCTTGTTTTAGGGAGAATATTAGTATTATTATTATTAGATTATTATTGTTATTATTATTATTATATTATTATTATTATTATTATATTATTATATTAGTATAAAGACACACTCTCATTATTTTCAATAGACACCTTAGTTTTACCTTACATTAGACACTCCATTAGATTAGATAATTAGTCTCTCTATTATTCCCTCAAATATGTAAGAACCCTAATTAATTTATCTAATCTATCAATTTCTCCTTTAATCATGTTTTAATCTTTATTTAATTAATCTTCAATTCCTCTTTAGTTTATGCAAGTTCTACAATTATCAATAGTTTACCTTTAGATTAGTGGGTTGTAATTTGAAGGGAGAAGAGATTCATCCTTATTATTTTCAACCAAGTTTCCTCCTTTAATTAAGATTGGTATAATCTTTCTCTTAATTCCTCTTCCTCTCAATTATTTACATGTTTAGGTTGCTTAATTACTTGTTTTTACATCATGTTTGTTCTTGTTAATTACTTGTAAATTTGTTCATCCTTTGTTTCTATTTCCATCAATATGTTTGAGTAGTGTATGGTTAAGGAGAAGCTCTTGTGGGATTAATGGGTTGAATTTGAGTCTTATTTGAATGCTAATTGTTATGGGTAACTTGTCTATATTCTCATGCATGCCAAGTGTTTGTAGAAATGCTTAAGTGAGAATTTGAAGTCTTCTACTCTCCATTTTGGCTATCCTTTCAGGCGAGAGCTTGGGATTTCCTAGTAGATTGCTTGTTTTTATTAGGAACCGGTCTAACAAAGGGCGAGAGCTCGCTAGATCCGACCTAAGGGATTTCTTAGACCGAGAGGTCAAGACTCTCCCTAGACAACCACCTATATTCTTAGCTTCTTTTGATAGTGTTTATTGTTGGATGTTTGCCTCTTGTCTTGTGTATTGATCATGTTTGGGGAGTGGCTTAGACGAGAGTTTGGTATCTTCCTTGCTTGGTTTGACCCGTCTAAGACGAGAGTCTAGGCTACTTAGACCATACTAGATAAGTGGGTTAGGACTCGTTAGGACGAGAGTTCAACTAGATTTGACCCAAGGACCGTCTTATATCGAGAGATAAAGACACACCTAGACTTCATTCTCCGTTCTATCTTTTATATCGACTTTGACTAAAACCCCTCTTACTTGGGTGACCCCGACACCCTAGTCTCTCTTCTCATTGTGTTTACTTTGGTTGTTTATTTGCTTGTTCATTCATTTATGTTCTTATCTTAGAATTTAGTATAGAAATCATATCAACCTTCTTGATCGACTAGACTAAAACAGAGACATAGACTTATAGCCCGATTCTAACACACCATCTCTGTGGATCGACCTCCTTACCCTACTACATTTATTAGTTTGGTATTGAGTTTTATAAATATTGTTTGCATACCGAGGAGTACGACGAACTTCGGTATCATGCCGCTAGATCAATCCGGTTTCTCCTCTTTAAAGAAGTAATAAGCCCTCCTCCCTAGAAGTAATAAATTCAAAGATACATAATCCTTTACAATGGGATAGCTATATCGCTTATAGGTAGTCTGACAAGTTTAAGGTAACTTAATAATAATAAGTAAAGAAGTATACTTAGTTTAGTGTTTGGTCATGCACTCATGCTTACGTTTCTTGATACAATTATTTGATGAAGGCTATGAGTGAGAGGAACAAGGCGAACATTTCAAAGAAAAAGACCGTCTTTTACGGCTCCTGAGGTGGTTATAGATTGATTAAGAAGAAACTTGTAAGTACATAATTCTTATAGTATTAGACTATTAGGTGTTTTAGTCGGATGTTCTATATGTTCATAGTAATCATACATATTTTGAGAGGATATCAATGTGATGAATGAATTGTAGGCAAAGATTGAAAAATTCAGTCGTCACGACGCTTGGGTGGAAGGTCACACTCCTAAGCACGGAAAGACGAAAACTGAATATGATAAGGAAATCAAAGAGAAAATTGTAAGTTTGACTTAATATGTCACTCCTAAGACAAACTGGTGGCCGGAGTTATATAATTGTGAGTTTAAATAAAATTTAGTTGCTTAATGGTTTTATGTGTATGTAGAGGTTCTGTGAGAAGGAGGTACATGAAGGAAAATGGAAGCCTGAAGGACTTGATGACATTCTTGCTAGGGCAATCGGCAAAGCAGAGCATCCAGGTCGTGTGAAAGGGGTATCAACGCATGTTGGTATCACTAAGTATTTTGGGAAAACTACATGAAGTGGTGATGATTCCAAGAAAGTAATCTATAAATACTGTATTTGAACCAACGTAATTTATAACTATATATGCTGACATTAATTTCTACTACACAGCTACAGAAAATAGCCAGGTTGATGGTGAGAATGTTGAAAAATGGGGAAAAGCCATCAGAAAAAGAGTTGGATATGGTTCAAGAAGTCATAAAGGAAGCAGAGGAGGAGGAGGAGGAGGAGGAGGAGGAGGAGGAGGAGGAGGAGGAGGAGGAAAAAGAGGTGATAATATTTATGTCTTATATATATATATATATATATATATATATATATATTATATATATATATATATATATATATATATATATATATATATATATATATATATATATATATATATATATATATACAATGTGTTATATGATTTGGAAAATCAGTTTATATGGACAAGTGTTAATGTACAAAAGGAAGCCAAGGAGGACATGACAAGGGAGAAGGAAATGGCAAAGGAGACTGAGGTGGGAGCCGAGGATCGATATCAAGCAGTTGAAGAGGAAGAGGAAGCCATGAAGGCCGTGACACAGGATGAGATTAAGGTAGTTGATGATCAGACGTTCTTCTCTACACCGAAAAAGGTAATAGCTGCTAGTTTATAATTATTGTTAGAATACACGTGGTTGATGATGCCAAGTTTCATTGTTATTTAATTGTTTTCTTCTTAGTTATAATGTTTAGCATTTGAAGTACTCAATGAATTTCCAAAGATGGTTCAAGAATGATCAAGATGGAGTTATGACAAGAAATCCCTTAGCCTTAGTCAAATGTTGTAAACGATTACAAATGCTTAGTGATTGAAGCAATCAATGAACTCTCAAAGACGGCTTAACATGATCAAGATAAAGTCAACAAGAAGTCAAGACAATGATATGATCCTAGCATTAGTCGAAAAATGTAAGAGTAAGTGTAACATTTTCATTTACGTCAAGTGGCTGCAAAACCATGCAACAGCGCACTGCATTGTGATTTCTGATACTACCGTATAGAGGAACTTTTATTCTAAAAGTTTAAGTGTGAAAATCTTTACAACTTTCATATTTTTGAAGCTTTAACATTTGAATCATCATAGTTTGAAAACAAATCTGAAAAATCAATTTGCAAATCTCACATGTTGACTCCTCTAAAGTTGTGCATCTACTTTTACATAAATGGAAAGTTGATTTAGTCAAGTACTAAAGCACTTTTCCATTTGTGGTAAGTTATCCATGTTGAGTGTTTGGGGTTTAGTTTTCTGAAAAAGACTAAAGTTTTGTGTGCTCAAGCAACCCCTAACACTTACCATCACTCAAAGGCTACTTATTTTATTAATGGATTAAATTACTTTAAGGTGTACTTTTTAGGTGATCGATTTCACTATAAATAAGGAGCCTTTGCATCATTTATTACCTAAGACTTTTCTGAGCATTAATTGTTAAAACACTTTGCAAAACATCAACTCTTGTTCTTCAACTTATTTGCAAAACTGTTTTCTATTTTAAAAGTCTTCAATCGTTTTTCAAAAGAGCTGTAAATCTCCATGTATCAGTTCGCTGCACTGTGACATCTGAGTTTGTTCCATGATTCTTGTGTTTAGGTCTTAACTGTGATCTCCATGTTCATTAAGTGAACGATTGAGATTCAAACACTCTGTAAACCTGTGAGATAGAACTTAAGTCTTGAAGCGGAGTAGCTTTGAGCAAGTGAAAGTCTTTAAGTGGAGTAGCTTCAAGCAAGTGCAACCGGAGTTGGTTGGCGAGTTATTTTCATTGTAAGGGGTTTAGTAAGTTTGAGTAAATTTCTAAACAAGCAATAAAATAACGGCTGGACGTAGGTCTCGGAATAGAGGCTGAACCAATTTTTTAAATATCGTCTTTTTTGTTCATTTACTTTTACGTTTGTTCTCCCTATTTATATATTGTTTATCTCGCAATCATCCGTGTCACGGTGTTCAATTTGTGTCTCGGACCTTTGATTGATTCAATCTTGTGAACTTAAAACGATTAAGTATCTCAAGTTTTCAACTTAAAAGGGAGTCACTTAAGATTTTCATTGCTAAGAGTATTCAACTTAAAAAGTATTCACTTTATATCTTCATTGCTAAGTTGAAGAAAAATACTCTTTCATTCATACTTTTCTGGTATGTGCAACAGTCGACTTTACTGTGACATATACTAAGCTGAATTCGTGTGTATATACTTCTAACTCAAATAGTTCCAAGTATAAACACCTCTATCATTCAAAGTATTGTCCATATCAGTTTAGTCTATTGTCCTAGATTTCAAAGAAGCTTAATTCAAGCTTAAAAATTTTAATTGGACACCTAATTCACCCCCTCCCCCTTTTAGTTGTTCTCTTCCTTGACTCTTTAATTGGTATCAGAGCCTTGTGCTCTTGTTATTGGTTAATTACCAAAGAGTTGATCCTATAGTCATGGACGGGAAACATACTAAGCATTCTATCTTCATTGGGGATAACTATTCATGGTGGAAAAATTGCATGGAACACTATGTTAAGAGTACGGATTATGAGTGTTGGTTGATAATCCAAAAAGGGCCCCTTGCTATCACGACTACTAGTGCTAATGGTACTAGTGCCCCAAAAAGTGAGGATAAGTATGTCGAGGCTGATTATAGAAAGGTCGAGAAAAACTCAAAAGCCATGTCCATTCTTCATTATGGCATTGGTGAGCAAGAATTAAACCGGATTTCCGGATGTACCTCGGCCAAAGAAATTTGGGACACCTTAAGCCTTGCTTATGAGGGGACGTCTCAAGTGAATAAGCATCGTATTGACCTTCTCATGCAACAATATGAGATGTTCAATATGATGAAAGACGAGTCAATTAATAGTCTTTCCTCTCGCTTTTCTAGTATTGTTAATGACCTTAAGAGTCTTGGTAGAAATTTTGAATCCGAGGATATAGTCCACAAAATCCTTCGAAGTTTAACAGAAACATGGCAACCGAAGGTTACGGCTATTCAGAAGGCCAAAGACTTATCCACTTTAATCCTCAATGAACTAATGGGCTCACTTATGGCTTAGGAGTTAACTCTCATGAAACATTTTGGGGAAAGCTCTAAAGTAAGAGGGATTGCTCTCAAATCAACCTCAAGTAATGAGGAAGATGATGGAGACGATGAGCGTGCAATGTTCACAAGAAATATTGTGGATATTGTCGATAGTTATAATCCTAAGAGGTTTAACAACAATTATAGTAAGAAACATTTTTCGAAGAAGAGATCTACTTCCATTGTTGGTTACATTAAATGTGACGAAAAAGGTCACCAAATGAATGAATGTCCAAAGTGGGGTAACATCAAATCTAAAGAAAAATGTGACTTGGCTAAGAAGGAATACAAGAATAAAGTAATGGGTGTTGTTTGGGGAATGTCCAATTCCGATGAGGGCGAGATCCTTGAGGAAGAATTGGATGCCAAGTTGTGTCTTACTACTCGTCTTAATAATGATGCCCTTAGGTCTTCAGAAAGAAAAACATTCAAATGTCTTATGGCTGATCCCAATGATTCTGATTCTAACTCCGAAGATGAGGTAAATCATCTCAAGACAAAGGTTCGATCCTTCTCCAAAAATAAAGTATGTTTACTCTTAGATAAATTCATTGATAAATGTCGTGTTCAAAACAATAAACTTGAAGCTATGCAAATTGAAATTGAAAACATAGTCGAGGAAAATGTTGGTTTAAGAGAGTGTCTAAATGAGCGTGAACAAAATAACATTTTACCTTGTCTTGAGAAAGAAGTAAGGAAATTGAAAAGGCAAAATCAGATTCTTATAAATGAGGTCAAACTGCTGAATGTCACAGAGACACCCACTGTGACATATGATGTTAGGAAAACGAGTCTTTAACCAAACATGTTTCTATGTTAACACAAGAACGAGACTCACTTTTAATTGACCTAACCTTTTGTAAAAGTCTTCTTAAGGAACTTGAAAAATTAGCAGAAATAATACACAATGAAATAAGTCATGCTAAGAGTGCCTTTGAAAATGTGCAAACATTAAATCTTGACTATCTTGCCAAAATTGAGATTTTAAACAAAGAGTTAAATGATGCAAAAGAGTTCTACAAGAAAAGGGAAGGAAGTCAAACTGTTTTAAAGTTTTTTACAAGTCAGTCACAACAAAGTGAAAAGAATATTGGACTCGGTTTCAAATGCAACAGTAACGTGCACTGTTGCATTCGAAACCAAGAACCAAGCAAAACAGATTTCCGAAGAAGAAAACATGTTAGACTTTCCGAATATGTTATTTGCAATTATTGTGGCAAGACTGGTCATGTATTTAATGGTTGTACAAAAAGAATAAATAGCATTAAAAGAAACATTAAGGTTGTCAAGCAAGTGTGGATCCAAAAAGACTTGGTAAAGGGCATGATTCACAAGAAGGGACCCAAATTAATTTGGGTTCCTAAACTAAATGTTTGATTTGTTAAAAGCATTAGTGAGAGGCAGCAGCAATTGGTACTTTGATTGTGGACGGAAGTGAAAGCCAGTCTCTCTCACTAGAAGCCTACAAAGGTGGCACCATGACGTTTGACCATAACAAAAGAGGTGAAATTATTGGTATTGAAAAGTTGGCTACTTTACTTGATCTTTAAAAGATGGAACATTTGATGAATTTCTTATTTGGTTGAAAAATGTCTAAAATGAATTTGGTTTTTTTGACCCGATCATAGAACGAAGTTTGAGGATTCATTATTTGAAACCCATTGTGATGAACATGGTGTTAGCCATAACTTTCTCAACGTAAAACAACTCAACAAAATGAGGTTGTTAAACGTATGAACCGTATCTTGAAAATATGGTTATGACCATGTTTCTAAGTAGTAAGTTGCCAAAGAAGTTATTTTTTAAAGCCATCAACACTTTTATGCTTAATTTATAACCATGTTATGATACGTAAAATTCTTAATAAAACTCCCTACGATTTTCTGAAAAGAAGTAATTCCAATATTCCCTTTTAAGATGTTTTGGCTGCAAATACTTTGTTTAAAAAAATTGGAAAGACAACTTGGATAAGTTCGATGTTCATAGTGACGAGGTCGTCTTTATTGGATATTCGGATCATAACATAGCTTATAAAGTGCACAATAAAAGAACCCTTAAAATGAAAGAAAGCATTCATTTCATATTTGACGAATCTAGTCCTTTTTGTGTCTAATGAATAGGTTGAAGAAGATTAGGATGATGATTTTGAGATTGGGATGATTTGTTAAGATATGGATCAAGTGGTGGAAGAGCCTGAGCAACAGTTGGAGCCACTCTTGCCTGAGGATGATGTCCAAAATTCACTAATCGTCCTCCAACACAAGAAGATGCTAGCTCATCCAGGGGGAATGTGGACGGTGAAGAACAACCCAACCGAATAATAAACGAACCACAATCACCCCCTCAAATAATCCCCATGCAACAGTCACCTCGAGTGTTACACAGGAACAAACCGATTCCTCAAACCCACTTATTCCAAAAAAATGGAAACACTAAAGCTCACTCTCTCTAAAATCTAACTAGTAATCTAAATTGTGGAATAAAAACCAGATCCTCGCTCCAAAACTTCTGTGCCTTCAATGCATTCCTCTCTCAAATTGAACTTGTCAATGTCACAGTAGCACTCACTGTTGCATACTGGGTGACAACCATGAAAGAGGAATTAAATCAATTCGAAAGTAATGAGGTATGTCATATTACCCCTAGGCCAATGTACTGTAATTAGTACAAGATGGGTCTTTTGCAATAAGCTTGATGATTTTAGTGAAATCGTAAGGAACAAAGCTAAACTAGGGGTGCAAAGTTTTAACCAACAAGAGGGAATTGATTGTGATGAACCCTTTGCACCGGTATCTAAGCTTGAAGCCATACGTATGCTTATAGCTTTTGCATCTCATGTTGACAAAAACTTTTTCAAATGAATGTAAAAACTGCTTTCCTAAATGGATATCTTGAAGAAGAAGTTTTGTCGAACAACCACCGGACTTTATAAACAATGAGTTATATAACCACGTTTTAAAACTTGATAAAGCACTTTATGGTTTAAAACAGGCTCCTAGGGCCTGATATGATAGGCTTTCAAAGTTTTTGTTCGAAAATGTTGTTTACGTGGTTTAGTTGATAAGACATTGTTTATCAGTCACAGTACGAGGAACTGTTGCTTGTGCGAGTCTATGTCGGTGACATTATTTTTGGTGCAACAAATGACGTCCTTTTTAAATACTTTTTGGATCTAATAACTTCTGAATTTGATGAGCATGATGGGAGAACTTGGATTATTCCTTGGTCTTCAAATCAAACAAAGTGAGAAAGATACAATGATTCATCAACAAAAGTATTTGAAGGAAATGCTAAGTAAGTTTGGGTTGACTAATGTTAAACCTCTTGCTACACCAATGGTTTCTAACATCAATCTTGACAAAGATGAAATGGTAAGAGTGTTAGTGAAATCATGTATCGAGGTATGATTGGTTCATTACTTTATTTAACCACTAGTCGACCCGACATACAATTTAGTGTATGCTTATTATATGCTCACTTCCAATCAAGTCCTAAGGAATCACATTTTAAAGCCGTTAAAGGATTTTTGGGTACTTGATTGGAACAAAAACCTATATCTTTGATATCCATCTCATTACGATCTTGATCTTGTAGGTTTTTGCGGATATCATGGTGGATAGGGAGAGCACTTTGAGTATTGACACTTCTTGGGTCCTTGTCTCATTTCATGGGCCTTCAAGAAGCAAGATGTTGTTGCACTATACATGGCCGAAAGTGAATACAACAGTGCAGTACTCTGTTGCTCACAGATTCTTTGGGTACGACAACAATTGCATAACTATGGTATTATCTTCAACACAACTTCTATCTTTTGTGATAACACTAGTGCAATTAACACCTCAAACAATCCAATACAACATTCTAAAACTAAAAATATCGACATAAGACATTATTTTTACGTGATCAAGTTGTAAAAAGGAATATTTGTCTTAGTTTTTGTAGAACGAAAAATCAATTAGCAGACATTTTTACAAAACCGTTTGAAAGAGAACAATTCGTAAAAATTCGGTTAGAAATTGGTTTATTGGGTGATATGTGATTCATATTATTTTATTTTCCTTAATGATTGACTAAAGATGAGGACATACATGTGATTACCCTAATTGTTAATTAGTTTACTTCATGCAAAAATATGGTTCCAAAAATATGAATAATTATGCTTGCATTTGAGTTGTTGTTGCATTGAGCCACTCAACCCACATTCAAAAATTAAACCTCTCCATCTCCTGCATGTCACTAAAACCTTCCGAATCAAGACTTCAAAAATGCCTCCAAAACCCTCATTCGACCGAGACCTCAAAATCTTCAAGATTCTTATGACTCAAAGAAAAGAGAAAATTTAAAGAAACAAATGACTTCTCCCATTAAATCCGCTGCCACAAATAAAAGTTGGGAAGCTCATATGTTGAAGTAACCATTTCCTCTAAGAAACCCAAGGTTATTTATCCTCCCAAAACTGATGCCACAATCTGTGTCACTGTGACACGAAAGAAAACCACGCCTCTAATTGACGAAGATGGCCAGAATATTGGGGTTGAAAATGAAGATGAAATTCATGAAGATATTGGTAATTTGAATGAAGATGGTATGTTCAATAATAGACTTGGCCCATTGCCCTTACCACATGCTACAAATGAGAAAATCTTTGAAATCCTTAATGATGACATGGAAGTAAACTAACATGATAACCTCATTGTCACCAAGCTTTTTTCAAGTTAAAAAAAATGGAAGAAGAAGATCTATGCCACTGTCAAGGTGAATGTTGCATCTGATACCCAATCCGCAATCATTAATCACCAACTCTTTTCCTAATCCTTGAAACTTAGGTAAGATTCTTGTAGCCGTTACCCAATTGGCTAGTGATAACATGTAGTCTCATAAGGAACTTGAGAAAAATTCGAACTTGAAATGAAGAATTTTTGGAACTTATGAAAACCTTGAGGGGGAAAGCTCCAAGAAAATTGATGATGCCTTGATTAACCCCATTTCTAGCCCTGTTATCCATTATCATAACCCATTTTGGCTTAATGTTTTCCAAATTCTTTTGCAAGGCGTACTTATTTTATTTGTTGAACCTTGCCTTGTTTGTTGTTAAACTATGTCAAACTGTGTTCGTCACTATGTTTTGCCCTCCCTTGATGATGTCAAGAGGGGGAAGTAGTTTAATTATGTTTTATGTGTGACCCTTTAACTCTTAGGCTTGCGTTCACCGTAATATGTCTTGCGACCTTGATTAGATGTTCTACTTATACTAAGTATATTGACTCTTTCATGCCTTGATCATGTTTTGTATGTTTTATGTTGAATGCTTAAAGAGCGGCTAACCATAGGTTAAGGGGGAACTTCACACATTATTAAAACTTGCCATCATCAAAGGGGGAATTTGTTAGAACACACTTGGTTTATGATGCCAAGTTTCATTGTTATTTAATTTTTTGCTTCTTAGTTATAATGTTTAGCATTTGAAGCACTCAATGAATTTCCAAAGATGGTTCAAGAATGATCAAAATGAAGTTATGACAAGAAATCCCTTAGCCTTAGTCAAATGTTGTAAACGATTACAAATGCTTAGTGATTGAAGCAATCAAATGAACTCTCAAAGACGGCTTAACATGATCAAGATAAAGTCAACAAGAAGTCAAGACAATGATATGATCCTAGCATTAGTCGAAAAATGTAAGAGTAAGTGTAACATTCTCATTTAAGTCAAGTGGGTGCAAAACCATGCAACAGTGCACTGCACTGTGATTTCTGATACTACCGTATGGAGGAACTTTTATTCGAAAAGTTTAAGTGTGAAAATCTTTACAATTTTCAGATTTTTGAAGCTTTAACATTTGAATCATCATAGTTTGAAATCAAATCTGAAAAATCAATTTGCAAATCTCACATGTTGACTCCTCTAAAGTTGTGCATCTACTTTTACATAAATGGAAAGTTGATTTAGTCAAGTACTAAAACACTTTTCCATTTGTGGTAAGTTGTCACATGTTGAGTATTTGGGGTTTAGTTTTCTGAAAAAGACTAAAGTTTTGTGTGCTCAAGCAACCCCTAACACTTACCATCACTCAAAGGCTACTTATTTTATTAATGGATTAAATTACTTTAAGGTGTACTTTTTAGGCAATCGTTTTCACTATAAATAAGGAGCCTTTGCATCATTTATTACCTAAGACTTTTCTGAGCATTAATTGTTAAAACACTTTGCAAAACATCAGCTCTTGTTCTTCAACTTATTTGCAAAACTGTTTTCTATTTTAAAAGTCTTCAATCGTTTTTCAAAAGTGCTGTAAATCTCCATGTATCAGTTCGCTGCACTGTGACATCTGTGTTTGTTCCATGATTCTCGTGTTTAGGTCTTAACTGTGATCTCCCTATTCATTAAGTGGACGATTGAGATTCAAACACTCTGTAAACCTGTGAGATAGAACTTAAGTATTGAAGCGGAGTAGCTTTGAGCAAGTGAAAGTCTTGAAGCGGAGTAGCTTCAAGCAAGTGCAACCGGAGTAGGTTGGCGAGTTATTTTCATTGTAAGGGGTTAAGTAAGATTGAGTAAATTTCTAAACAAACAATAAAATAATGGTTGGACGTAGGCCTCTGAGTAGAGGCTGAACCAATTTTTTAAATATCGTCTTGTTTGTTCATTTACTTTTACATTTGTTCTCCCTATTTATATATTGGTTATCTCACAATCTGTCTGTGTCACAGTGTTCAATATTGTGTCTCAGACCTGCTGATTGATTCAATCTTGTGAACTTAAAACGATTAAGTATCTCAAGTTTTCAACTTAAAATGGATTCACTTAAGATTTTCATTACTAAGAGTATTCAACTTAAAAAGTATTCACTTTATATCTTCATTGCTAAGTTGAAGAAAATTACTCTTTCATACATACTTTTCTGGTATGTGCAACAATCGACCTTACTATGACATATACTAAGCTGAATTCGTGTGTATATACTTCTAACTCAAATAGTTTCCAGTATAAACACCTCTATCATTCAAAGTATTGTCCATATCAGTTTAGTCTATTAACCTAGTTTTCAAAGAAGCTTAATTCAAGCTTAAAAATTTTAATTGGACACCTAATTCACCCCATCCCCCTCTTAGGTGTTCTCGTCCTTGACTCTTCAATTATTCATCTCAGTACATGTTTTTTACTTATGAAATTTATTATAGGTAGTGAATGTATGTGTACTAATTGATTAAATCTGTCGTGAAGGGCGATTGCAAGGTGGCTTGTCGTCTGTTCTATTTACAGGGGAAACAGAAAGTTGCTATTGCTAGGGGATACGTGTTCGCTTACGACCGACTTTAACAAGTTAAGGTTCATGGTATACCCCTTCGTCATAATTGCAGGAAAGTGGAAGTGTCCCAATTATATAAAGACGAGTATGGGGAACTAAAAGTACCATTTCTTAATAAGGAGATCACTTATTTGAAAGAAGTCCTATGCTCTTATGTGCAATGGCCTAACAACGTCATCAATGTTGTCATCTCCGAGGTACCTATACGCAGACGTTAATTATTACTTGTTCTTTAAATATATTAGGGTACGAATATTAACACACCGTAAGTACTTTAATCTTTACATTTGCAGAAGTTAAGCAAAGCCATGGCGGCAGCTAAAACAATTACTACTACGTCAACGGATGTTGTTGCAGTCAAGCCTGCTTATGATTCTTATTATGAATCGTGTGAATATAAGAAAAAAATGAAAACTGCTTCGCTGAAGGTTTTGCACAACCTGGCTGTAAAGAAGTCACTTAGAGGGGATATAGTCATGATTAACATTGAAGAGAAAATTATGGGCGCTGCTGATATAGCCGTACTGGACCCGAAGCAACTGATGGAATTTGTCGACCTTGACAATTTAGATGTTGTTCACATTTTGATTTGGATGAAGTATGTTTTATTAATAAAACTATTTAGTCATTTCCATTTACGAATAATGATGTTTGTTTAAATTATCAATTACAATAACATTCTTCGTTCCATGTGGCGTAATAGGTACCTCAATAATCAGTTCGCTGAGTGGAAGGTCCCAATTCACACCTACGGATTCTTGAGTCCCAAGGCGTTCTCTGTGCACAGAATTTCATACGAAGAACAAATCAATAGTATCGTTCGTCGGTTGATGTCGACCAAAAAACTATGGCTTTCCCCCTACAATGAGAATATGTATGTATATTACGTGTTTATTGTAATGAATCACGGTTTTATAAATTTATTATTAACATGCTTACATGCGTGTATATGAACTAACAGTTCAATGTCCCAAATTGAATATGAAGCATTGGGTGCTACTGGCAATCCAAGTGGAAACAAAAACAGTGTACTGGATTGACTCTCGCGAAGGAAAACCCTCTGACAGTTGTGTAAGGATGATAACTGAGTAAGTTTACAACCTTCAATAATGTCTTTTGTTATTGTATGACTTGAGCCATATATATACAAATAATAATGGCATGTGTGTATATTTATGAATTAGTGTTTTTGAAGCAAAAAAAAAAAAAAAGATTATGTTCACTTGGGAAATATGAAAGCAACGTTGTTCCCAATTTTATCACGCCATTAGTAAGTGTATTCTTAATAATTACTCGTATCATTTAATTTATGTTTTGGCTAGAGGTTGATTATCTAATTCAGCTGATTTTGTGTGTGATTTATATAATAGTCTCCTAAAGCACCAGACGACAAACAATGCGCCTTTTACGTTTGTCAGTCCATGTGGGAGGTTATCAACAGAAAACTATCTACCATTTCGATACGGGTTAGTGTGATTTAAAAACTTTTTCAGACGTAAATTGAGTTCAATTCTGTATACTTCCATGTATTATATCTATTTTGATTATGTATATTTTGAATTGTAATTTCCACTAATACTCAACAAAGCCCCAGAATATTCACTAGAGGACATCAACCAGATGAGAAATATGTGGGCCAGTTATGTTGTTTCATTAGCGGAGTCTCAATAGTTTTCTCATGCATTATGTACGAGTGTGTATATATAGAGCCATTGTGTATTGGCTTCTTTTCTTTTTATGAGGAAGTTGTGTTTTGGCTTTTGGTCATTCTGTTTTTACTGTTTTTAAACTGGGTTTAATTGATCACGGGGTGTAATATTTTGATACAGGATTGAATTTTTGTATTGCACGATTCTTTGGAATGCTATTTTTTTTTGAGCGAAAAAATAGCATTTCAAAGAATTTGCTACAAATTCTTTGAAAAAATAGCATTTCAAAGAATTTTTGCTAGAACAAGCTAAAATCGTTTAAATTTTTTTTTAAAAACGATAACGGTTAAAAACAACCCGTTGCAAACAATTATTTGACAACAGTTTTATTTAGATAAATAACCATTGACATATTTTCCCACCCATTCAAACCGCCAAAAATATAAGATAACGAAAGATAACCGTTGTCAAGTTCAAAACTTTTACATCTGTTTATTTAAGCAGAACAGTTGTCAAAGTTTCATCAATAAAAATAGATGACGGTTACATACCGTTGTCAACAGATGAATATAACAACGGTTTTGCACGTAATAAAGCCGTTGTTAAATTTTGACATTCAATTAAATAAGATAACGAAATGAACCGTCATCATATATAATATTTAACAACAGTTTTGGAACGATAAGACGTTGTCAATAGTAAACTACGACAACGGATTTGAAACCGTTGTTAAGATTTAATAACAGTTTCTTAAAAGATTTTATAACGGTTCTTGATGTTATATAACGGTCGTGTGTTATTTGTATAACCGTGGTATATATTTAACAACCGTCGTTGCAATAACGGTCCCATGTTTCTATTTAAAAACGATAATTGCATTATTTGACTGTTATTGATGGTCTTATTTGGCGTAGTGCCTTTTTGTCTCCTAAAGAAGTCAAGGCAATTAAAGAGCCAAGACAACTTATATAAGCTGCCATGCCATGCCTAAATGGCTGCCATTTCAGTCCATATTAGACTCTTATGATTAATTATTTAGGTGTAAATTGTCAACTTTGTACTTTTGCTTGTTTATCTTTTAATTAAGGCCCTATAATTTAATGTTAGATGTATGGCCTAGATGTAACTTAAGCATCTATATAAGGAGCTCAACTCACTTGTAAAAAATTCAGATTTTGAAGATTATGAGAAATGAATTTATCAGGTTTTATAAACCCTTTTATTTAGTTCTTTGCTTTGTGCTTGAACAACCTCCATTACTTAGTGTTTTGGAGATGAACTCTATCCATTTCCTTAGTGCTTTGGAAGAGTATTATCCTAGGCTTAAACATGCTTTGTGATCTTGTTTAAGTCATATCCTTCTATCTTTTCATTTTATGTTGCTCAAAATTCACTCAAATAAACCCCAAAACAGCCCTATTAAAATCGAGACAATACTACACAAAAACAGCCCATTTTCGAGTTTATTTTTGTAGTATGGTTGCACCGTATTAGTAGGGATGTTTTGTTGGGTCGAGCTCCACCTTCATGTCGTGTTTGCTCATGCTAATGCGAGGTTGAGGAAGAGCTAAACGGTTTCCGGGACTGTCATATCCTTAGCCCGGTTTTAGGTCTCTTTTATTCTTATTTTTGGGTCATTTGCGATGGTCTTAAATTATGTTGCAATTGTTGTTTTTGCTACATTTTTGTGGCCTGTTTTGGGCTTATTAAGGAGCACCCTCTCGTTTTACTCCATTTTAGGTTTAACTTCAAAGTTTTAAAATAAAATACATACAATTTTAATAATAAGTAAAATGTCATAGTTAGTTATACATGATCATTGTTTTATAAATAAGTATACAATAATTATTTAAGGATAATAATTACAAAAAAGTAACTTTTTTTTTTCTCATGTGTTTTATTATGCAAATGTCTAATACTCAGTATCATTATTTTTGTAGTGAATATTCATACGTGCCACTGGATAAATACATTCTCGTTATTATATTTTCTATACCCACTTAAACTCATGTTATGTACTTCGATTTAGTATGTACATATCATAAAAAGTTTTTTCAATGTTTTTCGTTACATCGAATTTCTTTTAATCTTTGCCATATATACATGGTATAGATTTTAATTTAATGATATTTTTGTGCATAATCAAATATTATATTAATTAAAATAAATATATTCGAATAATGCATCAATCAACATTAAGTACATATAATAGATAATTTCGCGATATGTTATTTTCCAAATCAGTTAATATTTGTTCAAAATAGGATGTAAATATAATTTTATGCATTTTGTTTTCATTTGTTTTATGAATAATGTATGATGCGTATGCATCAAATATATAGGGTTCAAACTCAACTTTTGAATGTTTTAGTTGTGTCTTACATGCATATGTTATGTGTCAAACATATTTATAAGAAATTGGCACGTTTTGTTTTTCGAAACAACTATAAATAATGATGCTTAAGATTTTAATTATAAATAAAATAGACCGAACTTTCTCAAATATAATTTTTTGAGATTTAAGTTCAGCGTATTTAAAATAAAATAATTAAAATGCACTCGCTATCATTGTGTACATACATGCTCGTCATCACACTGTTTAAACCCTCTAAAAATATTGTATGTATTTAATTTGTCGCAATATAATTTGCTCATTCGCACATTATAAAAATTATCTCTTAGTAGTTATATATATTTGATTTTTTTAATAAATACAATTAATCTTACGAATATGCTTTGATTGATGGATCTAATGGTCTAAGTTTTACGGTATTTCTCAAAATGTTTTCTTACTTGAACATAAAACATTGCGAGACACTCACCTAAATCACATATGCATATCAAAATATTTCAATTAATATAACGAAAAAAATACTCAATTGAAAGTAATTTTTGCAATAAACATAAGGATTTACTTTTTAGATTTTTTTATCGAATTTTTTTAATCGTAATAAATTTAGAATCAAATAAACGTACTTATTTAATGTAATTTAATAAATAATGTAACATTTATTAATCTATAATTAATACTTTGCTGAGATTTGTACAATATTTATTATGTCCATATTTAATGATTAGTTGTAATTAAGGCTAAATAGGCTACGTGGCGCATCCACAGTGTTTCAACCTATATATGTATATATATATATATGTATATATATATATGTATATATATATATGTATATATATATATATATATATATATATATATATATATATATATATATATATATATATATATATATATATATATATATATATATATATATATATATATATATATATATAGATAGATAGATAGGTTCAGATGAGTCCACAAATTTGGTTGAGTCTCTAAGTCCCATTCTTAGCCAATCATTTTCTTAGTGTAACTTTACTACTTTATGAGTGTAACTTTAGTCATTTATTGATTCATGAGTGGAATTTTTGTCTTTAAGGTCATCTTGTATATGAAAATTTGAATTTATAAATTGAAATTTATGTAATTTTAACAAAAGTATATGTAACTTTATTGTTTTACGAGTATAACTTTAGTCGTTTTAGTTGTAACTTTAGTTGTTTTAGATGTAACTTTAGTCGTATGGTGGTTTCTATACTTTTAGAAGTGCAATTTTACCCCTTTTAAGTGTAACTTTAGTCATTAGAGTCGTAACTTTAGTCATAATAGTGACTTGTACGTGAAAATTTGAATTAATATATTTTGCTATTGTAACTTTAGTCCTTTCAAGTGTAACTTTTGTCCTTCAAGACTGTAACTTTAGTCTGAAGGTGAAATTTAGTTTATAGAGATTGACTTACGAGTGTAACTCTAGTTTGTAAAATTGTAACTTTATTCCTCAGAAGTGTAACTTTATACTAATAAATCTTTTTTCACCATAACCACCATCCTACCACCAACTACCACCTCCTACCCCAACCACCACAACACCACCACCTCCAAACCGCAACAACCAACAACAACATCAACCACTTATTATCTCAGATCTGAAAAAAAAGAGAACGAGAAAGCGATAGACCCACCACGCACCACCAACTCCCTCCCACCACCACCTCCACCTCCAAACCGCAACAACCAACAACACCACCGTATAGTTATTATCTCATATTTAAAAAGAAGGAGAAGGAGAGGGAGGCGGCCTAACCCACGCACCACCAGCCGCAAAAACGCCACCACCGCAATTAAAACGCAACAACCAACAACAACACCAAAAACTTTTAATCTTAGATCTGAAAAAAAAAGAAATAAGAAGGGAAGGAGGCGGTAGACGTGGTGAGTATGCGGGAGAAGATGGAGAAGACGGAGATGGCGGTGGTGGTGCGTGACCAAGCCTCAGATCTGAAAAAAAAAGAGAGGACAAAATGATATGGTGGCTGAGGGGAGGACTGCGACGGCAGAAGAAGAGGGAGAAAAGGAAGATGGCGTGGTGGTGGCGTGGACATGGTGGTGGTGAGGGCGGCGCAGGTGGCCAGTGGTGGCCTAGTGGGCGGCCGAATTTATGAGAGAAAGGTGAGAGAGAGAAGTGAGTGAGATGTGAGAAAAGGAGAAATGAGAGAAATAGGAAAGACAATTAGGGTTTGGTTGGTTTTAATGTTGGCCATCCATTTAAATTTAATCTCCACAACTCATCTATTAGATCCAAAGGCTTATATTAGGACTTATGGACTCAACCAAAAAAGGTGGACTTATATGATCCTTTCTCTCTCTCTCTCTCTCTCTCTCTCTCTCTCTATATATATATATATATATATATATATATATATATATATATATATATATATATATATATATATATATATATATATTCAGGATCATATGAGAACCACTAGGATGATGAGAACCACTAATAATACTACTAATACTAATATTAATAATTAATAATACTAATAATAATAATAATAATAATAATTTTACGCTGCTCACCTCCAAACCCTTCAATCTCAATCATTTCCCCATTTCCCCATTTTTACTTTCTCACTCATCTTCTTCTCTCTCTTCGACCATCATCATCTCCGTCGCCATTTCCGATCGTCTTCTCCGATCATCGTCTCCGATCATCACTCTCCTACCTTCATCGTCTCCGATCATCACTCTCTGATCATCTACTTCTTAAATTACGGTTCAATTCACTCATCACCAGCATTTTCGCGAGATTTATCAATCTCATTCCTACAAATTAAGGTAATATGCTTCTCAAATTAATGGCGATTCTACTCTAATTTTATCATACATGTATTTTTCCCCCGACATTCATCAATTCCTATCCAGCTATTAACCCTAATTTGCAGTAATTTCCCTAATTAAGGTCTTTCATTGTTATTCTATGACGAATTCTTAGATTTCTAGTCTTATTTTCGACTGCATGTTCGTGTTTTTGTTCTACGTTTCGAAAATGTGGAATTTAGATGATCTCTGGATTATTAATGATTAATATTGCTAAGATCTGTCAATTTGCTTGATGATTTCGGATGTTTGCTATAGGTTTAGGTTCTACGGATTACAGTTTTCGAGTGTTTAGCATGATAATCTGATTGTGTCACCAATTCACATTGAATTTATTTTGAATCAAATTTGTAAATTTTTCAAGTATTTCTGCAGCAACATCAGATTGTGTCAAGAGTCAAGACTATGCATTGAACTCATTTCCATAGAAATTCATAGTTTATATGTTGCTTATAGTTTAGTGAGTTCTGTAATTTTGTTCTGATTGCATGTTCAAGTAATTTTTTATAATTGAATTTTCGGATTTGTGATGATCTTTTGGTTTTAATGATCTATATTGCTCGGATCTGAAACAATAGTCCAGCTGGTAGTTGCTTGATGTTTTCAGCTTTTTTTTTTTTAGCCAATTAGGCTTAGGTTTTAGGATACCCGTCCTTTGTACATGCATGAAATAAGGTCCAGTGTGCATGAAATAGGGTTTAATGTGCATCAAATAAGGTTCTATCTGCATCAAATAAGATGTCACTTTAAAATTAACAGTTGGTCCATTGTCAATATGGTGCCAATGCTTAATTAGTAGTTGGCCCTTGACTCGGAAAATCTGAAGGGAAATATCCGTAAAATTCCCTTAATTTTAAGGATTATAACGTAAATATAACATGCGATTTATGGTCACAAACGAAATACAATAGAAAACGATAAAGATTAAGAATCAACCTCGGGTCCTTTGATGTGCGGCGTAAAGAACAGAAATCAACAGAGATTTCCTCCTAATCGTTGCACCCAAGACCGTCTGAGACTATGCCCTTGTGCTAGAAATGCTCTCTAATTGACTTGCAATATCGAGAGAGCTATTGTGAGGTTATTCGATGTGAGATCTAGAAATTTCAGAGAAGAATACTCTGAAACCCTAATAATTTTTGTCAAAATGAATGATTAGGTTAACAAGAAGGAGAGGCTCTCCTTTTGTTCCTCCATTCGGCCAACTGTAGACACCTCGTTTCTGCACCTCCCGCAAACCACCCGGTGATGATTGGGCCGCATGTTTGATTCGCGGAACGATTTATGACAATTCGTAAGATTATCGTCAAGTGATTGCTCAAATATTAATGTCGACCTCTTAGTTGTCATCTACGTCCTGATACGGTCGTTTTGGCAGTAATTAGAGTACATTCGGAGTCCGGGTCAAAAACCGTCTCCATTTTCTGATAACTGTTAAATCCCGAGTCGGAATGTTCTGGAATATTCCGGATATTTCCATCCCATATTTCATAAATTTTATCTTTTGGCAAATAATATCCCGTAATATTCATAAGATAATCGAATTATTTCCGTCCTACCATAACTCAAACGCGGAAATCTTTCTTCAAACGGAGGAAACCTCACGGGAAGCAGACGCAGCAGCGCCTGCGCCTCTTCCAAGGGACGCGTGGGTGGCTGCTGCCGCGCCTCTTCCCAGGCCCTTCTTTGCATGATTTATGTATCTTTTTTATATCTTTCCGAGATTCACTTCCAAAGAGTCTCCGAAACCCTATTCCTTCACGTGATTAGTATAAATAGGAGCCTTCGCTCCTCATATTTCTGACGCGAGTGTCCGCCCTTCTCTTCTCCCTTTGCATTCTAGACTTCGTTCTTACTAATTGGCGCCTACGTGCTTGGACTTCCGACCACGTAAGCTCGGATCTTTCCGGGTACCAGCCTCTCCGTTGCATGACCGACCAATTTGACCAACTACACAATAATCAACCTTAATTTATTTCAATCGTTTTCCTCTTACGAGGGCACTCTCTTTGCATTCGCGTCGAGCATTCACTAGTCGATATCTTAGTTCGCCTAATTCCGTCTCATGCATGTTTTACTGTTTTTATGACACCTTCATATGTAAATAATACATTAAATCACTTTCATCCGAGTACATAATTTAATTAGTCCATAAAATTAACAATTGACATTAACGATTTGCAGTTCCGGCTTCACAGCCAGAACTCACCCTTGGAACAGACGCAGCAACTGCTGCGCCTCTTCCAGAGGGCGCAATCCTGCTGCGCCTGTTCTAGGATGAGTTCTGTCCCTAAACTCCGTTTCTGCCTTGACCTAGTTTGGTTAGTCTATGTATTAATTAACTATTATTCGTAATATCACGACTAATTCCTGTTCGTTAGTTTATTTAATTCTTTCTTTTATTCTTTTATTCTTTTTCTCAAATTATCCGTTTTAAAGGTATTTTCGACATAAATCGCCTATTTCGTTGTAATTAATGTAATTTTCATTATTGTATTTATAGTTATTGTATTTCTTTTATTCTTTGTATGTTTTCACATGTAAATGAACATTAAATCCTACTTCGACATTGATTGTTTGCTAATTACGTGTCAACCGACTTAGTATTAATTCTCACATACTAGGATTAAAACTTGGATGTTGCATTGCATGCATATAGCCGACGATATATCGAGTATAGACAACTTCCCTAATCATTAGTAGAGGCCGCTATCGAGGCGGGCGGGATTAGGTGTTCGATCAAAAGAGCTTCCTAATACGTACCCTCACCCCTTACTCCAGATCTCCGTGAGCACCCGTGTTCATTGGCATCCACGAGAGTCATTCTAGACATAGAATGCTAAGGGTAACGATTGCTTAGTGTTCATGTCACTACTCTGTGTCTTGACATGACACGAGGTATTCGAACGGTTCCAATTTCCCATAAAAATTGGTGGCGACTCCTTACAAAATGCAAACACTTGTCCCCGTTTCTCACCAAGCGCCCCCGTGGGCGGCCCGCTGTCCACAGTTTGGCGACTCCGCTGGGGATATACACTTACGTGTAGCTAGGGTGAAACTCGAACAAGGTTAGGGAATAGTTTGTACAAGACAATTGTCGGTTTTCATAACTCGGTCTTCCTAGACCGTTTTATTCGGCCTTCCTAGGCCCAACCCAACCCATTCGACCAATCGTCCCGTCTAAACGGTCCTAATTCTTATTTGGGCCTAAGGATGGATAGCGATTGACGTCATCCATACCATGATGCTTACTCTTGTTTGTATCAAGGGCCTTCACTACTTGAGGAAATGGATTAGGAATCGGCCTTACTCTTGTTTGGCACGAGCCTCTCCACAGACTTCGGGTTTGATGGTTCGGTATGGCAACCCACCCTTTAAACCAAAACCCTTCTAAATGCACTCAGCATCCCGTTATAATGCTTGTATAAATGTGTAAACCTTACGTGATCACCACTTCTAAACAAAACCATGACGAATTTTCAAAAAATCAAAATCCTCATTTTCAAACAAGAATTTCGAAAAAGTAGGCCTTTAATTAGCGCAAAATCCGGTCAAAACTCTGTCCGTTTGTCGCGTCAAAATTCGGGCCACAAGCCCATTTCAAAACCTCACTTCGAGTCCACTCCTACAACTACACTACAGTTGACTAGGACACACATTTTCAAAAACCTTGTCTTTCTTCAAAACTCACTCAACACAAGTGGCACACACCCACTTCACGAGTCAAAACTTTTCCTCTTTTAGCAAGTGTGATAGAATGGTCGATCGTGTTTTGATTCGTCGCCGATCTCTTATCCAGTTTCCAAGATGCCTGGGTCAAGTGATGAAACAAACCTCCTGCAAATTCAAGAAAGTAATGATCGAATCCTAGCCGCGATAACCCAAATGCAAATCACTCAAGAACAAACCTATGACCGCCTTGAACTTATCGAAGGCCGCATCTTTGATGTAGAGGGAAAGTTGCCTCCCCCTAAAAGTGAAATACTACGCTTCTCCGATGACGAGTCTAAAGATGAGAATCCTGTCCTAGGGACAACCGCAGCTGAGAAGAGACTCCAATACCTAGAGGAACAATTGATGTACCTTAAGGGGGATGACATCTATAGGAAAAACAATCGCAAATATGAAGCCGTCAATTCCAAATTGCCCACTAACTTTAGCATGACGGATATCCCTAAGTTTAAAGGACATGAGAACCCTTTGAACCACATCCGCGCCTTCAAGGACTACATGTCTATCAAAGGCATCAAACCCGAGATGTTCTTAAGGATCTTTCCTTCATCTCTTGACACCATTCCGAAGCAATGGTTCTACACTTTAGATCACAAAAAGGTCGCTACTTGGGAAGCCGCCGCGATCGAGTTCTCGAAACAATACGCGGATAATGCCGAGATCCAAGTCAACATGCGTACTCTAGAGGTTCTTACCCAAAATGACAAAGAAGGATTCACCGACTTCCTAAGTAGGTGGAGGAAGACTAGTACTCAACTAGTCGAACGCCCGGATGAGGCTACTCTTGTGGAAAAGTTTGTGGATAATCTCAAGCCCATATATGCCAACCATTTGAGATATCAAAACATCAAGACTTTCAAAGACTTAACCGTACTAGGGACACGAATTGAAGATGACATCCGTAAAGGACTCTTGTCCAAAACGGTAGGTCGAGGATATCAAGGGTCCACAAGTCGTTCATACGGCTCTACTAGCAAGACCGACGAAGTTAACCTTCTCGAGCCATCCAAGAAAACTAGCCCACCAAGGAAGTTCACAAACCTTGGGGATAAGTACTCCAACTCTCTAAAAAGGCTAATGAAGCAAGGTAAACTCCAACCCATTGGACCTACTCCCGAACCTGAAAAGAAGTCCAAACTCTGGGATGAAAATTCCTACTGTGAATACCATAGGGGTAAAGGGCACGACACAGAAAAATGCTATAAGTTGAAACACGTGCTTCAAGATATGATTGAAGATGGTCGACTTCCAATTCCACCAGGAGGTAAGCCCAACAACACTCAGAATCCTCTTGGAGTTCTAGTGATTACAAGTGACGAATCTACCTTAGATTGCTCACACCTCATTTCTCCCACCGAAAATGAAATTCATGCAATCGAGAAAGAAAGGCTCTACTCTACTATCTCCCCTACCATTTTCGACTTCATCGCATGGGCAAGGAGTGTAGATAGACAAGTATGGGAACTAGAAAACATGGTAACGGCCTTGAGCAATCCTAATGCAATGCCTAAAGAACGCATACCGTTGATCTTCTCTCAAAATGCCACTATGCAAGAAGTAGTCGCCGTGGTCGATAAGCTAGTCGATCAAATCATACGACTAGAAAGTGATATCATGAGAATGAAGGAACTAGCTGCAATCAATGGGGTTTGGGCCGACGATGATGAAGACGAATATCTCATTGAAAACTCCTTGGTCAAGGAAATAGTCCAAAATGGTGAAGACCAAGATGTGGATCACCTAACTCGTTCGGGTCGCCCATATCAAAGCACTACTCAAAACGGTCCAACCAACGTCGTCACACCAAATGACAACGAAGATGACCCCACTGATCATTTGCTCAAGCAATTACAAAAAACCAAGGCTGATCTTTCAGTCTGGCAACTAGTGGCAAGCTCATTTCCACATCGCCAAGCTTTACTGCAAGCTTTGGCCAAATTGAATGTCGCACATAACTCCACTCCTGAAGATGTAGTCAACTTGGTCTTCCAAGAATCACCGAGGCTAAGTAATCCTATTACTTTCTCAGATGAAGACTTGCCACCTTTCGGCGCCAGTCACAACCTTGCTCTATACATCACTGTCATTTGTCTAAAGAAGAATGTGCCAATGACTTTGGTAGATGATGGCTCCGCGGTCAACGTCATACCCCTCAAAACGGCATACAAGCTAGGCATGAAAGAGTCGGATTGGACTCCCACCAATCAGGGTGTACGTGCATATGACGGTACACGACGAAAAGTGGTTGGACTTGCTAGCCTAACCATAGCCACGGGACCAATCGAACGAAAAGTTAACTTCCAAATAGTGGACATCGAAGCTTCATTCAACATACTTCTGGGAAGGCCATGGATTCACGCTTCCAAAGCGGTAACATCCACCCTTCATCAAAAGATCAAGATCCCACTAAATGGCAAAGTTGTGACGATCACTTCGTCACCCATCAAGGCAATAATCGAGAAACAATCAAACAATCAAGTCCTTGCGGATCCCATATACGAACTTGGGGGCTTCCAAAGTGTGAATGTCATAGAAAGTGAGTTGGCACCCTTATACTATAATCCCTACTCCAACTTGGTGGTCAACCACATACTCAAGTCTCAGGGATACTTCCCTGGAATGCCTTTGAACCCAATTCGGAAGAACACCTTCGCACCATACAAGAAAGGCAACTCGACTAGGGTACAAACCCACAACAGAAGAAGTCCTCGAAATGCTCGCTCAAGTCCAAAATCGCAAGCACGTGGGAGTCCAAATGAGACCATATCTCCCCGCTTTAAATGGATACTTCGTTCAAGAAGGAAGTTCAAAACTCTTCCATGGATTTCCCGAACCTTGGCATTATCTTGAGAGGAAGTTAGCCGGAATCGAGATCTTTCATGATTGCTACTTCATTCCTCCCGAAACGGTTCCTACCGTCAAAACCCGTCAATCACCTTGCTTCGACGAACAGGCTGTTAGCCTATTGTTTGGAGAAGACCGATTCATTAGGGCCGCGCAGGATGAGATCATTACTATGATACTTCAGGACGATCGCTTCAACCCCACCGCGCTGATCACAGAAATCGACACAAAGCAGCAGAAAGGATGGAGAAAATCTATCAAATGGACCAACAACTAAGGAAGGCTCTTCAAGCTCACTACTGGAGAAGGAGAGATGTTCAAAGGAGAACCAGAAGACGACGAGTTCGAGTCGGAGTCGGAGTCGGAGTCAGAGTCGGAGTCTAGAGAAGTCATTAGAGAGTCTACTCCTGTTGTCATCCCCACTCCCTTCGTTTCTCCTAGCTTAGCCTCAAGTAGTCACGGTAGTTCGGGGAATGCCCCAATTACTGTTCCTTTGCCGCCACTGACCATGGATCAGTTGGCTTCTTTGTTTCAACTTTACTCAAATCTTAATATGAATAAATCAAGTTCTGCTTACTCTCTGTGTTCTTTCGAGTGCAATTCTGTTTACGATGATACTGAGGATGACCAAGACCCAGACTTGACCGAAATACCTCCCTACGTAGCCAAAGAAATATTACAAGAAGGGGAAGGGGGACCAGTAATAGAAGATACCGAACCCATCAACGTAGGAACCGAATTAGAACCCAAAGAACTTAGGATAGGGACTACCTTGAGCTCTACCGAAAGGGCCGATTTCATAGACCTCCTAAATGAATTCAAAGACGTTTTCGCTTGGTCCTACAAAGACATGCCAGGATCGACAGGGGATATCGCCGAACATAGGATTCCGATTAAGCCGGGTTTCAAACCTGTGAAACAGAAGCTTCGACGAATGAGAACAGAATGGGCTCTAAAGATTAAGGAAGAAGTTGATAAGCAATTCAAAGCCGGGTTCATCAAAGTTTCCGAGTACTCTGACTGGGTAGCTAACATAGTACCTGTGCCCAAAAAGGATGGGAGGATCCGTGTTTGTGTTGACTTTAGGGACTTAAACAAAGCGAGTCCAAAAGATGACTTCCCTCTACCTCACATTGACATATTGGTGGACAATACTGCAGACCACGCATTACTATCCTTCATGGATGGATATGCAGGTTATAACCAAATCAAGATGGCCATGGAAGATATGCACAAGACCGCATTTGTCACCCAATGGGGAACATATTGCTATACAGTAATGTCATTCGGATTGATTAACGCCGGAGCTACATACCAACGCACCGCAACTACACTTCTACATGACATGATGCACAAAGAAGTTGAGGTATATGTAGATGACATGATCGTCAAATCCAAGGAAAGAGAGGGACATATTGCAAACCTTCGCAAGTTCTTCGCGAGGCTACGAAAGTACAACATGAGACTCAATCCCCAGAAATGCACATTCGGGGTAACATCTGGCAAACTCCTGGGGTATGTCGTTAGCCAAAGAGGTATAGAAATAGATCCCTCAAAAATCAAAGCTCTGATCGAAATGCCACAACCTCAAACAGAAAAAGAAGTCAGAGGATTCCTGGGAAAAGTACAATACATAAGTCGATTCATATCGAAACTCACCATGATTTGCGAGCCTATCTTCAAGAAACTCAAGAAAACAGACCACACCATGTGGGATGATGATTGTCAAAAGGCGTTTGACCGAATCAAGGAGATATTGGCTAAACCACCAGTGCTCATGCCGCCACAACGAGATCAACCTCTTGGTTTATATCTCACGAAGAATCGAAAGCGCCATGGGTGCTATCTTTGGCTCAAACTGTAGGAAGTGAAGAAAGAGCTATTTACTATCTAAGTAAGAAGTTCTTGGAATATGAGTGCAAATACTTGCAACTCGAAAAGACATGCCTCGCTCTTGTGTGGGCAACGAAGAAGCTACGTCACTACATGCTTAGCTACTCCATCAAGATATATTCCAAAATGGATCCAGTCAAATACCTCTTCGAGAAACCCGTCCTCAACGGACGTCTAGCAAGATGGACTCTGATGCTCTCAGAATTCGACCTCAAATATATCCCACTAAAAGTCATAAAAGGTCGCGCCGTCGCCGAATTCTTCGCAGAAAATCCTATCAACGACGCACAAACCATAGACACTTGGTCATTTCCCGACGAGGATATACTTCAAACAGACGTAGACTCTTGGGACCTATACTTTGATGGAGCATCAAATTTAAGAGGATTCGGAATAGGAGCGTTGCTCATTTCTCCTGAAGGTGAGCATACACCAATTGCTGTCAAGCTCGACTTCGAGGTGACAAACAATGCTGCAGAGTATGAAGCTTGTCTCATCGGACTACAAGCGGCAGTAAGCTTAGGCATCAAAAACCTCCGAGTACATGGGGACTCATCACTGATCTTCAATCAAGTTACAGGATCCTGGAAAATCCGAAGCGAAAGCCTCGCACCCTATCAGGCTAGGATAGACCAAGTGGCTCAATTTTTTGACCACGTAACCTACTTACACCTACCTCGAGAGGAAAATCAATTTGCAGACGCTCTTGCGAAACTCGCATCTTTGATAAATATGCCAGATCACATGGTGGAAATGCCTTTGTGTATCGAACGACGGTCAGAGCCGGCTTATGTCCATCAAATCACCGATGAAGAAGAAATCGCACAAGAACCCTGGTTCCAAGCAATCTTGAACTTCAAGCTTAATGGTACCTATCCACCAGATATGGACAAAAGGGGACAACGTGCTATACGCCTATTAGCTTCCCAATACATCCTGATGCAAGGAGAATTATACAAAGAACACCTCTTGGTGTAGTCCTACGTTGCCTTGATCATTCACAGGCACGAAAGGTGATGGAAGAAGTCCACGACGGAGAATGCGGTCCTCACATGAGTGGGCCCATGATGGCAAAGAAAATCACACGCTTAGGGTATTATTGGACCACCATGGAATCCGATTGCATCAAATACGTGAGACATTGCCACAATTGCCAAATCTTCGGGAATGTACAACATGTCCCTCCTTCGTTGCTATGCACGATGACATCTCCTTGGCCATTCTCTGCATGGGGAATTGACATAATCGGGAAGATAACCCCAGCCGGAACAGGAGGTCACTGTTTCATTCTAGTAGTAATCGACTATTTCACCAAGTGGGTAGAAGCAGCTTCCTACACTAGTCTTACGGCTAAAAATGTGGCAAAATTCATACAAAACAACATCATCTGTCGATATGGTTGCCCACATGAGATCATCAGCGATAATGGGTCACACTTCCAAGCCGAAACCGAGCAATTGCTAGCCAAATATAAGATTAAGCATCACCACTCTTCGCCCTACAGACCACGGACTAACGGCGCGGTAGAGGCGGCAAACAAGAACGTTGTCACAATTCTCAAGAAAATGACTGACAACTACAGAGATTGGCCAAGCAAGATACCCTTTGCTTTATGGGGATATCGTACATCAGTTAGGACGCCCACTGGGGCTACTCCTTTCTATTTGACCTACGACATGGAGGCCGTACAACCAGTCGAACTAGAAATACCATCCTTGCGTATTCTACTCGAAAGCCAAATCCCTGAAGCCGATTGGAAGAGGGACAGATATGAAGAACTCATCCTCCTGGATGAACGTAGGCTACGCGCCTTACATAATGTCCAAACATATCAAGCACGTATCAAACGAGCTTTCAACAAAAGAGTTAGGCCAAGAAACATCAAAGAAGGAGACTTAGTACTCAAATCGGTTAGAGCTCTTTTACCTGTCGACCCAAGGGGAAAATTCAAACCTAATTGGGCCGGACCATACCTAGTCAAATCCATATTTCCAGGGGGTGCGGTTAGAATCACAGACCTAGATGGAAATGAGTTTTCAAACCCCACAAACCTTGACCAACTGAAACGATACTATGCCTAGATTAGGACAAACACGCGCCTCGCGTAAACCCATGTGTCGCTCTTGTGGCACTAAATAAACGGCCCCTGGCCAAGCTGAAATAAGCTAAGTGTCACCATGCTCTTGCATTTTGACAAGACTGTCATCCTCATATCATCAAATAAACTAAATTCGCACCTTGAGAACAAGCAAAAGCTCATGCTTATTTTCTATGTTCATTACAAGCTCTTGCTTCGAACAATTATTCTTTTACATTTACTCGAACTACGCGCAAGGGTTTGATTTCGCTTTTTTAAGTGAATACATAGGCAATCCTTCACAGGATTCAACCCGTTATACCTAAAATGTAAATAGAAGGACATTTGCATTGCATTTGAAATTCGACAAGAATAATAAAAGAAAATCACAGCGGTTTCTTAACCATTCAACCTTTTTTATTCCTTTCGCCTTCTAATAATAATAATACGTTACATAATAAAAATAGAATAGGCTAGGATTCTAAAAATCCCTCCTTTTTATTACAACAATAATAATAATAATCAAATAATAAATAAGGACTCGGGCTATTCCTCCATCTTCCCCTTGCCCTTGTCACTCTTGTCATACTTCTTGTCACGACCTCGAGCCGGGCGCTCTTGCACCACTTCAGACCTAATCACCAACGGTCTTTCTCGAGGCCTGACTCTTCCATTCTTGCCAACCACCATTTTCGCAACAGGAGTAGTCTTTGATTTCTTCGAAGGATGAATGACCTGAAATCCAGCTTCTTCTTCTCCTTCTGTCAGATGCTTCTCCTTCTCTTTCTCGCCCTCGCGCACCTTGCAGTCAACAGGCTCGCGTTTCCTAAGTCTTTCGCGTTCTTCCGAAGTCGCAGCCTTTCTCCACCTCAGATAGGAATCCGACACCCACAAAGCATTGGCGGAGAAAGCTCAAGAACCACATGTTCCTTTGGGCCCATTTGATAGCCCACTCTCTTCGGCTCTCGGTGGTAAGCGCTACAGCAATCTGCGGAACGGTATCAAGCCTCGGGATAGTCTGCTTAAACCCAACTTGCCTCATCAATCTTTCCGGAAAGATGCATACCATGAACTCCAATCCCGGAATGCGCACGGACCTAGTGGGATCCAAAGAAGACACTCCAATAACAGATTTGAGGTGCCACCACGGTACAACCCACCTAATCAACGGGCCATCATCATTCTTCAGCTTGTTCTTCCAATAGTCACAGACCCGGGTGAAGTCCACCATGTACAACCGCGTCCTCATCGCAATCATACGGGAATGATAGGAAAGTGCATGAACTGGGGGCTCGAGCAGTCGGAGCCGTTCCATAAGCCAAACCTACCAAAAGCAGGTATTAGACACCCAAAACAAAAAAAGACAAAAAAAAAAGAGAAAAACAAAAAAAGACAAAAAAAACAAAAAAAGAAAGAAGACAAAAAAAAAAAAACAAAAAAAAAAAATACAAAAAAAAAAACGAAAAGAAAAAAAAAAAAAGGTGTCTTTTACCTGTAAGATAACGGGACTCCCCAAAAATGGAAGATCGCGGTTGGATTTCCTATTATCCAAACCCAAGATAATCTCCCCTAAGGATAAGCAAGCTGGGCTCCTGCGCAGCTCCATTTGCTCGATAAGACCCAGAAGACGGGGATCACCTCGCAAATCTTCATCAACGTGTCCACGGAAGACATACACATGCAGCAAACAAAAGCCAAATGCCCTCCTCCTGGCAACATAAGAGACAGTGGGGTCGGCCTTGTTAATGAATCGGTCTACAAAGTCCAGCATTCTCACGCCTTTCGGGGTAACTAAGCGATCCACCTCGAGTCTAGTCAATCCAAGCAAGTCTCTGAATTTGGTCTTATACCCTTGTGAAGTGGAAGGAATGGCAGGTAAATGCTCAGGGTCCCACCCACCTATAGCAGCAATTTCCTCCGGAAAAGGACAAATATCGCCACCTGGGAACGCAAATACATGATAAATTGGGTCCCAATAGTCAAGGCAAGCATCCAAGAACGGTTTTACCACCTTAATGAGTTTCAAACTCAATAGAGACCCAAGGTTATGAGCACCCATGTCGTGCTTCTCAATATTCGAGAATTCATTAGTCCATTCCTTCAAACGGATCTCCAAAGTATTCATGATGACAATTTTCTCTTGAAAATTTATTTTGGGAGTTTTTATGTGGATTAACGGAGAAGAGACGGAAGAATTATATGATTTAAAGCTTCGTCGACGCTTCTATTTGTACTAATTGCTGTTTCCAAAAATCCGCCAGAAAAGACCGGCTTGGGAACAGGCGCAGCTCCTGCTGCGCCTCTTCAAAGGGACGCAGCTCATGCTGCGCCTCTTCCCTGCACTCACTGCGATTTCCGCGTTTGGATCTTTCCTAATTCTATAACGAATAATTTTCTATTCCTACGGGATTTTATTTTGGTAAATACGAGCAGTTTACCATGTTGCAAATTTCCTAAATTCGCGGGCACGCATTTCGAGGCGACGTCGACACCTTCGCCATTTTCATCGCACTTATTTCTTCTTTTTATTATTATTTTAATTCATTTATTTATTCTTAGGAAATAAATTTCTTTTTTAGGAGATAATTTTCTTTTGTTTTCATTTTTAACAAATTTCAACATTTTCATTTCTACACTTACAGGTTTCTTCTTTTTTCTTTTTTTAGGGGGTAACCCTCCCTACCGTCCGGTCATTTCCGACAAAATTTTTTGCTTTTTGCATTTTTGCATTTTTGCATTTTTGTATCCTTTTGAGTCTCATTTTTGCGCTAATTAACCATATGTGTATAAAATGTATGTTTTGCGTGATTTCCATGTGAATTTCGGCAGCATGACGGCGTGAACCGTTGTCTACCAAACCTGTTCAAGAACTAACCTGCAGGTACAAGCAACACAACCCAGCAGCAAAGGCACTCAGGCCATCATATATACAAATGTACAAGCAAACTGGGGGCTTGCGCCCCGAACCAAGTCCAAAGTCCAAGCAAACTGGGGGCTTGCGCCCCAAACAAGTCCAAAAACATTCAAAATCAGATGTCCAAGCCTACAAAACTACGCCAAACTACTGCGGGACACCCTCCAACTCAGCAACTCTCGCCGTAAGAGCAGCAATCTCGGCGTCCCGAAACTCGAGCTCCCTCGACAAGCGAGCCGTCTCCTCCCGAGACTGGGCCAACTCTCGCTCCAGCTCGCGATCAGCCTGTAGACAACAAGAAATTGGCTCATGTCAATCAATCCAAACAAAACTGAAAAACCAAAAAAATCAAAAGAAATCAAATGAGGTTCATACCTGACGATCTCAACCACCGACGAGTGCCTCGATGGCGGTAGCTCGTAGCCGGTTGGCCACCCTCCATAGTGCCACGAACCGAGATGGCGCGACCTGCATTTCAAAAGAATTCTCAGTAAATTGAACAAGTTTAATCAAATGTGTTCTTACACGAAAGGTATATAAGTTGGAGGCTCACCCTCCGAATCAGATGCTGCCAGTCGTCTAGGCCAGCATCCGTCACAGCTACGTCAAAGTCACGCAACTCGGAGATCGTCGTCCTCCCAGTCGCGTCAGTGTACTCAAGAGTCTCGGGGTACACTGGGGGCTTGATGCCCGCCGCCTCAACCTCCTGCAAAGACAAATAGTTCTCGTTAATCGATGATCTTTCATCGTAATTCCCGAAATCAAATCAAAGGAAAATAAAGGATACTCACCACTACTGGCCAGTATGCCAACCTCCCGTAAAGGAACGCCGAGTAGTCCTCGCCAGGCAGAAGAAGGTCGTCGCCACTGGCACCAGCCAAGTCCGCCTCCCTCTCAGCCTCGGTAGGCTCCCTGAACATCGTCCTCGGAGGGTCAATAGAAACCGTCAACGCGCCCCGAGAGCACTGACGAGCCAAACGCTCGCCCAGATACCACACAGGACCCATCGACGTCCACAACAACAGCCGACTCGGGCTCCTAGGTCGAAGGACCTCAGCAACAAAAGGAGGCGCTCCAGCGTACTCCGCCCAAGGTCTGGGCACCCACTGCGACAAGTTAAGGCAAAGATCATTCCTATGATCAAGTGGAAGCAAAGGACAAGAAATATAAATACGAGTGGGATACTCACGCTGCTCAGCTGAAGGGCGTTCACATCCCACCGGTACACATTTTGAGAGGAGCGCTTGCTCTTCGTCCGGCACATCACCCAATCCCTCACCACGGGATAGGCCTTCTCCAGCGGCTCTGTCCTCTTGGGCGCGAGACTCGGGAAGTAAGAGTACACCCATTCCTGTAAAACAGAATAATCAATGACGATCTTTCGTGATTCGATAAAGAAAGGAATTCACTTTGGTCTAAGGGAAGGTTCATACCTCCAACAGTAGTCCAGGTCCGACAGCGCCAGGAGAAGTCCCCTTCTCCATCAACTCCGGACGAACCATGGCCCTCATAAAGCGGATGAGGACCGCAAAACCAGTGATGACCCGGCCCCAGCGCCCTAGGGAACTCAGGTCGAAAGAAAGGGAAGAAGCTTCGTCGATAGCCTCTCGCCCTTGTCTCCGAGGTAAATCGAAGACAGGAACCACCAAAGCCACGGAGCACGAGCCCCTCTCCGTCACCAGGGAGGAGGAGGAGTCTCCCTCCCATCGATCGTCACCGCCGCCGGGTCTTCCCCGCAAAGTAGTCTCGAACGTAGGTCGGGTACCAAGCCCTAAGATCGCAACACCTTCGGCGACAAGTTCCACCGATCAATCTCCTCGCCTCGGCCGAATCCGCCCTCATAGCAGTCTCCGGCCACACCATCTCCTCGGTCCCCACACTGCGGACCGAGAAATCATGCCGTAATCCTCCGAGTAACTCCCACCTCACCGAAAGGCGGTGAAACGTGGAAGTCGTATCCCGAATCGATCCAAGAAAGCGCGGACCAGGCTAAGGTTAGCCCGCAACTTCCTCTTCACGATATCCCTCCAAACCTGAACCAGAGGACCAAACGCTCCACGCTCGATCATGGCCCTCTCCTCCGCCGATTTGCTCGTAGTGCTCCATCGTTTGTCGTGTAACCCGAGAACGACCGATGTTCCCGGCCTCCTATTATGATTTGAAACAAAGCTATCTTTAGTTTTGAATGAAATTTGCAAGAAGTTTGGACAAAAGAATGAAAGAGAATAGGTAATGAGTAGTGAATTCTTATTTACCAAGCTCTTCACCGTCCTGTAGGACAGGTGACCCTCTGCAGCCCACACGAGGTGCCTACTCTCCCAGGTCTCAGCCCACGCAGGAGTTCCCCTCAGCTGACGACCTCCTCGCCTGACGTTGGCCCGTCTCGGGGCCTCCTCCTCCTCCTCGACGGCCTCCTCCTCGTGAGCCTCGTCTCCAGTAGCCATCACCGCAGCGGTGAGGGCCTGCTCCAAAGCCTCCTCAACCGTAACAACGTCTATCTCCATGGGAGTCCTCCCAGAAGTAGAAGCCTCATCACCTGCAATGTTAAAGTAAATTCAGGCCACGTCATATGACGACAAGCCTTTGTTAAGGAGTTTTCGAGCCTCCAGAGCCCTGAAAACTGCCCTTTCCATGCCATCTTTGGCCTTATTCCCACCAACCCAATCACTCATGTGATAAATTGGGTCAAGTCAAGTCCAAGTCAAAGCCTAGTTCCGGGTTCAAGTCAAAAATTCGGCAGCATTTCGTTATAACGGCGATTAGGCCCTAGAAAGGTGTCCTGAAAAAGTTGTCACAAACCAAAATTTAGAGATGGCAGAAAGTTTACTCATAATCCAAGGATCCCAAATATCAAATTTCATCGCCAATGGGCAATCCTAAGGCTATTTTCGAAGCAATTTACGGTTCAGCTGTAAAACCGTCTCAAAATTCGCTCAAGGGCTCAAAACTCGATGAAAATTCAAAGCAAATACATGGTTATGTTCCTAACATTGCCTACTATCCATTTCTAACATCAATTTGGCAAAGCAAATCCATTTGGGGGAAAAGCCCCAAATTTTCGATCAAAAGGGTCGAAAGCCCTAATTCTCGCGGCTCAAAATTCGACAAATGTAGATGATTAATGCAAGATTAAGACACATACCTCGATTAGTCATGTTTAAAGCAAGCTTTTGAATCAAACCTCGACGGAAATGGTGAAGATTTGAGAGAGAAATTGAAGGAAATGTGTTTCGAAATAATGAATTATAATCCTTCTGATTTCGCGTTTTTACGCGGAAATAGCCAATTTGGGGAAAGGACGCAGCAGGCGCTGCGCCTCTTCCAAGAGACGCAGCTCTTGCTGCGCCTCTTCCTTGTGTTCCCTCCATACGAATTTTCAAAAATTCGTTATGAGTTCGTTATTAGTGGGCCCATCTTTGGTGCGCCTCTTCTTCAACGCTATTGTATTCTTTTGGTCCGTTTCGATGATTTTCTTTCGTCCCGGTCCGCATTTTATCCCGCGCAGCAGTATTTTGCAGTATTGCTCAAATCATTTTATCCAGTGCAGTAGTATTTTGCAGTACTGCTCATTCGAGATTCCTTCCACGACGATCAAGATGTTCCTAGTCGTCTGTCCCCGACGCAGTAGTATTTTGCAGTACTGCTCATTCGAGATTTCTCCCATGACGATCAAGATGTTCCTAGTCGTCAAAATATTCCCCAGCAAGAGTTTGTTTGAGACCGACGCAAGCAGATTCAACCTCAAGTTTTGCCAGAGTACGCTTGAGACCGACGCAAGCGGATTCCCCAGCAGTTTCTACCGACGTCCTGCTGCTTTCAATATTTCTTGTTTCCCCGCGAAGTTCGATTAAGTCTCAGGTATGATCTCTCCTTATGGCTGGCGAGCTTCCTTACGTAGTCTAATGGACTTTAAACGACCCTCCCCGATAGTCGACAGACTCTAAAATGTTCCCGACGATAGGTCCTTGGCTCAGACCCCTCGAGCCGCCTCGCGTCGCCATAGTCGTCAGGTTGTAATCTTCGATTGACCTGATGGCTATACTTTGACTTTCGCCTTGTCCAAGCCTCAGTCAAAGTGGGGGCTCTGTAGACACCTCGTTTCTGTACCTCCCGCAAACCACCCGGTGATGATTGGGCCGCATGTTTGATTCGCGGAACGATTTGTGACAATTCGTAAGATTATCGTCAAGTAATTGCTCAAATATTAATGTCGACCTCTTAGTTGTCATCTACGTCCTGATACGGTCGTTTTGGCAGTAATTAGAGTACATTCGGAGTCTGGGTCAAAAACCGTCTCCATTTTCTGATAACTGTTAAATCCCGAGTCGGAATGTTCTGGAATATTCCGGATATTTCCATCCCATATTTCATAAATTTTATCTTTTGGCAAATAATATCCCGTAATATTCATAAGATAATCGAATTATTTCCGTCCTACCATAACTCAAACACGGAAATCTTTCTTGACGGAGGAAACCTCCGGGAACAGACGACAGCGCCGCGCCTCTTCCAAGGGACGCATGGGCTGCTGCGCCTCTTCCCAGGCCCTTCTTTGCATGATTTACGTATCTTTTTTATATCTTTCCGAGATTCACTTCCAAAGAGTCTCTGAAACCCTATTCCTTCACGTGATTAGTATAAATAGGAGCCTTCGCTCCTCATATTTCTGACGCGAGTGTCCGCCCTTCTCTTCTCCCTTTGCATTCTAGACTTCGTTCTTACTAATTGGCGCCTACGTGCTTGGACTTCCGACCACGTAAGCTCGGATCTTTCCGGGTACCAGCCTCTCCGTTGCATGACCGACCAATTTGACCAACTACACAATAATCAACCTTAATTTATTTCAATCGTTTTCCTCTTACGAGGGCACTCTCTTTGCATTCGCGTCGAGCATTCACTAGTCGATATCTTAGTTCGCCTAATTCCTTCTCATGCATGTTTTACTGTTTTTATGACACCTTCATATGTAAATAATACATTAAATCACTTTCATCCGAGTACATAATTTAATTAGTCCATAAAATTAACAATTGACATTAACGATTTGCAGTTCCGGCTTCACAGCCAGAACTCACCCTTGGAACAGACGCAAAGAATCGGCCTGCGCCTCTTCCAGGGCGATCTCTGCGCTTTGTTCTAGGATGAGTTCTGTCCCTGAACTCCGTTTCTGCCTTGACCTAGTTTGGTTAGTCTATGTATTAATTAACTATTATTCGTAATATCACGACTAATTCCTATTCGTTAGTTTATTTAATTATTTCTTTTATTCTTTTATTCTTTTTCTCAAATTATCCGTTTTAAAGGTATTTTCGACATAAATCGCCTATTTCGTTGTAATTAATGTAATTTTCATTATTGTATTTATTGTTATTGTATTTCTTTTATTCTTTGTATGTTTTCACATGTAAATGAACATTAAATCCTACTTCGACATTGATTGTTTGCTAATTACGTGTCAACCGACTTAGTATTAATTCTCACATGCTAGGATTAAAACTTGGATGTTGCATTGCATGCATATAGCCGACAATATATCGAGTATAGAAAACTTCCCTAATCATTAGTAGAGGCCGCTATCGAGGCGGGCGGGATTAGGTGTTCGATCAAAAGAGCTTCCTAATACGTACCCTCAACCCTTACTCCAGATCTCCGTGAGCACCCGTGTTCATTGGCATCCACGAGAGTCATTCTAGACATAGAATGCTAAGGGTAACGATTGCTTAGTGTTCATGTCACTACTTTGTGTCTTGACATGACACGAGGTATTCGAACGGTTCCAATTTCCCATAAAAATTGGTGGCGACTCCTTACAAAATGCAAACGCTTGTCCCCGTTTCTCACCAAGCGCCCCCGTGGGCGGCCCGCTGTCCACACCAACCGTGAGCCCTCATGGGGAAGTGGGCTTCCACTTCCTCTTAATTTTAACTCGTGGTCCGGCTCGAAAATTGCTAAATGTATATGACGCGTTTTATTATAAATCATCATCGGTTATCGGCTATTAAAATATCAACTAATAACACGGATTAGTTGAAATACATGTCCGACAAAGACGATATTGTATAATTAATTCAATATACATTAATTAAATATAAATCGTTTATATTCAACTTACGAATTAACTGCTTAATTCGTCTTAGCCATTATTATTTAATCCGTATTAAATAATTATCTCAACACTGCGTTTGACTAATTACTAGTCAATAACTCCGACTAACTGGTTAGTCAAATTTGGCATCAACATGATGTATTTTCATCTTTGTCACATCTCTCAAACGTATCCTATAGGTGTGACTTTTAGGGACCGTTGATCACCGCCATCAGAATGACAATAACGTCAAACTTATCTAGCAAGCCAACCGTTATTGATAAACGTGGATCAACCGATAATAATACCAAAAGTATGCCCTTTGATCCTTTTAGAGGTTTATAAGTCCTTGCACTAACTGTAAAGGACACCAGCCCCAACAAGCTCCCACTTGTCCGTACAAGTGTACGTGCAATGACGTTATCCGCACTAACTGGAGGACACAGGCTCCAACAAACTCCCACTTGTCCGTACAAGTGTATGTGCGATAACCGATTCTCATATTCATTTATAAATTTCTCCCACTCAATGTAAAACAATTTGCAGATCCGGATCCGCAAAGGTCGTATTTTACAATCGATCTGGATCAAGAGTGGTTTCCCCGACTAGAGAGTAACTTAACTGATAAAATGAATCCGTATCCGAGCATGTCCATGCATTTCGATTCTGACTCCTCGAATGGCCCCGAGAAATATCGAGTACACGATAAAGGTGAATATTTCCTTCAACTCGACTCCTTCCGATCTAAGCACAACATGAAATGACCGGAAAAAATCTACTTGGCCCCCGTTACGGATGACCGTGAGAAAGAAACCAAAGTCACCCAAAATCTGCCTTAGTCTCAAGAGACAGTCGATAGTCAAAAGAATCGACTCTTAGGATCACCATGGAAGTCCTATCCACGACCGGGCACCAAATGTTATAAAACATTTAGGACTCCACGTCGATGTCACAATTGTGTCATGATACGTGCATTTTATATAGTCTTTTTAGCCTATTTTATGCACGTATTTCTATGCTTTTATCGTGGTTTTACGCTACGAAATGCCCCGAATATGCTACTTTGAGTTATTATGTCTTATTTGCAGGAATGGATCCGAAAGCAGTGAAATCAAGTCATTTACCGTCCGTTTTGCATGCATTTGAAGGAAGAGTAGATTTGGAGCGGGATATATTGCTGTCTTGGGATGCGTGAAGGTGTTTTGGGCGCTAAAAGGACAAGTCAAAGTCAACTAACGTGACTTATAAGCTGCTGAAGTCAAGATCCACCTGATCGAGTAGTTTTCTACTCGATCGAGTGGTTTTAGGTTGAATAATCAGTTGATCGAGTTGTGTTCTTAGTCGATCGACCAGTTCCCTTATAGCCTTACTCGATCGAGTACTATTCTAGGTCGATCGAGCTGTTTCTGAGTCAAGTTCACTCGATCGAGTGATTTAAGTGGTCGATCGAGTGGATATTGCTGACGGGTTGTGCTTTTTAGTCTAATTCCGTCATTAGGTTTAATCTTACTCCTAATTTCTTATAAATAGGAGTAAAGGTTGTCATTTGTAATCATCCAGGGATCGATATACGTTACTTTCTTCTGTCTCTTTCCCTGTTACTTCTGCTCTTCATCTCCGGATCAATTATATTAGTAATTTATTCTCTCTTTTCTCTCTTTTTATTTAATGTTTATTATTCCCTCTCCCTCTTTATTTATTATTCTTATTAATTTCATGTCTAGCTAAATCCCTTAGTATGTTAGGATTAGGGAAGCCGTGGTAGCGATGTTTTAATTGTATTAAATAGATTAGCCCTGCAATAAGAATTGTATTAGGCAATTTAATTGTTATCAGTCGAATGAATGCATGCAGGAGACCAATAATTCTAGTTAACCCCGACCTAGATCGAAAGATTGGAAGGGAAGGCTTGCTTAATTACAATAGGGTATTGCAGTGAGGGCGAAAGTTAAGCTGTTTACGCTCTAGGGCGGTTTAAGGACCGAAAGGTGACGACCATAGCTCTTCTTATCAATAGTCTAATCGTCTTAATATTCCTGATAGTATAAGATCTGATAGCTGCCACGGTGGACCGACTCCTAGCATACTCCCTTCTCCCTTGCTGTTAATTTCTCTTATTTTTCTCTCTCGCCTATTAGTTTAGTTCAACAATCAAATCAAAACCCCCAATTGTGACATTTAGACAGATAAATAGACAAATAGATAGTACACCGCCTCCCTGTGGAGATCGACCCTACTTGCCGCTGACTTCTGTTAGCAGTAATCTAGGTATTTTATTTTTGGTGTAGAAACGACCGCATCAAATTTTGGCGCCGTTGCCGGGGAGGCAATCTATTTATTTATTTGTTTAATTTTATCTGTTTTTAGCCTCAGGGATTTTTCCCTTGAGGCCGTTCTAATCTTTTTCCTTGAGTCTTTGTTTTGATAGGCCTTACAGGTACTACCTAGACAGTTCTAGGTGAAAGACGGTCAAAGGGAAGGCTTGAGTACCTTTGACCCATCACCGATGTCCCACTATATGGAAGCAGTGGTGATCGCTACGGGAGATGTGGTTCTCCGAGCACAATGCGTTGTAGTTGTGCCGCCACATCCGCCCTATCAATGGCCACCGCAACAAGATTCCCCTGATATACAAGAAGAAGACATTGCGGAGCTGAAATCCTTGATGGAGGCACTTGCATTCCAAGTGCAAGAATATGTCTCGCGATTTGACGAGCTCGAGTCTGCAGTTGCTCAATTAGCAGCTGAGATGGAGAGAGAAGAGATCGCGGAGCTGACATATTTAATGAGAATGCTTGTATCACAAATGCAAGAGAGTGATAGATATATGGACGCTCGAATCCCCGAACTGGAGTCACAAATAGCTCGGTTAGCGGTGAGATGCAAGAAGAAGAGGTTTATCTTCGAGAGCAGCTTTTTCTCGTAAGGAAACCGTGTTGCCCAATGATGAGGATGACTTCTATGACTCGGACGACGAGTTCCTATCATATTTCACTAACCCACGCGAAGATTTCAAGACGGGAGGAATCACTCGATCGAGTGACAATTATTGGTCGATCGAGTGATTTTTCGAAGAACCCGCTCGATCGAGTGGAATGCGGGAGGATAGTTCTCGATCGAGTGATTTCGCCACTCGATCGAGTGAAATGCGGGAAGAAATTGGTCGATCGAGTAATAACTCGCTCGATCGATCGATTTGGCCATTGGGAGTGTAATTCGTCATTTAGGCTTGATTTGGATGACGACTTTGACGATGATAACGGTTACGGTGAATCCCCCTTGTTCAAAGCCGATTTGGATGCGCTTGAGGCTGAATTTGGGACGAATTCCACTTTGGGGGGGACGAAAGGACAGGTGAGTCGGCATTTGCTCCTAGCACGGATGAGGTATTACATTCCCTTGTCAGTGATTCCGTCATTGAGAGCAACCAACCTGAGGTAGTAAATGGTAATTTTATTATTGTTTTATATCGCCTCGTCTGATTCATGCTTTTCCTTTTAATGTTTTACCCCCTCCCATGTGGACGAATAAATTAGCAATTATTCACCATCCATGTCGTCTCAATTTTGTCAATCTGAAATGGAGCCCTACTTTATTGACAATCGCTCCCGCGCTCCTTTATTTTGTGGATAAATTTAGGAGCGTACATAGGAAATTTGTTAGACTTAAATGTTTACATATCTTTATTTCCTACTTTGCTATTCCACTATGGTGCTACTTATGCTGTTGTGTAGCACATGCGCAGATGTATGATTTGATGCTGCGCGCTTTGAGCTGTTTTGATTGTGACTAATTAGAGAGGCTCGAAGAAAAAAAAGGGTCGAGCTGGGACCTGACTGAAGCTAGCGCTACCCGGGAGGCAACCCGGCGATTTATTTCTGCATTTATATTTCCCTTAAGTTGTAATAAATGGTTTTATACCATAGACTATCTCAGTATGCTTGTCTTGTTAGTTTGCGGGCTGTTCTTATTGCGTTTTTGCAGGAAATACGATGAGAAGTACTCGATCGAGTACTTTCTGTACTCGATCGAGCACTTGTGCTGCCAAATCCTCTCGATCGAGCTAGTATCTACTCGATCGAGTACCTGCAAGGTAAGAAACCACTCGATCGACCTAGCTTCTTTTCGATCGAGCTGTTCTTAGACGCCCACTCACTCGATCGACCACTGTTGGACGGATATCGAGTGTATTTGACTTGGATTAGCTTCCTGAGACGGTTTTCCGGGCCCTTAGCAACCTCCCATTTCATGGTCGGTTTGGGGAGGTCCCCTTATTCGCGCTATCTTGTGAGTTTTCCGCATTTACTCTCTTTCTCCTTCAGTTTGCATTTCCTTTCCATGTTTTGGTACAATGGGGGCATTGTACAGTTTGGTTTGGGGAGGTTATGCATCCATATCTGTGTCTGCATTCTGTTTTCATTGCATTTCTGTTTCACGTTTAATTTCCGTTTGCATTGTTGTTTAGTCTTATTAAAACTTAAAATCTCATAAAAAATGAAAATTTTTCAAAAATTCAAAAATATTCACGTTTATTTTAGCATATAGGTTGAGTCGGAACGGTAGATTTCCATGATGATATTGCACTGCGATTGTCTTTTTGCTTAAGCCTTGCATTAAACTGTTATCTTTTAGCTTTGTCTTTTTGCATATCTACGAGTTAATGTTAAATTTAGCTGAACATATAGACTTGACCTGAAATTTTGGCAACCTACTTATAATTTCTAAGATTTAGAGCCTTATAAGCTGGTGTCATTTATGACCAGTTTCATGTAGGATTGTGAGTAGTTACTCCTTGCATAACATGTATCATCAATTTGCACGTATATGAAATTCAATTGCTTTTTGCCGTCATACATTCGGGTTAGTGGTTGGTGTCACACGCAGGGAGGTGCTTACAAATTCCCTTTCTTTCATTTTTACCCATTTAACTCCACATTAGCCAAATTTGCCAGTTGACCCTTAGCTACATCCAAATTTAGCCTGCCTTGTCAAGCTAGTTTAGATTGTTTTTGCGGTATATATTTCATTGTATCAAATATTGGCGCATCTTCGATTGAATCGGAGTTGGTAATCTATGAAGAAAGGGAGGATGATGAAAAGAAAAAAAAAGGATGATGAAAAAAGACGTGAAAAAGAAAAGAAAAAAAAGAAGTTGAAAAAAAAAATTCGAAAAAGAAGAAACCGAAAAAAATAGAAAAAGAAAGGAAAAATTTGAAAAAAAGAGATGTTGTTTGTTGATTAGTCGGTTTCTGCTCCTATGTTCTATCTTATATCATTTGAGGAGTGTTTCTAGTTCGGTTTGGTGAGTTTTGTGCCAAATGAAGGGCATGTGCTTTATTCTATAATTGCTTAAGAATCGGATGTTGATATATGGTTTTGTTTAGGTACTAGCTTGGCCGCCTATACCTCCACATTCCCATAAATGTTTTGCCTTTTCTTACCCATTGCCTCACTTTACCATATTTTTGTAAGCCCTCGGCTGTGACGGACCTTGTTTGGTTGGAATGTATGTTTGGTAGCTGGAATTGTCTATCATATTAGTAGCATGCATGTTATGTGGGTCGTAGTTTAGGTGAGCGACTATTTTTCTTTCTCTCTTACATATATATGCTTGCCTATGCTTCATGAGAGAAGAGTGACCCGTGAGAGTCCATTGTTAAAAGGTCTTGCAAGGTCGACGGTTCAGCTTTATTTACAAACATCTTATAACTCGTTTGCATTTGACTGTCTGCTATAAGTGTTAGTTTGCTTGCATTAAATTGGCTTAAGTGGGCATTTGTAGCTAGCTCTGAGTTATTTTTCCGTTCCATTAGCGTATAGTTTTGAGTTTACTCGGGGACGAGTAAAGGTTTGGTTTGGGGAGATTTGATACGTGCATTTTATATAGTCTTTTTAGCCTATTTTATGCACGTATTTCTATGCTTTTATCGTGGTTTTACGCTACGAAATGCCCCGAATATGCTACTTTGGGTTATTATGTCTTATTTGCAGGAATGGATCCGAAAGCAGTGAAATCAAGTCATTTACCGTCCGTTTTGCATGCATTTGAAGGAAGAGTAGATTTGGAGCGGGATATATTGCTGTCTTGGGATGCGTGAAGGTGTTTTGGGCGCTAAAAGGGCAAGTCAAAGTCAACTAACGTGACTTATAAGTCTTTGAAGTCAAGATCCACCCGATCGAGTAGTTTTCTACTCGATCGAGTGGTTTTAGGTTGAATAATCAGTCGATCGAGTTGTGTTCTTAGTCGATCGACCGGTTCCTTATAGCCTTACTCGATCGAGTACTATTCTAGGTCGATCGAAATGCATTTGAAGTCAAGTTCACTCGATCGAGTGATTTAAGTGGTCGATCGAGTGGATATTGCTGACGGGTTGGGCTTTTTAGTCTAATTCCGTCATTAGGTTTAATCTTACTCCTAATTTCTTATAAATAGGAGTAAAGGTTGTCATTTGTAATCATCCAGGGATCGATATACGTTACTTTCTTCTGTCTCTTTCCCTGTTACTTCTGCTCTTCATCTCCGGATCAATTATATTAGTAATTTATTCTCTCTTTTCTCTCTTTTTATTTAATGTTTATTATTCCCTCTCCCTCTTTATTTATTATTCTTATTAATTTCATGTCTAGCTAAATCCCTTAGTATGTTAGGATTAGGGAAGCCGTGGTAGCGATGTTTTAATTGTATTAAATAGATTAGCCCTGCGATAAGAATTGTATTAGGCAATTTAATTGTTATCAGTCGAATGAATGCATGCAGGAGACCAATAATTCTAGTTAACCCCGACCTAGATCGAAAGATTGGAAGGGAAGGCTTGCTTAATTACAATAGGGTATTGCAGTGAGGGCGAAAGTTAAGCTGTTTACGCTCTAGGGCGGTTTAAGGACCGAAAGGTGACGACCATAGCTCTTCTTATCAATAGTCTAATCGTCTTAATATTCCTGATAGTATAAGATCTGATAGCTGCCACGGTGGACCGACTCCTAGCATACTCCCTTCTCCCTTGCTGTTAATTTCTCTTATTTTTCTCTCTCGCCTATTAGTTTAGTTCAACAATCAAATCAAAACCCCCAATTGTGACATTTAGACAGATAAATAGACAAATAGATAGTACACCGCCTCCCTGTGAAGATCGACCCTACTTGCCGCTGACTTCTGTTAGCAGTAATCTAGGTATTTTATTTTTGGTGTAGAAACGACCGCATCATGTCCTACGAAATATCCGTATAAATCGCCTCTGTGATTGGTCAGTCAACCTTTTGACTTATGGCTCGTTGAACCCACCATCAACCAACGTCACAAAATAATTACCTTGAGTTATCAGCTCACGTGGGCAATTAAGGACCAAAAATATAATGTTTGTTCAGTTCACTTTGTGGTGTTCAAAATTTGTCGTACAAATCCACATGAAAAACAAAATATATAAATATCAAAACGATGATGTTGTATAGAGTACAAAAGAAAATGAATCTAATCCATAAAAGAGTACTACAACTTAGGAACGCGTTTAATTCCCATGGAATTAACGTGCCCTTCATGCTTATCTTGTCGTAATGGTTTAGTGAGAGGATCTGCTATGTTATCATCTGTAGCAATCTTTTCTATCACTACTTCCTTTTGCTCCACGTAATCTCGGATTAGATGAGCTTTCCGTTGTACATGTCTAGACTTGTTGCTAGACTTAGGCTCCTTAGCTTGGAAGATGGCACCACTATTGTCGCAATAGATGGTTATCGGGTCATTCGAACTAGGCACTACGGATAGTCCATGTAAGAATTGACGCATCCATATCGCTTCCTTTGTAGCTTCAGACGCGGCATAGTACTCGGACTCAGTCGTAGAATCTGAATGTAACAGTTTGTTTGGAACTCTTCCGGTGATGCAAACACCATTAAGAGTAAAAACGAATCCAGATCGAGATTTCGAGTCATCTCGATCCGTTTGGAAGCTAGCATCTGCGAATCGGTTGCGCATAGCTTTTGAGGACCTCCATAAGTCAATGCCCAATCTTTAGTCCTCCGTAGGTACTTAAGAATGTTCTTGATAAATGCCACCAATGTGATTCACCTGGATCTTTGTTGGAATCGACTTGTCATACTCAATGCATATGCCACGTCCGGACGTGTGCATATCATGGCATACATGATTGATCCTATAGCCGAGGCATAAGGAATCCGTGTCATGCGCTCTTTCTCTTCCGGTGTCTCTGGTGCCTGAGACTTGCTCAAATGCACCCCTGGAGCCATAGGAAGAAACCCCTTTTGGAGTTAGCCATCTTTGAATCTCTCTAGGATTTTGTTTATGTAAGACTCGTGACTGAGAGATAACATCCGACGTGATCTATCTCGATAGATACGGATGCCCATAATTCTTTGTGCCTCACCCAGGTCTTTCATCTGGAAATGGTTTTTCAACCATACTTTCACCGAAGTTAAGAGAGGTATGTCATTCCCAATCAGAAGTATGTCGTCAACATACAATATTAGGAAGACAATCTTGCTCCCACTCGACTTGATATATAGACATGGTTCCTCGACCGATCGAGTAAATCCATTGTCTTTTATCACTTGGTCGAAGCGATGATTCCAACTCCGAGATGCTTGCTTAAGTCCATAAATGGAACGCTTAAGCTTGCACACTTTCTTAGGATGTTGTGGATCGATGAAACCTTCGGGTTGTACCATGTACAACTCTTCCTCCAAAAAGCCGTTTAAGAAGGCGGTTTTCACGTCCATTTGCCAAATTTCATAGTCATGAAAAGCGGCAATCGCTAAGATAATCCGAATGGAACGCAGCATGACTACGGGTGCAAAAATTTCATCGTAGTGCAAACCTGGCACTTGGGTGAAACCTTTAGCAACTAGTCGTGCTTTATAGATATCTTGTTGACCTTCCACAGAATGCTTTATCTTGTAAAGCCATTTGCATTGAAGGGGACGAACCTTAGCAGGTAAGTCAACAAGATCCCATACGTTGTTCTCATACATAGAGTCCATCTCGGATTGCATGGCCTCAAGCCATAGCTTTGAGTCAGAACTAGTCATGGCACCTTTATAGGTTGCGGGTTCACTACTCGTTAAGAGCAGAATGTCATCTATGTCATGTTCCTCGACCATACCAATGTATCTGTCCGGAGGAATAGAGACTCTACCCGACCTCCTAGGTTCCTCAGGAATATTAACCGCAGCCGGGATTGAAGGAACTGGTTCCTCCAATGGTTGCTCGGTACTTGGTTCTGGAATCTCCGACAGGTCGAAGGTTCTATCACTCTTTGCATTTTCGAGAAATTCCTTCTCTAAGAATGTCGCACTAGCCGCAACAAAAACGCGTTGTTCGGTTGGCGAATAGAAGTAATGACCAAGTGTTCCTTTAGGATAACCTATAAAGTATGTCTTGACCGATCGCGGGCCGAGCTTATCCTCGTGTCTCCACTTAGCATAAGCCTCGCAGCCCCAAACCCGTATAAAGGACAAGTTACGGACCGTTCCCTTCCATAGTTCATATGGAGTCTTGTCAACAGCTTTAGACGGACTTCGGTTAAGTATTAGAGCAACGAGTAAGAGCATAACCCCATAATGAATCAGGTAATATCGTGTGACTCATCATGGATCGAACCATATCAAGTAGAGTTCGATTTCTCCGTTCGGACACACCATTCAATTGAGGTGTTCCAGGTGGAGTTAACTGTAGGGCAATCCCATAGTCCTTAAGGTGTTGATCAAACTCGTGAGAAAGATACTCGCCACCACGATCTGAACGCAGTGTTTTAATCTTTCTACCTAGTAGGTTCTGTACCCTATTCTGGTATTCTTTGAATTTCTCAAAGGATTCACTTTTGTGCTTCATTAAGTAGACATAGCCATATCTACTTAAATCGTCCGTGAAAGTGATGAAATACCTATAGCCTTCTCGTGCGGTGATTGACATAGGTCCACATACATCCGTGTGTATGAGCCCTAATAGGTCAGCAGCGCGCATTCCAACACCTTTGAAGGAAATCCGAGTCATCTTACCGATGAGACATGATTCACACGTGCCAAATGATTGAAAATCAAAGGCCGAGATAGCTCCATTTTTCATGAGCTGTATTACGCGTTTCTCATTAATGTGTCCCATACAGCGTGCCATAGATATGTTTGATCTTTGTCACCAACCTTTAACTTTTTATTCATTACGTGTAATATTTCAGTGGTCTGATCTAAAACATAAATTCCATTCATGGAGACTGCCTTGCCATAAATCATATTGTGTAATGAGAAAATGCAAGAATTATTCTCTATTACAAATGAAAAACCAAGTTTGTCAAGTGCAGAAACTGAAATAATGTTTTTCGAAAGACTGGGTACATAATAGCAGTTATATAAAAATAACTCAAATCCGCTAGGAAGCTGGATCACATATGTTCCCCTCGAGAGGCAGCGACCACTCGTGCTCCATTCCCGACACGCGGGTCCACCTCACCCTTTACGAGGGGTTCGATGTTTCGGAGCCCCTGCACATGATTACACAGATGAGAACCACAACCAGTATCTAGTACCCAAATTCCGTAACTTGCGTGGTTAATCTCAATCATATGAATAAAAGTAGAAGAAGAAGACATACCAACAGGTTTAACGCGACCTGCCTTTATGTCCTCATGGTATACGGGACATGTACGCCTCTAATGCCCAGTCTTGTGGCAATGGTGACACTCCATGTTACCATCCTTGCTCTTTGTCGCGCCTGATGAGTTGCTCGACTCACCAGGACCACTCTTACCTGAACCCGACTTCTTGAACTTCGCCTTACCTCGCTAGGTCCGCTTTAGCTTTGCCCTTACCTTTGCCCTTGTTTGACACAACGAGAACATCATGTTTCATTCTCCCACTGAACTTCATGTCCTTCTCGGTCTGTACGAGAAGGGAGTGCAGTTTATGGGGACTTTTCTTCAAATCATTCATATAGTAATTCGCTCTAAAGAGCGCAAAACCATCGTGGAGTGAATGAAGCATGCGGTCAATCACAATGTTCTCGCTGATCTTACAATCAAGCGTCTCCAGCTTCTCGACATTCTCAATCATCTTTGAGAATGTGTGGGCTAACTGGTTGGCCCTTTCGGAGTCTCGCATCAAAGAAGCGAGTGGTATGCTCATAGGTCACGATTCTCGGTGCTTTCGAGAATTCCTTAGTGAGCGTGGTGAAAATCTTGTTTGCACCATGGGCTATGAAGCGTTTCGGCAAATTGGGTTCCATTGCAAAAATGAGTACGTTTTTAATCGCTTTTGACTTCCATACGTAAATCGTTAAACTTGGCGATCTCATTAGCTCTAGCCGTGGGACCTGGGTTTGGCGGGATGGGCTCTATTAGATATTTGAGCTTCCGTCCGCAGCGCGCAGCATTCCGTAATGCCGCCTCCCAGTCCGCGAAGTTTGATCCATCATTCTTGATCGAGTAGACCGATTCATCCGATTCATGAAGATCCGAAGCCGGACTCACGGTCCAATGTGGCACTTGGCATTGGGTCGTTAGTGGGACCAGCCATTTCGTTATAGCAGTTTAATTGATCGTGTTCTACACTGAAAAAGGAAGAAAAACAAAAACGAAATAAGCAACTCATCGAGGTGATTTAAGTCTATTTAAAATTCATTTTAACGTGTAGACTCATTGCACTTGCATAATTGATCTCCCTCAAGAATGATACAAGTGATCCCAAGACTCAATTTCTGTAAATTGATAAGCCAACTGTTTAGCTAATTCTTCCGTAAGAACTCTTGGTCGATAGATTTCCGTAAATCCTATCTATAGTCCACCATAATCACAGGATCGTACGAGTGACCATAGTGTTGAGATAAAATAGGTCAATCGGTTCCAACTTACCCGACGTAGAAGGGGTCATATTATGCCTACCGACGAAGAAGGGACTCATTGGAGTTTGACCTATAAAGACCATTCTCAATTTTGGTTTATGCGAGGAAGATCCCATCAACTTAATTTTAATTCATTTTAAGTGAACGAAAAACTAGCATTACGTGAATGAATTAATTTAGGTGATGGCTTAAAATCGTGTGACATATGAATGTCATAGAAAACTAACGCGTGACCTCTATATGAGTCAGTTTTCATGCAATTATTAGGTGGTTTGGTTTTAGGCGGAATATGATGCATATTATCGTAACGAAAAAAAAAAATGCAATACGTAAATAAAATTCCTAGTGTGGCCTATCCTAGTAAAAAGAACATAATACAACTTTGGAATCCACCGTTGGACCCGAAAAGCTTGTCTTGATGTTCCATCTTTGTCCATGCAGCGGGAGTGAGCATCCGGTTCTCCGTCTTTGGTCTTCTCAAAATTACAATTTAAAATTTACAAATATAAACCTATTTACATTCTAAATACAAAAACTGTAATTACAAGTGAAAAATCCAAAACGGAGATACGAGATCTCAAAATACAACCAAGACCGTGTTCCATCATTACGGTAACACGTTCTACTAAAGCCACACTAAGTTACAATCGTTTGTAAAAAATAAATACGTAATTAAAAGCATTCAAGGCATTCAACAAAAACGATAATTAAAATGCATCAACTAAAACAAATTTATTCGTGACATAATTCCGTAATTATGTTAAATTTATCCAAACCACCTTTTAACGATTAAAATTTATGTGATAAAACCGCTTCTATCAGTTTAATTTTAATCTAATACAATCCATTACTTTAAATACAATTTAAAATAACTATATGGTACATGAGTGAACCGTTTCACTATCAAGCGAGTGTACAACATCCGTATGATGTACATTTTATGGCCAAAATAGAATTTAAAACAAAAGAGAATAAAATTCAAAGCTGCCAAATCAAAATCACTCGATCCAGGGACAAAAGTGCTCGATCGAGGAACAACAGGGCTCGATCGACTGAACTGCTAGTCGATCGAGGGGTATGCCAAACAGAAAGTGCTCGATCGACAGTACTGGAGGTCGATCGAGAACTTTTATTAGCAAAGCTGTTCGATCGAGCACGAGGACTTCTCGATCGAACAGTTGGGGTTTTAAAAGGGTCGATCGAGTTAAGCAAGCACTCGATCGAGCAAAAACAAGATTGAAAACCTCTCGATCGAGTAGAAACATGCTCGATCGAGAACAAAAATTCTGAAAAATCAAAAACCCTCGTGAAACAGTTTGTCAACACAAAACCAATTTCAATTTTTATCAAAAACGCATGAAATCAATTCTACAATTGACAAAACATAACATATTGCTATAATCTCCGTATAAAATAACAATATGCAAAATACCAAATCGAAAACAGAAACAAAACAGCCGTGTAAAACATGTGACGGCACGGTTTTCAAGACAAAAAAATTCAGCCGTGTAAAAAAATTACCAGCCGTGTAGATTTTGTACAATAACAAGATCGTTTCAAATCGATTTATGAAAAATCACAATGAAAATTTACGTGGCCTCGCTCTGATACCACTTGAAGGGAAATATCCGTAAAATTCCCTTAATTTTAAGGATTATAACGTAAATATAACATGCGATTTATGGTCACAAACGAAATACAATAGAAAACGATAAAGATTAAGAATCAACCTCGGGTCCTTTGATGTGCGGCGTAAAGAACAGAAATCAACAGAGATTTCCTCCTAATCGTTGCACCCAAGACCGTCTGAGACTATGCCCTTGTGCTAGAAATGCTCTCTAATTGACTTGCAATATCGAGAGAGCTATTGTGAGGTTATTCGATGTGAGATCTAGAAATTTCAGAGAAGAATACTCTGAAACCCTAATAATTTTTGTCAAAATGAATGATTAGGCTAACAAGAAGGAGAGGCTCTCCTTTTGTTCCTCCATTCGGCCAACCGTGAGCCCTCATGGGGAAGTGGGCTTCCACTTCCTCTTAATTTTAACTCGTGGTCCGGCTCGAAAATTGCTAAATGTATATGACGCGTTTTATTATAAATCGTCATCGGTTATCGGCTATTAAAATATCAACTAATAACACGGATTAGTTGAAATACATGTCCGACAAAGACGATATTGTATAATTAATTCAATATACATTAATTAAATATAAATCGTTTATATTCAACTTACGAATTAACTGCTTAATTCGTCTTAGCCATTATTATTTAATCCGTATTAAATAATTATCTCAACACTGCGTTTGACTAATTACTAGTCAATAACTCCGACTAACTGGTTAGTCAAATTTGGCATCAACATGACTGTATTTTCATACTGTCACATCTCTCAAACGTATCCTATAGGTGTGACTTTTAGGGACCAGTTGATCACCGCCATCTGTATGACAATAACGTCAAACTTATCTAGCAAGCCAACCGTTATTGATAAACGTGGATCAACTGATAATAATACCAAAAGTATGCCCTTTGATCCTTTTAGAGATTTATAAGTCCTTGCACTAACTGTAAAGGACACCAGCCCCAACAAAATCTGCATATTTTGTTTACATTTTAATGCTCTCGATTGTGCATTGGCCAAAATTTCTATTTTCACCCGTGTTAACATCAGTCAATGCGTTCACAGATAAGAGGCGAAAGACTGTTGCAAGGAAGAAAAAAACATCAGTAAAAAAAACACCAATAAAAGGAGGTAGATCAGTGAAAGATTATTTCCCACCAAACCCAACAAATTCAAGTATAAATGATGCTGTTGACCAAAGTACGTTGTGTAAGAAAATCTGCATAGCTTCGTTTGTTTTTTGTGTTTCATCCCTTAACCCAAAATAATGATAGTCTACATTTTAATGCTCTCTCTAAACTTGGATGCAATACCTGTACTGCATGCTTAATGTGATATTTCCTGAATTTATCTTACTTCTTTTCTGCATGCTTAATGTGATATTTCAAATGACGGAATGCTTGTACTCTTTTCCTTACTAGTTTGTATTTCTGCTTTTTTCATTCGAGAGTTCAATTTGTGATGCTTGTAGGTCATTCTCTTACTGGTCAATTACTTATACATAGCCAAGTATGGTCACTTGGTGCAAGGGGGTGGGTAGTCAATATTATTGTAGAAGATAAAATACTTTTTCCCGAGAATTACGTAAGAGAAAAATAAGAGGCTATGAGTCTGTCATTTGATCCCTTAGTCAAAGTTCAGCTCACTGACAACCGTTATCAAGCCCAACTTGATGATGTTTTCAATAATCAAGATCTAGTGACTAAAATATTTAACCGAGTCAATTGTTACGAAGATAAGGCAAACATGGCGTTGGTCTGTAGGAATTGGTCTCAGCTTTTCCTCAGACACCCAAGTGCACCTCACATTGAACATGCATATGGCCTTTCTCTACCAACTAATGATATCAATGGTGTAATAATTATTCGTAGGGATCCTAGAATAATTTATAAAAGATGCAAATGCTTTATGACTGAAGATTTGGCAGCTAAACTGCTCATGAATCATCAACAAGAGAAAAATTCTTTTCAAAGAGAACACCTTAACGTTCTTGATGATGCTGAACGCGCACATGTGAATGAGTTGCTTCATGCTTTAGCTACACCATCTCCAGCACATGACATAACAGTTGCCATTTCAACAGAGTTAACAACTCGGGCAACTTTACCTTTTTTCGGTTTTTTTCTCGATATATAACTCAACTGTTCAAGTTTGTACCACTTTTTGGCATTTTGATGTCTGTGTATTTAGGCCTTTAACCGTTCAAGTGTTAAAGTTGCCCTATTTTTAGTCTTTTGTAGTACTCTTGTATAATTCCATGTATTAAGCCACCCTTGCATAATTATGTAGTCAGCTTTTTTTCATTTTGGATGTTGTAAAACTTTGTCATGTATGGATGATATGTTTTATTAATGAAGTTTCTTTTCCTTATTTTGTCAATAACCGAGCTTACATTGTTTCATAATTACATGTTTAATTGTAAACGTAGAGGGTTTGGGGTGCAATAGACTTCTGAATTCATAGAACAGCCTTGTAGATGCATTAAAAAACAATCTATGTGCATTAAATAACTCTGTATATGCATGAAATAAGCTGCCTTCTTGACGCTACTTACTTTGACAGATAATCCTCCGAAACCAAGTACTACAGCTGCAGAATTCGAACAAATTCCTCCGAGTCGACGGAGTCCGCGTATCCAACCAAAAGTTACCGAGCAAGTAAGACCAGATATGCTTTCTGGTAACAACAATGGTGAGGGTTTACCCTTTCCTGTCTCTTTTAAACATTTCCAATCCATGTCATTTGTTCCAATATTAATGGTGATGGTTTGGGGTGCAATACCTCTAACACCCCACGTTAATTGAAGAGGTCCAGTGATAGGCTTAAATGACTAGTGCTTAAAGGGATTGGAAGTACTACTCATATCAACAAAGTGCACTTTCTTTTATGGTCATCCATGCGAAAGAACTCCAAAGTTAAGCGTGCTTGGCTGGGAGTAGTCTTAGGATGGGTGACCTCCTGGGAAGGTTCCCGAGATGCGAATGAGCGAGGATAAAATACACTGTAAAGGACCCGTGTTGATTTTTGGGCCATGTACACAGCCTGATGAGCTATCATAAGTAACCACTCCCGACCCGGTTTGGGCTGGGGTGTCACAGTTGGTATCAGAGCATATGTTGCTCCCGACGCACACACGTGTACCCCAAATTTAAATGTGAACTTGACCTTGAATAATGAATGAGAGATGGGTAGACTTAAGGACCTAGTGTGGTAGTCTGTAGTGTGTTTGCTCTTTGTTAGGTTCTAACATGTTTGTTGATTGTCATTTAATAATTGTTGTGCCCTTGGATCAATAATCGTAAACCTACCAACGTGAAGATCAAGATTTGGTGCCTATTGCAGGAAATTGAAGATTTGTTCAACCTTTAAAGGATGCTTCTACTTCCTCGAAGATGTTTCTCATTCTTTGTGTATCTTGCCCTATCCTTTATCTCGTGGTGCTTATTCTTCTTCTAAACTCTCTTCTGTTTTGCTTGAAAGCTACTCTTATACCCCCTAAATTGTCCTTGTTCCTTGCTTATCCTCCCCTAATGCACTTTTGATAGTACTCTTTCTTTTAAGGAATGTTGACCTTGTTTGGAAAATTTGACTTTTGAGGAGATTGTTTGTGTTTGAGCCTTAATCCTGGTTTTGAGAGGATTTGATGTTGGAAAGACTTAGGTAGTGTGATGAGACACACTTAATGATTCTTAGACCTAGATCCTTGATAAAGTGAGTATTCTTGGTTGTTTTTTATGTTTGGGATTTGAAAACCTTGGGAAATATAGTGGGACGTGTCTTGGGATACTAGTGCTTAGTACTTGACTTAAAATGGATGGAATTGAATGGTGGATTTGAGGATGTAGGATTGACTGAGTAAGTCGAGTTTATGATTGGCTTTCATAATAACTTTGGGCATGAGAGTTTGAAAATGTAGATGTTACCATATGAGAAATGCTAATTGTGGGATTATTAGTTGGTCTAAGTGAGTGATCTTGATTACTACTTGAGGTATGGTATGAGAGTAAGACTAAGCTACAATGTTGGGAAGTCTTAGCGCTTGTTTAGTAACTAGAAAGGATAATGGTATGGTTGACGCCAATTGTTAAGTTAAAGAACATAGTTTCAATGTATGGTGTTAGGATGAGGAAATATGAGGTGGTAAAGTGTCGTTACAACTAAGACCTTGTTTCGTGAGAACTCGATGGTAAGTAAAGTGATAGGATATCGGCTTTGGAAGAATATACCTTGGGATGTTGATGACCATAATGGATTGGTGATGTGATTTGATATTAGTTAGCCCTTGAGAGTTCTTGAGTTGAGATAGGCTTAGTAATGAGAAGTATTGGTTAACCCTATAGTTTTATAAACCTTGAGGTTGTATTGAGTACTTGAGATGATGGGATGATGTTGTAGATGAGTGTGGTTCTGCTTTTGGGAATCCGTAATAAGTAAAAGGATAGAAGGACTCGAGATCCTATTGATTTTTCAAACTTGGGTGGTTATGCACCTTTCTCAAAAGAGTGTGTAGTAGAGTGAAATTTTATGAAAGGAGTTTTAGGTTGACTTGTTACGAACTTACCCTATATGAGAACCTTGTGGAATAATTGAGAAACCTTTTCTGGGAATTTAGAGCTTGTAATTAGGATCCTTGATTGAGGATTTTACCATTTTGAGAAACCCATGGTTGACACTAGTTGGATATGAGTATAGCTTTGTTGAAAACCTTGACCTTGATCTTGTGGAAGTTGTTTGTGGATGTTTGAGGATTTGGGGTGATGAGATCACACTTATAGTGGAGTATCTTGCTTCATGGAATAGCGTAGAGTGAAGTAACGTAAGTGTTTTGAGGAAATCTTTGGGAGTGATGTGGTTATGAGTTTTGTTGTTAGGAAGTTTTTGGAACCGTTTAGGATGATGAGGTTATTTGAGGCTTGAGTAACTGGCCTTTCCTTGTTGTATAATCTCCTTTTTTCTTTGACCATAAGTGTTACCGTTCATACCTTCTTTCCTCGCTTCATCTTGCTCCTCCCTTGAATTTGATGTTGGCAACCTATGAAACTCTATCTTTGAAATCCTTGTAATTTTGACTTCAATTCTTACCCTATGAAATTCATCATAGCTCTTTTGATTAGTTAAGTTGAATCCTCTTCGCATAATTGTATCTATGATGTCTAAGTTACTTTTCTTTTGTCCAATTTCAAAACTTTCCAAGCTACCAGTTTGATCTGTTATTAAAAGTTTATGCTACCTTTGCAAATCTTACCTATTTTAAGGTTTTGGAAATGAAAATTTGATTCAGTTCCCAATTTGTTCTTTGAGTATAGACTTCTTTATCATGGTTTTGAGTTGCTAAACCCGTGATTTCTTTAAATTTTATACAATTTCTGTTAACTTTGGTCTATTTTTGATTTCTTTGTCAAAGTTTAAGATTACATTTTCAGAAATTTGACTCCCTTTTGAGTTTAAAGGTGGAACCGTGATCTCCATTTTTGCTTTTGCAAAAGAAAACTTGAGTAGATTACCTTTTCTTTTGATTTTAACGTTGATCGGATATTAGAACTCGTTATTAGTGACGTTTAATAACTTGTTCTCCGCTTATCGGCGAGAGATTTTTGTTTTAAAATTGTCTTTGACTTGGAAAGTTAGCGTTCTTGTGTGCACGACAAGAGCAGTTTCGTTTCATGAATGAGACTTATACTTTTGAAAACTCTTCATTAATGCTTTTGAAAGCATTTTGATTTTTGATTTATACCAATGATTTACCTTTTGATCTGGTTCTGTCGGAAAATTTTAATTGAAACTTTTGAATTAATTTTAAATCCTATGATAAGTAACCTTTTAAATGTTTTGGTTACCGATTCCAAGATTCTAGTTTTAGTTTATATAACCTTTCATTGCTACTTTAAAGTTTCGAGGACGAAACTTTTTAAAAGGTGGGGTGATTGTAACACCCCACGTTAATTGAAGAGGTCCAGTGATAGGCTTAAATGACTAGTGCTTAAAGGGATTGGAAGTACTACTCATATCAACAAAGTGCACTTTCTTTTATTGTCATCCATGCAAAAGAACTCCAAAGTTAAGCGTGCTTGGCTGGGAGTAGTCTTAGGATGGGTGACCTCATGGGAAGGTTCCCGAGATGCGCATGAGTGAGGACAAAATACGCTGTAAAGGACCCGTGTTGATCTGTGGGCTATGTACACAGCCTGGTGAGCTATCATAAGTATCCGCTCCCGACCCGGTTTGGGCCGGGGTGTTACAATACCTTTATGAATGCATCAAGTAGCCTTGTAGATACATAAAAAAGCTCCATATGCATTAACCAACCCTACCTTGTGATTTCCCTCCTGTTCGAATGACAATAACAAGAGAAAGGGTTTAGGGTTGGATTAGGCGGACCGCTACCGAGGGTCCGCCTAATCCAACACTAAACCCTTTCCCATATCGTTTTATGATACCCGGGCCCCTATTTTTAATCCCGTCCCCAAAAAGGGGTTCACTCTGCCCCTCTAGGGTGTCTTTAGGTTTTCCTCCCATTCGAATGACAATAACAACTAGCAAGGGAAAGGTTTTAGGGGTTGATTAGGTGGACCCGCTACCGCGGGTCTGCCTAATCCAACCCTAAACACTTTCCCGTCCCGTTTTAGGATACCCGGGCCCCTATTTTTAATCCCGTACCCAAAAGAGGTTCACTCTGCCCCTCTAGGGTGTCTTTAGGTTTTCTTCCCGTTCGAATTACAATATCAAGGGAAAGGGTTTGGGGTTGGATTAGGCGGACTGCTACCGCAGGTCCGCCAACCCTAAACTCTTTCCCGTCCCGTTTTAGGATGCCCGAGCTCCTATTTTTAATCCCGTCCCCAAAAGGAGTTCACTCTGCCCCTTTAGGGTGTCTTTCGATTTTCCTCTCGTTCGAATGACAATAGCAAGGGAAAGGGTTTATGGTTGGATTAGGCGGACCCGCGGTAGCGGTCCGCCTAATCCAACCCTAAACCCTTTCCCGTCCCGTTTTAGGATACCCGGGCCCCTATTTTTAATCCCGTCCCCAAAAGGGGTTCACTCTGCCCCTCTAGGGTGTCTTTCGGTTTTCCTCTCGTTGGAATGACAATAGCAAGGAAAAAGGTTTAGGGTTGGATTAGGCGGACCCATTACCGCGGGCCCGCCTAATCCAACCCTAAACACTTTCCCGTCCCGCTTTAGGATACCCGGTCAAATAGACTTAATAATGGCCAGGGTTTGGGGTCCAATAGACTTAAGAATGTATGACTTGTAGATGCATTAAAAAGCAATCTATGTGCATTAACCAAGCTTGTATATGCATGAAATAAACTGCCTTTCTGATTCTCATTAACGGTGGGTTTGGGGTGCAATTGACTTATGAATGCATGGCGTAATCTTGTAGATGCATGAAAAAACACTCTTTGTGTATTAAACAACCATGTATATGCATGGAATAAGTTGTCTTCCTGAAGCTAATCACTGTTCGGTTTGGGGTGCAATAGTCTTATGAATTCATGGACCAACCTTGTATATGCATCAAATAACTATCTATGTGCATTAAACAACTTTGTATATACATGAAATAAGCTGCCTTACTGATGCTAACTACTTTGACAGATAATCCTCCCAAACCAAATACTATAGCAGCAGAGGCAGAAAAAATTACACCGCGTTGACGAAGTCCGCGTATTAAACCCAAGGTTCACGAGGAAGTCCCACCATATTTGCCTCCTAACAAGAACAAGAGGAAGGCTCCAGAAACAAGCAAAGGACCAACACAAACTACAAAAACAAGAAAGCGTTCTGACAAGTATAAGCCTCTCCTCACTCGGATGAGTCCTTCCTTGATCACTAATTTCATGAAGTTGGGCCCATTCGAAAAGCAAATTGAAGCCATCCACAGTATGGGGTTTGGAGGTTTGTTACAACTTAAGTCAGAAGAAATCAATGGCCATTTGGCCAGATGGATTATCGAGACGTTTAATGCGTTCAACTGTTCATTGATGAACCGCGATTTGGTTATCTCGGATGAGGATGTCCACGTTGCAACTAGACTTCCTATGGGACTGATTGACATTGTTGCAGCTGGAATGTTCTGTAAGGAAAAGGAGTACACAGAGGCTGTCAAGAGGTATAAGGCTCAGTTTACCACCTCAGATATTACGAAAAAGGTTCTCTTAGATAAGATGATGGAGCAACGGGATGGTGGAGACAATTTCAAGAAGAATTTCCCCATCTATATTGTCAATGTTCTCTTGATGGAGGGTAGTAAGTGATCATCCTAGCCCTCGGATATTAAGCTCCCTTTCAAATCTCTCTGATGTCCCTAACATGAATTGGTGCAAATTTGCACGGTCCCATATGATCATCAACGTCATGTCTTGGAAGGTGGCTGTAGCTAATTCCCCTAAAACTTATTTTAAGGGACCGATTCTGATTTTCCAGATTATCTACTTAGATAGATGTGTTTTCATGACGAGAATGGTGCATCGATAATTTCCCTTATTAGCGAATTGGACGGATGAGAAAATTAGAGAAAGGGTTAAGTTGGAGAAGCATAAGGGGGCGGCTTTGGCAAGGGCTCTGTTGAACCCATATTTACTTATGTTGCACATCAATGTGAACTTGAACCTAAACCGAACTCGAACACGAACCTCAACCCGAACTCCGAACCCGAACTCCGAACTCCGAACACGAACCGAACTCGAACTTGAAGTGAACAGGTTGATGAGAGGAAAGAATCCATTAAGGTTTTGGCGGGCACAGCCATTCGACTTGCAGACATTTATGGTGACTTTACCAAAGCAGTTAGAAATGCTAAGTGTAAGGCTCCCGCTTTCCTGGCTGTCACGCAAATGTCAAAGTTGGCAGATTGTTTATTTGAAGGATTTTCCCTTTCACAGCAGAGTACAGAAGAAGGTGAAAGAGAAGGTGCTGAATGTGAAAGGGAGGGTGCTACCAAGGAGAAGATGGAGGAGGATAAGGAGAAAGATCAGAATGAATTGAAGGAGAGAAAGGAGGAGGGGGCAGTGGAGGAGGAGTTGAAGAAGGATGAAGGTAAAGTGGAGGAGGAGTTGAAGAAGGAGGAGGTTGACACGAGTTGTGCAGATGATGCATTTTTAGACAATCCCGCTGTCATTGATGAATTAGAAGGGATCCTTAATGATGCATACACTCATGTTGGAAAGGTGTTTGATTCACATCAGAAAAAAAAGGAAAAGAAAAAGAGGGAAATGGCGCTTCTGGAAGGACCGTGTTTCAGACTTTTTAGTGGTGATGATGCACCATATAACTCTCAAGAGTTCCTTGAGTCCAGGTTGTAGGCTGCTTCAAGTGTTCCTCGTGCAAGCACAACAACTACGCCGTCTGTTCCAGTAGTTCATCCTTTATCGCAAATATCGCCAATTTTGATCTCGTCCCAACCATCCTAACCAACGCCTGTAGTTATCTCCTCTCAAGTATTGTTCGATGAATTGCCAATTGCGCCCTCTTCTCCAACTGCCCCCTCAGATTATGCCATTGAGAGTCGGCAACTTAAGAGGCAGGTGACTGGTAGAAGGGTGCTCCCTAAGAGGTGTGTTGAGGTAGCGAATGTTTACCGGTCACCTTTCTTTACCATAAACGTGGACATGGTTTGTGACTTGAGTCGGTCAGAAAAACTGGTAGGAGACTATGCATTTTCAGAGGACTTAGATGAAGAGTACGTATCACTCTCCTATATTTTTTTTAATCTTATTCGGCATATATGTATTATATTTTCTTTGTATAACACTAAGGTTTCATGTTATCATAACTGTATAGGGAGGTTTTGTTTAGCTATGCGGGCAAGACTCTCACACGAAGTCATATGAATAGTTTGCTTCTTGATCGTCGAGTTCATACAGATGTCATTTCTCTGTGGTGTGATTATTTGAATGAGGGAAACAAATTCAGAGATCGTAAATGCCCTTGCCATCTATTTATCACAGAGACAACTAACGTAAGTTTTCCATGGCTGTTCTCAACCTTGAGCTGCAATAGACTTTTGAATGCATGAAATAACCTTGTAGATGCATGAAACACCAATCTAGGTGCATTAAACAACACTGAACATGCATGAAATAAGTGTCCAATTATTACAGGTTTTTACTCTCTAATACGGGTCACCTAATTTAATGAACAGATTGACTCATTGGATGTCAACTTTGCAGACGTGGAGTTGGCAAGTCCTTCATAATTTTTATATTTCCATGGCTGTTCTCAACTAAGCGTCTTTCTTTTCATTTTCGTCTTTCTTTTCATTGTTGTCTTTGTTTTCAATGTCGTAAAGGTTTTCATTCCTATTGTTACACCCTTGCTATTTGTCTTCTGTTACCATGTTAGTAAGAAGACGTTAGAAGTGATGCACTTGATGCCTCCGTCAACTGACTATTCTCGCCATGTTAGACCTGTGGTATGTCTTTAGATCTTTTGGCAATAAAGTGCCTGATTTTCGTCTAATTTTTGTGAGGGATTATTTACTTGTCATTGTTTTTCCTTTATCAGAAGAACTTGTTGAGTACGCTTTCAAGTAAGATTCCAAAGCTGGTGTCTTCATGGCTTTTGATTCCTAAGTTGTATCTTCCGCACGTTGCCGTAGATGTCGAGTATGATACTGGAATCTACCTCATGCATCATATGGAGATGTACAACGGGGTTAAGGGACGCTTAGGTTCAAAGGTGGATCTAAAGAAAGTAAGTCTGTATTATTTAATTCAACTTTTCCTTGTATGTGCATTAAATATGAAGGCACTGATGTTGATTTCTTTTCTTGTTATTGTTCAGAGAGTTGATGTTAAACGTTATGTTGTGAGGGTTTGCAATGAAATTCTAACTTGGCGATACAACTCTTAAAAACTTCAAGTGACGGCTGTAACAAAGGCTTACAAGAATGGCGGTCAGATTCGGTAATGTGAAATCTTAAGTAGCTTTGTTTTCCGTTTTCCGTTTTTCCTTTTTCCTTTTTCCCTTTTTCCCCGTTAATCAATGAACTTTAATTTTCTCCTTTTCCTCAGTAATCAAGCGCCACACAATGATTTATCATATACAGATGCACACTTGATCAATTATATTTTGAAAAATGGGGCAAATAAGGAGTAAGTTCTAACTGACCATACAACTTTTTTTAAACTTCAGTTTTTATCCACTTTTTGTTGTTCCGTGTTTTATAATTACAACATGTGCATCATTAGTGAGGTCGTTGTAGAAACCGATTGGTTGCAAGTAACCCAAGGCGCCTTGCAGACCTTGCTACCAGGAAATTGGCTAATGGATATGGTTATTGATGCTGTTTGTATTCGTACTACAGTCGAAAACCCAAGTGTTATGTATTTTCCGACAATAATAAAGGTATTCATATTCCTTATTAAGTCAAAAACTTGTTTTTGGTTTTTGAAATTAAAAAGAATTTTGACAAATGTTCTCAAATTTTAGAGAGTTGTCGGTAAAAAGGGGTTTCGAAGTCAATACGTCCTACTTGACTACTTCCCCCTTAATCTAAACACAACCCAACTGGTAAATAAACATTCTCTTACTTTTTTTTCATGCACTTTTGTTTTCAATGCACTTTTTTTTTCATTTAAAGTCGATACATCCTACTTGACTACTTTGTAATATTTCACGCTGTCTTTCCTTATTGTGTGGAGAGATCCCAATGGTTTGCATGTGTTGTTGAATTTGGGAAAAAGGATGAACTTCATACTCGACTCCAGCCTGCCCAGGCTCCCTGAAGTCAGACAAAAATTTTTAGTTGAACATGTATGATTTATTAGTTTTTTGCACAAAAACATGTTGCCCCTGACTTATTATATCCGAAAGGCTGCTCAACAGTTTTTGACTGCCCAAAATGCATTGTCGAATGAAAATACTGTTGGTGATCTTTATGTGCATGAAATACCCTTGTATGTCCATGAAATAACCTTCAGCGTGCATGAAATACCCTTTTACCCTTGGAATAGCATTGGCATTTATTTTTTGAAAGTTATGTCGGCACATTTAGCTGAGAGTTTATTCAACGAGTTTATTCAATTGTAAATATGATATACGGAAGGCAGCTCAATGGTTTTCGACTTTCCAAAATGAATTGTCGGCTAAGAATACTGTTGGAAATCTTTATGTGCATGAAATAACCTTGTCTGTGCATGACATAACTTTGTATGTGCATTAAATACCCTTATACCACAATCATAATCACTCACTGTCTTGTTTTTTTATAGCTCCTACCTGCTTTGGAGATCATCGCAAGAGACTCTCCGAGATACACAAGGTTGTTAGAGATCAAAACTTTTCAGTGGGAGGTTGTGCAAGTGCCTCGACAAAAGAATTGGTATTCTTGTGGAGTTTATTTGTTGAAGTGGCTAGAAAATTTGTGTGATCAAGCATCATGGACTGATGAGTGTTCTTACGAGGTATATATTTTTCAACAAACTTTTGTAAACATTATTCAGTATATTTTATTTCAAGCCTTTCAATATTTGTTGTCAAATGAAATTTATATGTAGGATTTGGATGAATATGCTACGAGTATGATTGCACGTCTCATCAAATGGAAGCGAAACACGAGAAAGGTAAATATCAAGAACTTTCGAATGCCTAATTTAAATTTTGCCTAATTTTAATCTTCTTTATATTAGATTCTGTCTCGGAGTGACTTTAACGTAAAAATACCCCCCCCCCCCCGCCCGCTTTTTTGTAGGATTATCACTAGGTGTTATTTTTTAAACATTTGAGTTGAGTGATGTGCAAAGGGAGTGACAGATGACCGAATCCAACATTCGAAACACTGAGCCATTTTTTTTATCTGATTCCTTGAGTCGAGTGATGTGCAAAGGGAGTAGACCCTGGACTATTGGACTCTTGGTACATATTAGACTCTGGAATATGTAATAACCTAAGTCTTGAGAGTAAATATTAGATTTTGGAATATGTAAGTCGTGTAAGACATGAAGTCATGTTTCTGGACTAATTCTGGAAACATGTCACGAGACAACGAAAACGAGAGACAATTTTCAAAATTGGACAACGAAAAGGTCGTACGGAAATCTCTCTAACATCGTACAGGCATTAAAAAATGTTCCACGTGCATAAAATAACAGTGTGCATGCATGAAATATGTAAGTCATGTGTCCAGGGTCAAATCTTAAAGTAATCTCAAGTGAACTTTTAAAATGTTGCATTTTCATTTAGATTTTGGAATTTTATTATTAACTTCAACGGTTGGGGATGTGGTAGCAAAGAAGGATGTAGTGGTGGATCACATTTCTCCGGTTTCTTAATACTTGTCTTAAACTTGCATTAGAAAACGTTCTACGTGCATGTAATAACCATGAAAGTGCATCAAATAACAATGTACATGCACGAAATAACCATAAACTATATTGACCATTACACATTAGATTACTGATTTTCCTCAGCATGACTAACACGACTCGATAAACATAACTTAGGCCTAAAAAATAGTGAAAAATATGCTGATAGGACGGGCCCAAATTGAAATAAGCCCACACCAATTCTCATTATTTGTTGATGTTGGGTCAACAATTCTCATTTTACCCGGCTTGTCATATATAATTATTCAATTAATGACATTTTCGCTCGGATCGTCACTTTGAATTTTAAAGATTTGTCGTACACGAAGATTCATTTCAATTGATCACATTTTAGTGTTGGACTATTCTTATTTTAGATTACCAAATCTGGTGAAACAGTGAATAAATTAATCGCCTTAAGGTTTCTTAATACTCGCCTAATGTGAGCATGAAATAACGTTCTTTGTGCATGAAATACCTATGTATGTGCATGAAATAACGTTGTATGTGCACGAAATAATGGTGACAGGAAAACTCACGTTTTACATTCTATAAGTGTTACATTAATCTTAAGAAAACAAGTCCAACATCTATCAAATAAAATAAAAAGTCCCGAATTATTCAATAAGGCAAATGTCGAATGCTTTAAATATTCTTTAAAAATATTACTCTACTCATTGTCGGTTGTCCTTCAGTCACCATTCCTACTGTCGTGGTTCGCCATCTCACCACAAGCCCTGCATTTTCTTAGCGGTTTCTTGTTCACTCCCCCAGCTCGTTCTCTTTGTGAGATCAACCTTTTTCCCGAGCCTTTGTTTTTACACTGCCTTGGAGGCAAAACCTAAATCTCACTAGGGATGCTTGTTCCTAAAAGCATCCCAATTTCAGCGTTCTTGTCCTTTACCTTTGCAATACCAGTATTGCCACTTTCATCAGGGGCATTTTTTACCCTTTCCTTGAACTCACGCAAAATACCAAGCAACTCACCACAATGCTGAGGACTCGGTTCAATGAGTGCCACACAAGTAAACAACTCTGACCATAACTCACCGACTTTGTTTTTCTGTACATCCATTGATGTACAATCAGTAAGCAACTGGCCATTAGGGCCGACGATTGGCTGGAAGGTTGCGAGTTTGCTCCACCGACTAAGTAGGTAGTCACTTGGAACTTTCTGAATTCTTCGATCTTTAAAGACACACAGAGCATGTCGACAGAGTATTACATGTCTTTCAAACTTCTTGAAAGTGCATACCACTGAAACATCATCCTTCTTAAAACCAACCTTATACGTTTTGTTTCGAACTTGATCTATGATATCTGTGTATAGAATTGGATAGGTTTTATCTTTTTCTTTATCCCCAACACCACATGAATAGCAAGCTGCTTCGACTTCCTTTTGAAACTCGCCGAAAATTGTTGGAGTGTAGATTTCTGATGCATTCTTTTCTAGGGCTAATAGAGTCGACAACTGGGGAAGGAGTTTTTTTATTGTGCATCGAGTTTCGAATGAGTCCATCTTTGTGCATCTATCGGACTCTCAAATCTCGTCCAAAACTCAATTAGGGTTAAATTAGGATTAGTGAAGTTGCTGAAAAAGTGGTTTTCTGACTCTGACCTGGAGGTTGTTCTCATCAAACCTCATAAAAACAGGTCACGAAAGTAAACTGGAACCCACATATTTCTAATGCTGTACTTCTCCTTAAGCCACTCGTTATCCGACAACCCATGAGATTCAACTAGTGTTGTCTACCTTTCCTCAAATTCAGGCGGATCCACATCTTCGCTCCAAACACACCGGTTTATTTTCTTCAGAAGCTCAGTATCTTTACATATTACAGGCCCTACCTTCTCAGGAAACTTTTTCAGTATGTGCCACATGCAATATCTGTGTTGCACCTTATCTTTCCAGGCTAATTTCATTCCTTCTTCTATCCTTGCATCTTCATCAGTTATCATACAAACTGGATGACGACCCCCCATAACCTCTACGAATTCGTAAATAGCCAAGCAAAGGAGTCCTTACTCTCATTAATAATAAGTCCAGCCCCAAAGTTCAGGCATCTCTTATGATTATCCACCCCCGTGAAAGGGCCAAATATCATCCTGTACTTGTTTTTTCTAAAGGTCGTATCAAAAGAGGTCATGTCCCCGAATAGCAAATAGTTTTTAATACTAATAGGGTCAGCCCAAAACACATGTGACAATCGACCTATCTCGTCTACCTCAAAATCAAAATAAAAGATGGACACATGTGTTTTATCTTCATAAAATGCTCAATAAGCATTTGAGCATCTCCCTCTGATAAATAATTTTTGATATCTCTAGAAAAGTTCTTAAAGTCTTCCAATGACACACCCACATTCCTATAACCTCTAACATACTCCTTGAATAACCTATACGACTTAACTGGTCCTATGTTATTTTTGGAGTTGTCAATTATCATTTTTTTGTGAACTACATTCAACACTCACGTTTGTGTCAAATGTACCATTGTTGATGGTGTTTGTGGCATATGATTATGACCTTCATGAAAACCATAAATTTGGTATTTACCCATATCAAGACCTTCCTCCAAAATTCGCTTAAATTTAATACAAGGACATTCTATCCTAGTCCTTTGACTCCGGTGATTTTTCCCTTTCGCTTCACATACTCCAGCCTTATTACACACAAATTTTTTATGCGTAACGACACCCTTTTTAGACTTTTGTGAGCTTAATCTAGTCACAAACCCACATTCTTTTGCATATGCTTCATAAAACTCAACACCTAGTTCAAGCTTATCGAATAGCATACCAATAACAGGCTTAAGATGGATGACACACTCAAAAACCCGATTCGTGTTGCTTGAAGAACCTTCTGCTGCCTCCTTGTCCTCTGCCTCCTCTATTATGATATGTGCATATGTGGTGCAATTAAAGTAAAAAAGATGAGGGATAAAAAAGAATATAAATTACACTCTCACAAATTAGTGTTGCCGGATAATCCAAGTACACTCCCCCTAACCATAAACATTCTATTACATAACCACATGTATAGAACAACACCGTTCTAACCTCCAAAGCGAGGGTGTCTTAATACTTGCCTTATACATGCATGGGAAAGCATTATATGTGCATGAAATAAACTTCTACATGCATCAAACAGGTAAAATATTGTTCCCTAATAGACAGTCTGAAAAGTTTAACTACTCTATCCAGCAAGCAAAATATAGCTTTCATGAATCATAAATTCCGGACAGTCTGAGAAGCTTAACACTAATAGAGTTTTCATAGGTGCTAAAAATACACCAGTGAATACAGAACACTGCCAGCAACCATACCTGAAGCAGATTTTCCGAGTCAAAGGCCAACTACTAATTAAACATTGGCACCTTATTTGATGCAACCAGAACCTTATTTGATGCACATTAAACCTTATTTCATACACACTAAACCTTATTTCATGCATGTAAAGAGGACGAGTATCCTAAAACCTAAGCCTAATTGCCTAAAAAAAAGCTGAAAACATCAAGCAACTACCAGTTGGACTATTGTTTCAGATCTGAGCAATACAGATCATTAAAACCAAAAGATCATCACAGACAACCAAGAATTGGGATGGCTACCAACTTTTTAACAATAATAACTAAGACGACCATGAAACTCACAACTTCAGGATGAACAGAATTGTTCCTTCAACAAATTCGAAAGTCACAACTTCAGGAACATCATGTTCAACTGCTATTGCAGATATTTCTAATATAGACTGACATGCATTAGCTTCAACAGTCACTCCTTCGTTTGTAATGACATTTGAAGAAGTTTGTGATAATATTGAGCAGTTGTCATTTTCATTATTGCTGCAACAAGAAACGTCAAAAATTAAATAAGCAATAATACAACAATATAATTCATGAAATTGAGTCCCTGATTTTAACAAATGTAGGCAATTTCACAATTTCTCCAACTCTAATTTCTCAATTAAGCCAATTTGATTCACAAAATCACAATTTGATGCGCGTAAATAGGAATTTGATGCCCATAAACAGGAATTTGATGCACATAAACGGTCTCCAGTGTCCTGATTTCAACAAATTTAGGTGATTTTTCAATTTCTCCAACCCTAATTTCTCGGTTTCCCCAATTTAATTCATGAAACCCTAAATTCAGAAGCATAATTTATCAATCGAGAAAGTTAATAGACGAATCAAACCCTAATTTCATGATTTCAACAAATTTAGGTAGTTTCTCAAATTTCCTAACCCTAATTTCTCAGTTTCCCCCAATTTAATTGACGAAACCCTAAATTCAGAGCATAATTCATCAATTCAGAAATTTAATTGATGAATCAATCCCTAATTTCACGAACAATCTAATTTAATTGACTAATTTAACTAATTTCACAACAAATAATCATCAAGATCGAAATTTTACCTCGAATTTAAAGGCTTCATTGATAGAAGCAGCGTCGAAAGGTTGATTGCCGAAGAATTTATCGGTCGATGGTAGAGAAAGTTAAGGTTTGATTATTGAAGAGGCGATGGCGGAAGGTTTTGATAGTCAATGAGATTAGTTGAAGAGAGAGAAGAATGACGAGAGAGAAAGCAAAATTGGAAAATGAGTGAGATTAGTTCAGTTTGGGGAGACGTGCGTAATTCGTTTGTGGTTTGGTTGAGTTAATCTCAGCCTGTGTATTATTAGATCTAAGGGTTGTTAAGTGGTTCTCATGGTTCTCATTATACTAGTGGTTCTCACCGGATCTCGACCATATATATATATATATATATATATATATATATATATATATATATATATATATATATATATATATATATATATGTATGTATGTATATATATATATATGTATGTATATATATATGTATGTATATATATATGTATGTATATATATATGTATGTATATATATATGTATGTATATATATATGTATGTATATATATATATATATGTATATATATATATATATATATATATACATATATATATATATATATAGGTAGTATCCCGTGCTTCACACATTCTGTTTTAAAATTTTATTATTATAATTGAAGGAAAATAATATAATTCATACTCCCTCCTATTCTACATAATTGTCCCATTTAGAGGATAGCACAAGAATTAAGGAGGGTTGTATAATAATGAAAAGTAATGCTTGGGGGTAAGAAGTTTGGATGAAGGGTATTATGATTATGATGGGTAATGAATTAATTAAGAGGGTAATTACTCCCTCCTTTTTTACACACCAAAATTCGTTTCCCTCCAAATTTATAAACACAGTGCTGATACAATGACGGTTTTGCGTACATACAGTTGGTTTTGTGTAGAAATTAAATTACATGAACTTAAATTATTACACATTCTAAATTGTAATTAAATTACATAATTAAATTACATTAACTTAAAACAAAATTACATTAAACTCTAAATTAACATTAAATTACACAAAAACTTGGACTTCAGATTAAATTACAAGAAAAGTGAAGATCAAAACAGACGGATGGAGTTCAGATGAACTTACGATTTTCTTCATCTTATCTTGATTGTCCCATATCAGTTGTTCCATAAACCAAGATAACCCAAATTGTCAGTCCAAATGTTAGATATCCAACTCACCAATATTGCAATTTGACACCAAAAATCAAATATGGAGCTGTGGATATGGACCATCTGCAAGCCCAGCCGATCTGTGGACATACAACGGTCTTTTGAAAGCCACGCTCGGCGGCGTAAAAATGCTTTCGACCGGATCGTTTTAGATCGGTCGGTTTCGTCTCGGTAAGGGTCTCGAAACGATTAGAGATGTTAAGAGTCACCACCAAGCATTTGTGGGATGCCTGGAACCCGTTCGAATTCCACTTTATACCCTGGTCAAATCGAAGCACAAAGCAGCGTTTGACATAGGTACTAAAGATAAGGAAATCGTCCATCTTTAGCATCCTATCTCTAGAATGACTCTCGTACGCCCTGGATAAGGTCGTCCACTATCCAAAGTTTCTGAGTAAGAGGTGAAGGTACATATTGGGAAGCCCTTTAATCAGACACCCAATCCCGCCAGCGTTTAGCGGCCTCTACTGATCGATCTTGGTTGGTTGAATGCAAAAGTTGATAAAACGGCTTAAATGCATGAATGCACATCCAATGATTTAAACCTAACATGTGAGAGCTTTCTAAGTCGGTTGATTTAATCCAAGTATCAAGTATAAGATGTCGAGTTGGATTAATGATTGATTTGCATGCAAGACGGAAATTAAACATCCATTTACCGTATTAGGTTTAGGGTGCATAACATGATCCATTTGTCTTAGTAAGGCATTTTGCAAATATGGTTTGAATAGTCGTCTGATCCGTCTTATATCCGGGTTAACCGGAGTCGGGATCGTCCTAGACTAGTGCTGGAAGGGAACAGGCCCTGTACCAGACGGCTATATGAGGCGCGAGCCAGCCGGCGGTGTAAGGGGCCTCCCTCTGGTTTTGAAAATGAGAAATGGGGAGCCTGTTTAGGCGCGGGTTAGCCCACGGTTTATGTGCCGTGTTCTGACCTTTTAGAAAACGTTATAAAACGTGTTACAAATGGGAATTTGAACCCGGTTTGATTTGAAGGGGTCGTTTAGACCGCATTTGTTGATTTGAAGAACTAGACTCGAATAATCATCATTATTTGATAATATTCGGTGTCGGGTTCGGTTTGACAAACTTGACATGAATAGTTTTGAAAATGATTATGGACTAATTTTTTTAAGTCCATTTGAATGTTATTAGTCGGTACTCATCATCGTACCCGGGTTAAAATCCGGCATGGTATGTAGAACCAAGGATGACTTTGTGTTGGTGACTAATATGTTTGTTTGAAAATGTGAAGAAATGAAATAAAAGGCTTTAAAATACCTTCTAAATGTCATTAACCAAATATTATCACCGAAACACGGATTTAACCGTCATGGTATGAAGAACCAAGGGTGAAAAATGCTTTATGGTTAAAACATGTGAAATAAAACAACAAAGGTTCGAAAATACTTGAAATGGTGAAAACCGATTACAAATATGAAAAAAAATGGATTAAGGGAAATGACGAGAACAAACACGGTTGATTTCTGGTTTGAATACCCCATTTAGGCACGAGCTAGTTGGCGACCTAAGGGGCTTCTGCCTCAGACCAAAAATCAGTTTTGGCTCATTTATTCCATGTTTTAGCATGTTAGAGTCATGAAACAAATGAAAACATAATAAAAGAGGATATTTACACCCTCATACTTACATGCTTAGTTATGGCGAGTGACCGACGTAAGTGTAACAACTCGTTTGATCGGAAAAAACTCGGTTTCAAACCGTTTTGGTAAGTAAAAGAGTGTTTTAAAAGTTTAGTGATGGTGTAGTGGTTGAAGTGGTCGGTCAAGTGATTTAATGCACGATGACGGTACCAAACAATGTGTAAGGCTCGTTTTTACGATTGGTAGGTCGTAAATACGCGTCGGGTTGTGACTTAAGAAGTCGAGTCGAGAATTTTAAGGGAGAAAAGAGGGGGCGGACACTTGCGTAACTCTCAAATAGGTGGCATTTGAGGGGTATTTATAGGAGAATGAGTGGTTGTGTGAGTTTTGAGCGACGTGGCCACCTGGGCTGCTCAAAGAGGCGCGAGCCACGTCGCGGGTCTTCGAGCTGTGTTGTCACTTTCACAACAAACGCAATCATGATTTGTTCTATCCTAGGTTTTGTAGTCACATGTTTGGTACTTGACCATTCATGAATCCGGGAAAACTTAAGGTAGAAGGTTTGAAATGTTTGTTTTTGGTGGTTAACTCGGTTTGACTCGTTGTTGGAGTCGGGATTTGAATTTTTGAGTCGATTTTTGGTCTGGTGCCGGTTTTGACTCTAGTTAGTGTCATTGCGACCCCGTCGACGTGCATTAAACACTCCAGGTATTTTTGAAATGTTTTGAGATATTTTATTTTCGAAATCGTTTTAAGTTTTCCGACGTAAAGTTGTACACAAACTGTCGATCAAACGCCGCGATTCCAAAACATGTTGTAGTCCGATAATCATCGGGTATTTGTTGGAGTCTCAGCAGATACTGGGTATCTACAGAGCCCCCACTTTGACTGAGGCTTGGACAGGGCGAAAGTCAAAGTAGAGCCCTCAGGTCAATTGAAGATTACAACCTGGAGACCCAAGCGACGTCGAGGCGGCTCGAAAGGATTCGGGCGAAGGACCTGCCGTCGGGAAGGGCGACGCCAAGGTGACTCGAGGGTACGAGTCAAGGACCCGTCGTCGGGAACAGTTTAGAGTCTGTCGACTATCCGTGTGGGTCGTTTAGAGTCCGTTAAACTACGTACAAAGGCTCGCCAGCCATAAGAAGGAGTCATACATGAGGCATCTTCGGATATGTCCTTGCACGTTTGCGGATAAAGGCTCGCCAGCCACTGGTAAGGAAATGTACCCGAGGCATCTTCGGGATCTGTCCTTGAAGGATTGCGGACAAAGGCTCGCCAGCCAATGGTAAGGAAATGTACCCGAAGCATCTTCGGGATGTGTCCTTGAGTGCTTGCGGACAAAGGCTCGCCAGCCAATGATAAGGAAATGTACCCGATGCATCTTCGGGATATGTCCTTGAATGCTTGCGGACTGATGTGACCATAATTAGAGCATATTTAGTCCCCGAATTAGCTTTGTTCCCATGCTTTTTAGTGCATATTTGGGTCATTTATTGTCTTTAGTTCTTTGTTTTGCATATTCTTTGAGGTTTTGTGTCCTTGGTAGGAAAGGAGTGCAAACCTTGCATTTTCATGGCAAAATGAAGCTAAATTGATTGAATTCAATGACCAAGCATCAAGGAGAGACAAGATCATAAGGCCTTTGTACATACTATAGTAGATGGGCAATGATGAGAAAAGATCCTTGCATCCCGGAGGAAATCCTCAAGGATTTTATGAAGAAAAAGGAAGAAAAGAAGAAGGAACGAGACTGCCTAACAATCCGTGCGGATTGCCTAGAAGATGCCCGTCTTCACTCCACAATTTGAGCGTCTTCCTCAGCTGGACGCCCGGGCAAAACCACCCAAAGACGCCCGTCTTTCCCTTCTGGACGCCCGTCCAGAAGCCGCCAAATCCGCCCGTCCCGTGCTAAAGACGCCCGGATTCCCAGACAGTCCCATTTTGTCTTCTGCAAGCTTCAAGGAAGGATGCACATCTTTTTTTAAAGACCGGAGTCTCCCTAAGAGACCGACGATTCCTCAACAAGGGACTTAATCGTCATTTAAGCCCTTAGTTAACCCTAATTCATACACCTAATCCCTACTATAAATACCCCATTAGTCTAATTAGAAGGGCATGTTCTTCTTAGCCATCTTTAGGGTAGTTAATATCAATCAAATCTCTCTTTAATCTTGTAATCAACATTTAATTAAGTTTTAATACAAGTTTTATTTCCTTAATCTCTCTCTTGTTCATCCTTTATTTTGGGTAATTGAAGATTATTTGGGTTATTATTGGGAGATTGACAACCTTCCAATCAAGCATCAAGTACTTCTTTTATTCTTTGCTTTATTATTGAAATCATTAGTAGGTATAATTCTCTTAATCCCTTTTTAATTATTGTTAATTACTTCATTTATTCATCATGTTTCACTTTGTTGGTATGATTGACAACCTTGCTAGCATGTTCAACATGATAATGAGTGAGTAGTTTCCTTAGCTAGGGTTAATGGGTAATTAGGGGAAACCAACATGGGGAATGATTCATGCTTAAATTAATATGCTTTCATAGTTTATTTGCTTGCTTGTTGTGATCTCAACTTATGCACATGTTATGTTTGATGAAATGTGAGCCTATGAATCCTTTTATTTTTTACCCATCACCTATCTTTTCAAAGAGACTTGTAAGACATAAACCAACTTGAGTCTCATTAGACCATGCATATTGTTGAGTGGGGAAGATTAAGTCGACTTGTAGGTGTTGTACAATCTAATCGATTCGGCTCCGGGACCCAAACTTTCCTAGGATTGTAAGATATAAACCAACTCGATCCATCACAACAATAATTGCTTGCTTATAACTTGAGAATATGTTTGTATGATCAATTCCCATGAATCCCCTATGACCCCATGACACCCTAGTGCCTTTTATCAATTGTTTACATCCCTTTTAATTCATCTTGCTTGTTTACTTTAATTGCTATTTAGTTTAGTGATCTTCTACTTCAAACCCCAATTGTGACACCCCTTAGACACCACTAGTTGCAATATAAATCTCATCTCAATTCCCGTCCCTTGGGATCCGACCTTTACTTGCCTCTTTACTAATTGTAGAGTTGTTTGTGAAGTTATAAATTGTGTTTTGGTCTAGGTGCTCCTAACGACAAGTACTGAAAAACTAAACCCCACGAGGGAACACAACCAAAAATGGTGCCGTTGCCGGGGACGGTGTTAACTTGATTTAGATTTTCTTGTATTGTTATTAGTTGTGTCTTTCTTTGCCTTGGGGAAGTAAAACTCCTCAAGGTTTGTTCTAATTGTTTTCGAGTTGTTTGATATTTTGCATGTCTAGAAGGCCACAAGGTGACTTGTTGCCCTTTGATCACGAAATTAAAAGAACTTCGACAACCAATAGAAGACTTGCTAGGAGAACTTTGAGAGGTATTGGTGAGGTTGTAGATATTCAACCAAATACTATTGAGTTCATCAAACCTTTTGCAAGAGAAGGTGAGGAGAACCCAACACAAAATCCAACACAAAATCAACCCACAATGCCTAAGTTTTCATCACATTCCGTACCCACCAAGGAGAACCTACCCAATGGTACTCCCACACCACAACACCTAACCAGAAATTTTATTGCCAAATCCGCATTTATTCAATTAGTCGAAAGAAGCCAATTTGGGGGGTGCCAAGTGAAGACCCTCATTCTCATATGGAGACTTTTTGTGACTATTGTGATGCAATTTCTCAAACCGGTGTAACTCAAGACCAAATTCGATGGGTCTTATTTCCTTTTTCTCTAATTGGCACCGCAAAACAATGGTTGAAAGGCCTTGATAAAGCTACTCTCGGAATTGATTCTTGGAAAAAGTTGGCTCTAGCTTTCTACAAAAAGTTCTATCCACCGGAAAAGACTAACATGCTAAGAGCTCAAATTACGGGCTTTAAGCAAAGGGATGAAGAATCTTTGTATGAAGCTTGGGAGCGATTCAAGGGAATTTGTCGCTCATGTTCTCATCATGGACTTAGCGAGTGGTTCTTGGTACAACAATTTTGGAACGGTCTTTATGAAGATTCAAGGAACATTCTCAACATGGGATCAAATGGAATGTTCACCGAAGTTGATGACAATCAAACTTGGAACAAAATTGAGGAAATGGCGGTCCATAACTCACAATATAGTAGACCTCGCAAGGCTACTAGAGGAGGAAAGCATGAAGTGGACTCCATTACTCAATTGGGTGCTCAACTTAGTGCTCACATTGATACCATCAATTTGAAGTTTGAAAAAGCTATGGCTAGACTTGAAGAAGCCTCAAAATCACCAAAGCATCATGTTAATGCCATGACGGCATCTTCATCAATCCCAAGTGGGATATGTGAGAATTGTGGAACTTTGGGACATGACCAAAGTGAATGTGGGGGAACAAATGAACAAGTGAATGCTTTCCAAGCATACAAGAATGGTACCCCTTATTCAAACTATTACAATGAAAACACCAAATTCCATCCAAATCTCTCGTACAGAAGCCAAAATGTTCAAAACCCTCAACCAACATACACCCCACCTCCCATGAGAAACCAAAATCAAAGACCCTTTTACAACCAAAACCAAGGTTACCAAAATCAAACTCCATATAATCAACAAAATGACCAAGGTTTTGATGTTCAAAAAGCGGTCCTCTAAATACAAAAGAATCAACAAGAGTTTTTCACTCAAATGCAAAAAGATAGTCAAGCAAAGGAAATCACCATCAACAACATCCTAGCTCACACCAAAATGTTGGAAACCCAATTGACTCAACTAGCATCTTCAAGCTCACAAAGACAAAAGGGGCAATTACCACCTCAAAGTAATCCCCCAAGACATGAAACGGTTAGTGGCATTCACTTGAGGAGTGGTACAAGGTATGAAGCACCGAAGAAGCAAGTTGAGGATGAAGTTATGGAAGCTAGTGACAAAGAAGAAATTGTGCAAAACTTCAAGGATGGAGAACCATCAAAAGAAGAAATTCCAAAGAAAAATGAAGACAAGGTCAAGGAGAAGGAGCCCATTGTGATTAGATTCCTTTTCCAAGTCGTCAAGCCAAGCCCAAATTTGATGACCAACTTGGAAAATTTATGGAAATTGTGAAGAATTTGGAAGTTTCGATTCCTTTCACGGAATTAATCAATCACGTGCCGGCCTATGCAAAATACATGAAAGACATCCTCACAAAGAAGAAGTCGATCCGGAAGCTTGAGACTATCGCCTTCACTAAGGTGAGTAGTGCAATACTTCAAGGGAGTTCACCTCCAAAACTCAAAGATCCGGGAAGCTTCTCAATACCGTGTACCATTGGCGACACCACGATCAACAAAGCCTTATGTGATCTAGGGGCTAGTGTGAGTGTTATGCCGTACTCGATGAGTAAAAGGTTAGGGATGGGAGAGATTAAATGCACCAATATCCCACTCCAAATGGCCTATAGATCGACGAAGACACCATTAGGGATATGGGAAGATGTTCCCGTAAGAGTTGGAAAAATTTTCATCCCGGTGGACTTTGTCATTGTTGACATGGAAGAAGACTCCAACATTCCAATAATTCTAGGAAGACCTTTCTTACACACCACGGGTGCGGTGATTGATGTGAAGCATGGAGAGCTCACTCTAGAAGTGGGAGATGAGAGCATAACTTTCAATCTTGACAAGACCATGAGAGCTCCCTGTTTGCATGAACCATGTTTTATGGTTGATCATTATAGCCGGAAGGATGATAGGAAGAAGTCGGAATACCAATGGAAGAAGAAAATTGAAGATGCTCCATTCAAAGAGCAAGTGAATTGTAACAAAGAGAGCTTGAAAAGCTCACCAAAGTCGAGCAATGAAAAGGATGGCCTCATTGGCCAAGATAAGAAAGTGGGAGAGTTGTCTCTATCAACTCAAGAGATCTTTAGTGATCAAGTAGATGAAGTTTGTGGTCTTTGGGACGATGAGTTTGAAGGGATTTTCAACCCCTATATTGGTAATTCTATCGATCAAGACCGACAACAAGGGCAAAGGTCTATTGAAGATCTTTATCATGATAATGAACAAGCTTTTGACTACTTTTTCAAGGTGTTGAGCTACATCAACAACACCTTGGACATGCCCCCATGACATCTCACTAAGGATGAAAGTTTGGTGGAGTCCTCTCTAAACCACCATTTGTAAATATTTCTAACTCCCTAACTCGCATTTTAATTCTTACATTGCATTTTTATCATTTTTTGATTTTTATGCCTTGATCAAGATAATTATCATTTTTGAGAGAAGTGAGGGAGGGACTAATGATTTAATTGATGTGTAGTGCTTTAGCTTAGTGTGGGGATATCAATTGCCTAGGCTATTCATGCTTTAGTAGTGCCCCTACAATGAAGAACACGAGATTTGAAGAATGAAAAATGACAAGGGATATGCAAGTGCACGGATGGAACTGAATCCGGGTAAAACAGGGAGAATCCGAGCGTCTTCATGGGAATCCGCCCGTCTTCAGGCAATTCGCCCGTCTTTGTCAAAATCCGCCCGTCCATCTGAGCTGAAAATTTGAAATTTTGGGACTGTCGAAGAATCCGAGCGTCCTGGTAGAGAAGACGCTCGTCTTCAGAAATCCGCCCGTCTTGGAAGGAAAGACGCCCGTCTTTTTGCCTGTGTAAAACAAAGAAAGCTCACTGCCTGAGAATCCGCCTGTCTTCAGCAGAAGACGCCCGTCCTGCAGTCGATAAATCCGAGCGTCCCGAAGGAAAGACGCCTGTCTTCCCCTGCAGTTTTTGAAATTTTCGAGTATTTTAATACCCCATCCCACATTCATTTCTTCATTCCTTCATTCAAAACACTACCCATAAACCCCAAAACTCAAAACCCTCATCCCCTCCATCACCAAAACAAGATTTCCTCAACCAAATTCAACAAAATCAAATCCACACTTCTTTTTAACAACAATTAATCACTCATCTTCCAACAAAAATCAAACCAAGCACCAAAATCTTCAACCTTTGAGTTGATTTTTGAAATTATAAAGGCAAAGCCTTTCATCTTAAAATCGATTTGGGTATACTTGGAAATTCAAGATTTTCACTCTTTTCTTGGTATTTTCATCAATGGCAAAGACAAAGGGATCAACAAAGGCACCTAAGGTAAAGGCACTCTCAACAAGACAAAAATGTCTTCAAGTAAAGAAAGCCTCATTGGCTATGGTGGTAGCTAGTTCAAACTTGGAAGTTCAACAACAACAACCTCCCTTGGAAGCAACAACATCAACAACTCCGGAAATTGCTCAATTATCAAACTATCCGGAGGTAATTTTCATTTCTAACTCCCATAGGGATACATTTGCCAAGTATGCTAGAAAATCCTTTCTATCCACCAAATTCATATGTGAAGATGTCTTGAACAAATTGGGTGTCCTTGAACAAACAAAAGCCTTCTTTAAAGTCAAGGGGTTGGGAAAATTGTTTGCTACAAGAGAATTGACATACCCCTCCCTTACCTTAGAATTCTTGAGTTCTTTGAAAGTTACTAAGGTAGAGACTAGAGAAAACATCGAGTTCCGCCTTGCTAATGTGAGTAGGCGCATCACCTTTAATGAATTTGGTAAAGCATTGGGTCTTAGTGATTCACCTAGTTATTACAAGAATCCCGAAAAGTATGACCCCGCTCCTCTTTGGGAGGCGATTTCCGGGAGGAAATTTGAAAACTATCATGCTAGTCGCGCTCTATTAGTCCACCATCCGGCCATTAGAGTGTGGCACAAGGTCATCGGGAATACTATCATTGCAAGAAAAGACACTAACCACTTTACCAAGCTCGATTGTGTTCTATTTGAGTCGGCCTTAAATATTGGAAGGGAATTCACCAAGCCTTACAATTCTCTAAGGCTTTTGGTGGAAAGATGGCTAAATGTTGAATGTGGAAAGCGAGGCACCACTTTTATTGTAAATGGAGGTCTAGTCACTCTTTTGACTAAGTACTTTGATCCGAATTTCAACAAGGATAGCAAGTATGTGGCGAAAAAGGGGGGTCATCTCATTGACATGGATGCCATGATTAACAAGTACAAGTGGGTTACCCATAATCCTCTTGACACCAAATATGGGTGGCTCACCAATGAGGCTAGATCTTTTACTTTGCCTTCCAAGATATGCCGTTTGAGCGTCCATCGGACCAACTACCTTCTTCCCCTCTCAAAAGAAGCCGAATACATCATCCGTCAACAAAGGGGTGAAATTTAAATGCCCTCCTCTTCCATTGTCACACCACCCTATCCTTTCAAGTATCAAGAGTTCAAACCCGAAGGTGTTAAAGCAAGCAATGACTACATGACTCTACTTATGAAAGAGATGCACAAACAAGCTTTTAAGGATCGAGAAGATGCATACTTAGCCCAATATCCACCCCTCCTTCATTTAGCTAGGAAAGGACTACTTGATCCATCATGTCCTTTGCCTAGTTGGGCGGATAGGGAAGTCTTTTTCCAAGTGAATCTAGGGGTGAGATTCCGGGTGACGATGAGGTTGTCGGTGATGAGGTTGTTGATGATAGCATTGATGAAGAGGCTAATGAAGAAGAAGAAGAGGATGATGAAGGAAGTGAGCAAGGAAGTGAAGAAGGAAGTGGTGATGAGTCCACTTCTATTGAGGAAGATGATGACAATGATGATATGATGGAAGATTAGCAAGCTTTGGAGGCTCCTACCCTCTTGAGGTTTGTCTACTTCTTTCTTTGTTTTATTTATTTTATCTTGATTATGGTTGGAGAGTCCTAGGAACAAAGAGGACTAACACCTCGGCCCCATTGAGGTGTTCTTATTTCATTGTTCCCACTTTTGAAAATCCAAAATGACAATTTAGTTTCATGCATTGCATCTTGTGTGCATGAACTACTCCCAACTTTAGGACATTAGAAATAATTTCTATCTCGGTTTGGGGAAGTACATACATACACAACGGGAGGTAATCTAAATTACGCTCTCCTTCATAAACAAAAACCCATGCATCATGTAGTGTAGTATAGTATAGCTTGTATTTAGTGTAGAAATCATGCATCATGCTTGCATGATTTTCCATCATTTTGGCCATTGAGGACAATGCCCATATTACTGTGGGGATGGGGAATTCTAACTTAGCTTTTATTCAAAAATCCAAAAAACTAAAAAAATTTCGAAAAACCATAAAAATTTGAAAATCCAAAAACAAGTTCATTTCCTTTGTAGTGTAGACTTGTATATATTGTATTTGTTCTATCCTTGTTCACATTGATCGACTACGCCACATCCGAGACATGAGGATATTGAAGACCGCATGGTATGATCTTTCCAATCTCCTTTTTCCTCTTTATGTTAATAACTATGTGGCTTTATTTTGATTGATGCGGTATAACAATGTGAACTTAGGACTTGCATTTAGTTTATATGTCATATTAGTTGGTAGAATCATTTGCATTAGGATGTATAAATGTTAGTTGCATCATGGCATGTAGTTGCATGTTAGAAAAAAAATTTTGCTAAACCGTCTACTTGGAAAGTATGACAAGTGTATATAGGCCCTAGTAGATGCTTTTTCTTCTTAAGACTTTGCTTGTTAGAATACTTGTAAAACACCCTAGGATGTGTCATGCTAGTATCCTTTGACCCATGGATTAAGGCCTAGTCAAGAGTACCTTGTGGTGTGATAACTCCTTGGCTACCGTTTATTCCAAGGTGACCCTTGAAACCATGCATGCATCCATCATCCATGTTCTACCACATTTTTGTCGTCAAAGGGAATGGGCACAAAAAGAAATCAATTTGAGTTCTATGAAATGAAAAGTGAAAGAAAGTTTGCAAAAATGCATCAAATGAAAAGAGGAGCAAAAATAGACTCCTAAAGCTTCAAATATAAGCCACCCTCACTACATATGGGGTGACTTTGAAAATGTGCAAAAGAAATGCAAAGAAAAGTTGAAAGTTGTCAAGTGTTGAAAAACCAAAAATCAAAAGAAATGGCAAAACAAAGTGTTCTCAAATGTTATATGCCACAAGAAATTAGGGGGAAAAACAAAAACAAAGGCAAACTTTCAAAGTGAAACTCAAATATCTATTAATCCCTTTATCCATCGTATCCATTTTTGTGCATGGTAGAGAGGGGACGACCCTTCTTCTTGTCTAGGCAAGAGGGGGAATTCCGCGATCCTCCAGTGTTTCTAACACCATAGGGAGTCTATTCTTGACAAAAGCATTTAACGATTGAGGACAAAGGTACCCTAGATTGACACAACTTGGAGGTGATTTATTGGTATCCTTCTAGGCTTAGTAGTTAGAAGAAATTGCATCTATGAAGGAGTGTGTACCCTTGAATTTCTTCCCTTGTAGATAATTTCCGCCACTTAGATGAGGAAAGTGACTATTCTTTTGTAGATGCATTCATTATTTGATTTTGTGTGCTTAATGTTAGGATGTGTCGCCATTTTGGCAAGACCCACCTTGCCTTGCAAGAACGCATCCTACCTCATGGTTGTCTTGTTGTGAGTTGAAGGGGCGGAGTGAGACCCACTAATTGACTCATATCGGCTATGTTATTAGGTTAGTTTAAATAACAGTCCTAGTCTTTGTCACCTTTTTGCTCGGGACGAGCAAAGGTTTGGTTTGGGGATATTTGATGTGACCATAATTAGAGCATATTTAGTCCCCGAATTAGCCTTGTTCCCATGCTTTTTAGTGCATATTTGGGTCATTTATTGTCTTTAGTTCTTTGTTTTGCATATTCTTTGAGGTTTTGTGTCCTTGGTAGGAAAGGAGTGCAAACCTTGCATTTTCATGGCAAAATGAAGCTAAATTGATTGAATTCAATGACCAAGCATCAAGGAGAGACAAGATTAGAAGGCCTTTGTACATACTATAGTAGATGGGCAATGATGAGAAAAGATCCTTGCATCCCCGAGGAAATCCTCAAGGATTTTATGAAGAAAAAGGAAGAAAAGAAGAAGGAACGAGACTGCCTGACAATCCGTGCGGATTGCCTAGAGGACGCCCGTCTTCACCCCACAATCCAAGCATCTTCCTCAGCTGGACGCCCGGGCAAAACCACCCAAAGACGCCTGTCTTTCCCTTCTGGACACCCGTCCAGAAGCCGCCAAATCCACCCGTCCCGTGCTAAAGACGCCCGGATTCCCAGACAGTCCCATTTCGTCTTCTACAAGCTTCAAGAAAGGATGCACATCTTTTTCTAGAGACCGGAGTCTCCCTAGAGACCGGAGTCTCCCTAAGAGACCGGCGATTCCTCAACAAGGGACTTAATCGTCATTTAAGCCCTTAGTTAACCCTAATTCATACACCTAATCCCCACTATAAATACCCCATTCGTCTAATTAGAAGGGCATGTTCTTCTTAGCAATCTTTAGGGTAGTTAATATCAATCAAATCTCTCTTTAATCTTGTAATCAACATTTTATTAATTTTTAATACAAGTTTTATTTCCTTAATCTCTCTCTTGTTCATCCTTTATTTTGGGTAATTGAAGATTATTTGGGTTATTATTGGGAGATTGACAACCTTCCAATCAAGCATCAAGTACTTCTTTTATTCTTTGCTTTATTATTGGAATCATTAGTAGGTATAATTCTCTTAATCCCTTTTTAATTATTGTTAATTACTTTCATTTATTCATCATGTTTCATTTTGTTTGTATGATTGACGACCTTGCTAGCATGTTCAACATGATAATGAGTGAGTAGTTTCCTTAGCTAGGGTTAATGGGTAATTAGGGGAAACCAACATGGGGAATGATTCATGCTTAAATTAATATGCTTTTAAAGTTGATTTGCTTGCTTGTTGTGATATCAACTTATGCACATGTTATGTTTGATGAAATGTGAGCCTATGAATCCTTGCATTTTTTACCCATCACCTATCTTTTCAATGACACTTGTAAGACATAAACCAACTCGAGTCTCATTAGACCATGCATATTGTTGAGTGGGGAAGATTAAGTCAACTTGTAGGTGTTGTACAATCTAATCGATTCGGCTCCGGGACCCAAAATTTCCTAGGATTGTAAGATATAAACCAACTCGATCCATCACAACAACAATTGCTTGCTTATAACTTGAGAATAAGTTTGTATGATCAATTCCCATGAATCCCCTATGACCCCATGACACCCTAGTGTCTTTTATCAATTGTTTACATCCCTTTTAATTCATCTTGCTTATTTACTTTCATTGCTATTTAGTTTAGTGATCTTCTACTTCAAACCCCAATTGTGACACCCCTTAGACACCACTAGTTGCAATAGAAATCTCATCTCAATTCCCGTCCCTTGGGATATGACCTTTACTTGCCTCTTTACTAATTGTAGAGTTGTTTGTGAAGTTATAAATTGTGTTTTGGTCTAGGTGCTCCTAACGACAAGTACTGAAAAAATAAACCCCACGAGGGAACACGACCACGGACAAAGGCTCGCCAGCCGTGATAATGTCGGTTAATGGACCCTGGGAATAGCCGCGTCGAATGGGCTTGTTTTGAAAGTAGCGAACTCGTGATGCCGCTGCGGGAATAATGAGTATGGATTTTCACTATCACTGTTTTTGGAATGAGCGGGTTCCGCGAGGAAGCCCCCTGCTGGTATTTGAAAGAATAGTGAATTTGGCATCTTCACCATTCGTCGTTCTTCTTTGAACTTGAAGCGGCGGTTTTGATCGCCGTTTGTTTGAATTTTGAAGGAAAATAGCAAATTTTAAATCTACTATTGCGTTTGAAATGACGGTTTATGTGCCGCCGTTGACATTTGATGGAAATAGTGAATTTGGAATCTTCACTATTGATTGGAGTGACGGTTTATGTGCCGTCGTTGACATTTGATGGAAATAGTAAATTTGGAATCTTCACTATTGATTGAAGTGACGGTTTATGTGCCGCCGTTGACATTTGACGAAAATAGTGAATTTGTAATCTTCACTATTGATTGAAGTGACGGTTTATGTGCCGCCGTTGACATTTGATGGAAATAGTGAATTTGGAATCTTCACTATTGATTGAGAAAAATGACGACCTTTAATATCGTCAAATGAAAGTTTGAAGTTTGTCACGGGAAATTGGGCTAAGGCCCAAAATCCGCTGAAAGAGCAAGAGGGAGGCCTGCTTTAGGCGCGAGCCACCTGGCGAACCAAAGGGGCTTCTCTATTTTCTTGTAAAAGACGTGAGGTCAGGCCGCATATCATTCATAACCTCGTCTTCCTTCTCTTCGACAAAACAAAGCCAAATCCGCCATTGTTGGACCTTCTAGCTTGTTCGACTTCTAGCCTTCATCAACAATGTCATCTCAAGGTAAGTTTTTCCTCTTGAATCCATTCAGATTTGTTGATCTTTAGCTTGATTGAATTAGGGCGAATTTTGCCCTAAAAATCGAATTGGGCGTTTTTGATTGAGCCCATTTCGAGTGAAATTGATGCTTGCATTAGGTTAGAAACCTGTTTAGGAGTATAGGGGTGCTTTTAGTTTGCATTTTGGTCCCCGTTCCCACTCCCTATGCTCGAAAAACGTGAGTGAGGCGAGAAACTGTCTCATTTCACAATCCCAAGTTTATTTGCTTGGGTAGTGGGTCCCACTAGATTGTATTGTAGTTGGGAAAACCCGTATTTGCCATTCAAGGACCTTCGTTGGATGCTTGTGGGCAAAATTGGATTTTTGCCTTTTGCGACGGTCTTACGTCTAACCAAATAAGCGCCTGTTTGGGCTTGAATTGAGTCAGTTTGCCTTGAATTGGACCTTATTGGTAATTTAGGTCACCTTGAGGCGTGATAAAATCACGTTTGCCTTTTCGCGGTCGTTTTGAAATTTTGACCGGTTTGGGCTCAAATTAGCGTATGAATTGCCTTTTCGAACCGTAGAAAAATCCCCATTGTGTCGGGAATGTATCTTGGGTTATTGGCGGACCCTGTAGGGGTCTTGAAATGCCGTTTTTGTGGTTTGACTCGTCTTTTGCTTGAAAAGATGGGCGAGTCGTTTTTGTTTGTTTTTTTTGTGAATGGTTTGGTTGGATTTCGGGCGGGATTGCCCTTGTTTTTGCATTGCAGGTTGTTTTTTTGTTTTTGGATTTATCCATTTCATGCCGTCGTAATGCCGAAATTTCGGCTGACGTTTTTTGTTTGTTGTTGCTTTTTGATCGCAGGGTATCGTCTGGGACGTATGGGGTCCGTCATTGAGGCTTTGGAGGAGGAAGTCGACCCTGGAGGGGATGTAACGGCCGAGGAGGCTGCCGTATTCGAGGCGGTGGTGGAGGATGCTTCCGTAGAGGAGGAGAGGCGGCTGATATGGCCGGCTTGTCCTTTTCATTGTGGCTCATAGACGGGGGTGGGCGATGAGTGGGGTTCGATGATCGGAATGGTGCATCGCATCATGGTTCTGGGCCTCCTCGTCATCCGAAGTCTGCAAGACATTGTCTTCTTTTTTGTCGTGGAGCAGGAGCGGGGGGTTACCGTCATGGTAACCTCCTCTGCTTTTGCTGTTGCTCCTCTGTTTCCCATGTTGCTCCCTTTCTTTTCTGATCGGAAGGGTATGGAGTGCTTAGTTCGGTAGGTGGCGGATAGCCCCCAGTTCATTGTCTTAGGCCAGTGTCTGTATGATAGACGTTTGTTTTAGGCCAGTGTCTGTATGATAGACGTTTGTTTTAGGCCAGTGTCTGTATGATAGACGTTTGTTTTAGGCCAATGTCTGTATGATAGACGTTTGTTTTAGGCCGGTGTCTGTATGATAGACGTTTGTTGATGTATTTTGCGTAAGGCGGTTTGTATATATGTGTTTTTGGATTGTGGTTTGTTTTGCGATTTTTGGCTTTTTGTGTTGTGTTTCAGAGGAGCAATGTCGGCCGTTTGATTTTCCTTTTGCTTTGGACCAGTTCCTGCATCGTTAGTGTAGAAAACAGGCAACAGATAGCACATACGCATAAACGTAAACACGTAAAAGCATTTGATTGAAAACCAAAATTAACCAAGATGACTTGAAGTTAAAATTGAAATTTTGAAATGAATTTTGAAAATTCCGTGACAAATCGTCACGTTCGGGATTCAAAAGGAATTGATTTGAAAATTTGAGCAATTAACTCGTGTCGTGAATTAAATTGCGTCGAAATTATCGAAGTGACTCGAAAAATTCAAACACAAACCGTCAGGAAAGAATTTTAGAAAAGGATTTTTGCGAGTATATTTGATTTTTGAGGTCAAGACTCGAATTTGTGAGTGCTTGAATTTTCGAGGAAAACTGATGTCGTGTTATCAATTCTCGATTTCGATTTTTGATGGAAAATTGCGAAAAAGCGAAATTTTTTCGGAATTTCGACTGACGTGGAAACGATCCATCGCGGATCGGGGAAACTAGCCCTTCTCTCCTTTAAAAAAAGAAAGAAAAATCCGTATGTTTAAAGCTGCGTCATGGAAACCGTGTCGGATTTCGTAAAATGCGAAAACAAGGAAATGTGAGTGTGAGGAAACACAAAATGTTCTAGATCATCCCGAAGAGGCGCGAGCTTCCTGGCGGGAGGTTTGAGGTGTCAGGAGAAAGCACAAATTGAAAGAGACAAGTCAACAGCGGGAATCCTGGGGAAGGTCCAAAGAGGCGCGAGCAGCCTGGCGATGGAAGTCGGCTCTCCCCTTTTTCTGAAAAATGCGCTGATTATTTTGTATAAATAGGGACGTTTGCGCTTCATTGTTTCATCATCCGAAACACAAAATCATCTCTACAAAACCTCTTCTTATTCCACAAAAATATTTCATGGATGCTTTCGAGAACGCATTGCGACAATGGTGCCGGGATTTGTCGCCTCCCGAAAAGTATCAACTCGCTTGCATGGGAGTTGGTCAATTGTTGGTGCTTCGTCAAGTCAAGGTGCAACCTTCGTTTCTTGAAGCATGTTCTCGGTTTTGGGATTCGAAACATCATGTTTTCGTTTTCCCGAAAGGCGAGCTTTGTCCTCTTGCCGAAGAAGTTGGAGCCATTGGTGGGTGGCCGGGTTGTGCTCCGGTGCTTCCTCCGACTCGGTTGTGCTACAAGGAGAAATTACGTTCCATGTTGGGCTTGTCAACAAGCCAAATCAACTTTCTTGTTGCTCCACATGGTGTGGATATGCTAGCTCTTATCAACATCTTTTCAAACCGATTGGATGCTAATGTCTCGAAGGTGGCTAGGAGAAGGGCTCTTGCATTTTGCCTTGTCCATGTATACCTCTTTGTTGATGTCTTGAAGAAGGAGGGGCCGAGATGCCATGGTAGCATGACCCTTATCCATGTGATTGAGCAAATGGAGCATGGTAGAGATCCATCATGGTTGGTGCTTGGGAAGATTATCCAAGCTTTGGACAAGGAAGGCTCTTGTGGAGAAGCTCCCTCTTTCGGATCCTCAAGGATCCTCTAAGTGTGGCTATTGGAGAGGCTAAGGTATGTAGAGCCTCCGGTTAATCCTTCTTCTTACTCCTTCCGTCACCTCACTATGAGGTAGAAGTTGTACCCGGATAGTTTTGCTTCCACCGAGGCGTATTGGGCCGCAAGATTGGTGGAGGAGGGTGGTCCTCATATCCGTTGGGTGGTGCCGTGGTGGCACTTGAGGTCCTTCACGGGGTTGCCCGCTTCGGGTGCTAGTCCTCGTTCTTTGATGGTGGTGGGTTTAAAGGTTATTTCCTTCATTTATCCCGAAAGGCTCGTGAGGCAAATGGGGCGTCAACAAAAGGTGCCCGCTCAAGATACTCTTGTCCAAGAGAATGTTTTCCGGAACTCCGAGCTTGTGGAGATCTTCGAAAGATGGTGGGCCACTCGGCCGCTTTGGGAGGTACCAAACCCCGTTGCCACGACATGGGTGACTCCCGCTTATGTCAAGTGGTCACGAGCTCCGTCCTTGGAAGAGAGATCCAAATTTCGTAAGGACGAGGTTGTCGACTTGAAGTACCGAGAGGTTGGCAAGGCCAACCGTGCCTTCTTTGAGAAGTATGTTGCTGGAGCTACCCCCGAGGTGATGAGACCACCGAAGAGGAGGAATTCAGGTCCCAAGAATATGGTGGGCCGTGCATTGGCTCTTTTTGGGTCGAACATGGGGTCTTGTGCTAGACCGGAGGTCGTCGCTGCCTTAGATCCTTTTAGGATCCGTTCCGAGGAAGAAGTCCATGCTAGGCGGGCCAACAAGAAGAACAAGGGGAAGATGTACCCCGAGGGAAAAGGCAAGGGTAGAATGGAAGAGTGAAGACCTCCATTACCCGTTTTATTATTATGTTGTATTATTGTTGTGAGTTTTTATTATGTTGTACTAGCTAGTTATTCTGTGTTTTGTGCTAGTTTTATTATGTGAGGTGTGTTAGTTGACACCTTAGCTTTGACAAGTTGTAGACTCGTCGAGCTTTATATGTTGTTGAAATGTAATTCCTCCCATTATTAATTAAATAAGAGGATTGCTCGTGTCGAAAATTGTGAATGCTTGTTTCTTCCATCCATTTGGTAAAGGCAATTCGATTTGAATCGTCCTAAACAACTGCACTTGGGAAAGTGGTATTTTGTGGAAAGGGAGAAAGGCTCATTTTGTATTTTTGTGAAAAAAAAAGGAATGGTTTTCCCTTTTCTCTTTTTTTGATGGGGATGTTTTTTGTGTGTGGGTAATGTTTTTTTGATTGTGGGGATGGTTGTGTCTACGTATTCACCGGGAGAGGTGAAATCAAACCATGATCGTAGTTCGAAATGTTTTGTAAATTTGAATTGGGTTTTGTGGTTGTATCCCTCAGGTATAAGAGGGACTGCCTACGTATTCACTTGAAGAGGTGAAATCAAGCCATGCTCGTAGTTCAGGGTTTTTTTTTATTTTAGTGAAAATGGACGTTGCCTTTGACGGATCAAAGGACATTCGAAACGGACAAAGTGCCGCAGCTTAGACTCGATAAAACATGCAATTTCAAATCAGAATACGTTAAGGAACTTGACTTGAAAAGGGTTGAGGTCGTTGCTAGTTGTAAAACTAGGCTAGGTCGTTGGTTGCTAGGGTTCAAGGGTAGTACTTCTTGAGTTGGTCTAGGTTGGTTGGGTTTGTAAAGTCCTCCCCATATAGGTCACTCAGTCTCACTGCGCCCCCCGAAAGTATTTTCTTAACCAGGTATGGCCCGGCCAGTTGGGTTTGAATTTTCCCCTCGGATCGACGGGTAATGGTGCTCGAACTGACTTGAGGACCAAGTCGCCCTCCTGGATGTTTCTGGGTTTAACCTTCTTGTTGAATGCCCGTTGTATACGTCGTTGGTATAGCTGGACGTTGTGCAAGGCATTGAGTCGCCGTTTGTCTAGAAGAGTGAGTTGTTCGTACCTTCGACGGGTCCATTCCGCCTCAGGGACTTGACTCTCCAGGAGGATGCGTAGAGGCGGGACCTCTAACTCTAATGGTTGAACCGCCTCCATACCGTATGCTAGGTAGAAGGGGGTGGCGCCTGTCGATGTTCGAATGGAGGTTCGGTATCCCCAGAGTGCGAATGGGAGTTTGATCGGCCAATCGCGGTAGTTGTCTTGCATTTTCTTGATAATGGTGACAAGAATTTTGTTCGCTGCCTCCACCGCTCCGTTGGTTTGGGGGCGGTAGGGGGATGATCGATGTCGCTTGATTTTGTACTTGGCCAGCAAAGCTTGAGTTTCCGCCCGGAAGTGAGAGCCTTGATCGCTGATGATTTCATGGGGTACCCCATATCGGCAGATGATGTTATTTTGAATGAACTTGGCCACTTGTTTGGCGGTCAAGACTGCATATGACTGTGCTTCCACCCATTTGGTAAAGTAGTCGATGGCGACGAGAACGAAGCAATGCCCCTTGGTGCCTATCGGGTTGACTTTCCCGATGATGTCGATGCCCCGGGTTGAGAAAGGCCAGGGTGATGTCATGGTGTATAAAAGGGATGGTGGTATGTGTTGTATGTTGGCGAAGATTTGGCAATTGTGGTAATGTTTGACGTAGTTACGGCAATCAGCTTCCATGGTGGTCCAGTAGTAACCTAGTCGCATGATTTTCCGTGTAAGCATCATTGCACTCATGTGAGGGCCATATTCTCCGTCGTGAACCTCTCACATGACTTTCTTGGCTTTGTGATGGTCAATGCAAAGGAGGAGAATTCCTTGGGGTGTTCTTTTGTAGAGTTGATTTTGGTTCATCACGAATTGTGATGCAAGTAAACGGATGGCTCTTTGTCCTCTTTGATCAGAGTTGGGAGGGAATTCGTTTTTGGTTTTGTAATTGAGGATGGCTTGAAACCAAGTTCATCATGGCTTTCCTCGTCGTCGATAATGGCACAAATGTGGGCTGGCTCGCTCCACCTTTCGACACATAGGGGCATTGACGTCATGTCGTCAGGTATGTTGACGAGCGCGGCAAGTTTTGCCAGGGCATCAGCAAATTGATTTTCCTCTCGCGGCAAGTGGAAGTAGTCGACTTGGTCGAAGAATTCGGCCTCTTGACTGATCTTCGCTTGGTAGGGAGCTAAGCTGTCAGATCGGATTTTCCATGATCCCGATACCTGATTGATGATGAGTGAAGAATCGCCGTGGACCCTCAGTCTCTTGATGCCAAGTGTGATGGCTGCTTGTAGGCCGATGAGACATGCTTCATATTCAGCGGCGTTGTTGGTGACGGCAAAGTCCAGCTTGACCGAGATTGGAACATGTTCTCCCTCTGGTGATATTAGAAGGATTCCTACCCCGATGCCTCTCAGATTAGATGCACTATCAAAGTATAGGTCCCATGCGTCGGAGTCGGCACAAAGGATGTCTTCGTCAGGAAGTGACCATGTGTCAGTCCTTAGATCCTCATTGACGGGATTTTCTGCTAGGAAATCGACAACTGCTCTTCCCTTGATAACCTTGAGAGGTACAAACTTGAGGTCAAACTCAGACAGCATGAGTGTCCATCTAGACAGCCTTCCGTTTAGTACGGGTTTTTCGAAGATGTATTTAACCGGGTCCATCTTGGAGCAGATGTGGACCGTGGAGCTACAGTCAAATAGCTCCTATGATTCGAATACACATCAATTTTTTTATTGCCCTGTTCCACCACTGTACGAATACATTTCCTGCCGTGGTTTGAGCCGCAAATGGCGTCCCCCTTTTTGTACCTTTAAAGCCACAAGTACCCGCAGAAGCCCAAGAAACAACCCGACCCCGTACATCTATAACAGTTACAATCGTATTGTTGAAACTTGCTTGAACATGGATAATGCCTTTTGGTATTTTACGTGCACTTTTACGTGAACTAATACGTCCATTTCTACGTGAACTAATTTTTGGTATAGGGTTTGCCATATTTTATCATTTCATAAATATGCGTCAGAGATATATGGATATATCCATTTCATGTCAAAACAAATTCGTTATTTTTTTACATTATATTACTCAAGACAGCACCTTTTAATACTTTAATTAAAATTAAAGTATTATCCCTGTCGTTGTTTATGTTTTGGGTTAGAACAAATTACTATAATTCGTCCCCGTCTGCGGATCAGACGACACTTTTCACAAATTTTACGAACAGAAGCCCTTATTTTCATATTTGTCATTCCTTACTTTTAATTTTGAATCTAGTTCGTGGAAGAAAATAAGTTTTTTGATATTTGAATTCTTGAATTGTACTCTCGAGAGAAGGAGTGTTGATGTTGAAAAACCACTTAATCGTGTGAATCCTTAGTGCAGAGTTTTTAAAATTTATCTATGACCTATGGTTCAATCATAAAGGCTTATTTCAATTTTAACCCTACCAAGGGATAGGTTTTTCCATATAGAATTACGTCATATCCTTTATGATTTATGAAATGAAATAAATATAATTTATAATTATATTCCGATCTTCATTATCTAAACGAATGCAAAACATACCGTTAGTGAGTGATTTTGTTCTTTCATTCCAGGCAAAACTTTCTTAACGTATCAACTAATAGAGCAGAGATATTAGATAGCCTGGCTTTTGTCTTTTTTGTTCACAATTATAGGCCATTTTTGATTTAATTTAGATATTAGAGGGATTAGCATATATAACATAAAATTTCTCCCCCAACTCCTTCTCGTCGAGCCTCCCGATCTGTCATTATACCGTGAGAAGTAAAAAGAATTACAATTCCTATTCCGCCTAAAATTCTAGGAAAACCTTGAGAGTTAGAATAGATTTGTAGACCAGGTCGACTGACTCTTTTTAAATATGAAGTATTTCGATATGGGCCTTTCCTATTTCTTCTATGTCGCAGAGTTAAAACCAAAAAGTATTTGTTTCCTTCTTGATGTTTTCTCACGTTTTCAATAAAGCCTTCTCGTAAAAGTATTTTTACAATGTTTTCGGTGATGTTAGTCGATGCTATTCGAACTGTTCCTTTTCTATTCATGTCAGCATTTCATATCGAGGTTATTATATCAGCAATAGTGTCTCTACCCATAATGAACTAAAATCCGCGGTGTCTCCAAATTTTTATATAATCAACATGTTTTTTATTACTTTTTTCTTTTATTTTCTGTTATGAATTACAAATTGAAAAATTTTTAAACGAAAGATATATACGTGATAGATAGTCTACTATCTCATTCAAATATTATGTTTCTTGGTCTTATAATACCTCAGGAGCTAATGAAACTATTTTAGTAAAGTTTTGTCTCAATTCGCGGGCAATTGCGCCAAAAACTCGAGTTCCTTTTGGATTTCCTTCTTGATCAATGATAGCTGCAGCGTTGTCATCATATCTTATTATCATACCGTTGTCTCGTTTGAGTTCTTTACAGGTACGTACAATTACAGCTCTTATTACTTCTGATCTTTCTAAGGGCGAATTGGGCATTGCTTCTTTGATCACAGCAACAATAACATCGCCAATACGAGCATATCGACGATTGCTAGCTCCTATGATTTGAATACACATCATTTTTTTAGCTCCGCTGTTGTCTGCTACAGTCAAATAGGTCTGAAGTTGAATCATATTTTTTTATCTGTTCTTTCAATACAAAAATAACTGAATCATACTAGGGCAAGGCATATCTTTTCCAGTTGGGTATACCTCGTCTCGTACTCAATGAACTTTTTGCTGATGTAGTAGATAACTCGCTCTTCGTTGCCAACTGTTTGTGCTAGCATTGCTCCCATGGCCATGTTGGTAACAGTCAGGTATAGGGATAGAGGAATCCCCGGTTGAGGTGGCATGAAGACAGAAGGTTTGGATAGGATTTCCTTTATCCTGTGGAACGCCTTCTGACAGTCATCGTCCCAATCGGTGTGATCGGAGGCACGAAGCTTCTTGAATATCGGTTCACAAATCATAGTAAGCTTGGCAATGAACCGGCTGATGTATTGGACCTGGCCGAGAAATCCCCGAATCTCCTTCTCGTTCCTAGGCTGAGGCATTTGTTGAAGGGCTTTGATTTTGGTTGGATCAATCTCAATGCCTCTTTTGCTGACGACATGTCCCAAGAGTTTTTCGGAGGTGACCCTGAATGCACACTTCTGAGGATTTATTCTCATGTTATATTTCCGCAGACGAGCGAAGAATTTCCGGAGGGCATTGATGTGGCCGTCCAGTTCTTTCGATTTGACGATCATGTCATCGACATATACCTCTACCTCCTTGTGCATCATATCATGTAGGAGAGTGGTAGCGGTTTTCTGATAGGTTGCTCCGGCGTTGATGAGGCCGAAAGGCATGACCGTGTAGCAATATGTACCCCACTATGTAGTGAACGCAGTTTTGTGCATGTCTTCCTCATCCATTTTAATCTGGTTGTACCCGGCATACCCGTCCATGAATGACAGAAGAGCATGTTCGGCGGTGTTGTCCACCAGAATGTCAACATGTGGCAAAGGGAAGTCGTCTTTTGGACTTGCCTTGTTCAGATCACTGAAGTCGACGCAAACCCGAATTATTCCGTCTTTCTTTGGTACGGGCACAATGTTGGCACCCAGTCAGAGTATTCAGACACTTTGATGAACCCAGCCTTGAACTGTTTGTCCACTTCTTCCTTGATTTTTAGGGCCCACTCCGGACGCATCCGGCGTAGCTTCTGTTTCACAGGTTTAGCTCCGGGTTTAATGGGTATCCGGTGCTCTGCAATTTCTCTGTCAATCCCAGGCATCTCTTTGTAAGACCAGGCGAACACGTCCTTGTATTCGTGGAGGAGGTCAATAAACTGTTATCTTTTCGAGGGGTCCAGGGTTATCCCTATCTTAAGTTCTTGAGGTGTATTGTCGGTTCCTACGTTAATAGGTTCGGTTTCCTCAATGATGGGGGTTCTGGTTTCCCGTTTGTTCTTTGGCTAAGTGAGGTGGGTAGTCACTCAAGTAAAATTCCTCATAGTCATTCAGAATTGCATTGCAGTTAAATTGAGACGAGTCATTAGCAAACTTAGTGTTCATTAAGTTGACACGAGCGAAAAGCTCGGAAAGGACATATATCTCGTGGTCAGTCAGAGGCGACACAAGAGAGGAAGTGGCCCCTGGAACAGGCTCCAGGTTGTCACCTTTCATGGGTGTGGGGTGACCCTACTAGACTCAGCCTCTGAATCAGCCACGACTTTGTGATAAAATAGTGGGAAGGGGACCTTGACTGGGACATCAGGAGTGTTAGGAGCTACGACAGACTCTGACTCCGACTCAGACTCAGACTCAGATCCTTCTTCACTTCTCTCTTTGAACATAGGGCTTTCTCCAGTTGTTATCTTGAGAATGCGGCCTTGGCGATCGGCCCACTTGACGGTCTTCCTCCAGCCTTGGGTAGCTTTCTCCGGGTCAGTATCGGAGATCAAGGCGGTTGGATAAAGTTGATTGTCTTTCAGGGCGATGTTGATGATGTCCTCATAGTTGAGGTGTTTGACGTTATCTCCCCAAAGAGGAGTGTGACAGCTTGTCCATCAAGGCATTGTGACGGTTTGGACTCAGTTGATGCAGCTTCGATGTTGCCGGGGATAAAGTAGCAGTCCTGGAAGACTTCCACTCCCGGGTACCTAGCCTTCGCCACAAAGTCATAGATCGGTTCCGGAAAGCCGTGGTAGAGCTCGGGCTCTCCCTCGGGAACAAAGTATCCGTTGAGAGTCAAATGGTAGGGACGGAGGATAACCCCGTGCTTCTTGCGTTTTCAGATTAGGAGGTTCATCTCCCGGATATCTTGGCCAGTAGGTTCGTACCCCAGCCCAAAGGGAATGTTGGCGACCTTAGCCTGTTTCAAGGGAGGCAATGGGTCCTTTAGTGGATTGAGCGGCAAACCCGGGAAGTAACCCTGGTGCATCATAATACGGTTGACCGTGAGGTTGGTGAACGGGTCACACTCAGAGGTTGCCGATTCATTAGTTATGGCGTTTACGGCTTGGAACCCCACATTTCATTGTCGTCCTCCTCAATGGCTTGGGAGGCTATCCCCCTTCTCATAACTGCTTTGATTGGGGAAGCGGGAATCGTGATCGTTTTCCCGTTGAAGGGGACCCTGATCTTCTGGTGGAGCGTTGATGTGACCGCCTTGACGGTGTGAATCCAGGGACATCCCAGGAGCATGTTGAAGGACGCGTCGATGTCGACCACTTGAAAACTGGTTTGTCTTTCTAAGGGTACGGTTGCGACGGTCAAAGTGACTAGCCCAGCGACCTTGCAACGAGTGCCGTCGTAGGCGCGTACTCCTTGATTCGTTGGGATCAAATCAGATTCCTTGACACCCAGCCTGTGGGCAGTTTTGAGAGGAATGACATTCACGGCGGAACCGTCATCCACGAGGACCATTGGTATATTTTTCTGGAGGCATTGTACGGTGATGTACAGGGCCAGGTTATGATTGGATCCGAACGGAGGGATATCCTCGTCGGAGAAGATGACCGGGTTACTCAGATTAGGGGCGTCTCTCGTCATGTGCGCCACTATTTCTTCTGGGGAAGAGGTGGAGGGCACGGTTAATTTTCCCAAGGCCTGCAGCAAGGCCCGTCGGTGCTCAAAAGACGTTGCGATCAGTTGCCAAATTGAGATTTCGGCTTTTGCTTTCTGGAGCTGTTTCAGGATTGAGTTCTCGGGGGCCTTTGGTTGAGTGTCCACCTCTGGGACGACTTGGTCATTCGTTGTTGGAACGACCGTCGGATTGTTCGGATTTTGATAGGGACGTCCGGACCGGGTGAGATGTCCGATTTATTTCGTCCACTTCTCCTTCACTGGGAGGATATTGACATCCTCAACATCATCCCTCCATATGCCGTTAATTTCAGAGTCTCGAGGATACCTTGGAGAGGTATTCCTCGGTGGTTAGTTCTTGTGGGGAATATTTTTGTGAGGGCGATTTTTATGGGGGTAGTTATTTTGAGGGTAGTCATTTTGAAGGTGATTTTCGTGAGGCCTATGCCAGAATGGTCGCGGGAGCAATCCATCCTAGGATGGGTAGTTTTGAATGCTTGGGGAATTCTCCCTTGGGCGCGGTGTTGGGGGATAGAAAATGAGTCGACGGTAGGCGTCGTCGAGTCGGGTGATTCTTTCAGAGAGGCTGGCTATGGCCTCTTCAACTTGTTGAAACATAGTGAGCATGGTGGCAGCACTAAACACAAACACCCCGTCTGAAGGATCCTTTTCCAAAGCATTCACCTCGTCGTCAATCGGCAAGATGAGGTGAGAGTAGTCTAGTGTCGGCTCATCGTCAGAGATGGCGTGAATTCCCAAAGGATTCGTCTTGTTGTTCGGCTTAGTTGGTGGGGGTATAGGCAAATCTCCTTTCTCAATCATGTCTTGAATGAGGTGCTTGAGTTTGAAACAATTTTCGGTATCATGCCCCTTCCCTCGATGATACTGGCAGTAGGCATTGGGGGTCCAAAATCGGGACTTCTTGGCGTCGGTCGGATCCGGGATGGGTCCGATCAATTGTAGCTTCCCCTGGTCTATGAGCCTTTTCAGGGCACTTGCATAAGTCGACCCTATGTTGGTGAACACTCTCTGGGGGTGCTCAGTTTTCTTGGCAGATGGTTCGACGAGGTTGACCTCATCAATCTTGTTTGTCTGACCGTAAGGGCGAGATCCGGTTGAGGTGGATCCCTGGTAACCCCTTCCAGTGGTCTTTGCTGACACCCTTTCGGAGGTCGTCCTCAATACGTGTCCCCAGAATCTGCAGATCTTGAAAAGCTTTGATATTCTGATACCTTAGTAGGTTGGCATAAACCGGGCGGAGATTGTTCACAAATTTTTCCACCAGAGTTGATTCACTCGGCTTACTGACCAATTGAGTACTCACCCTCCTCCAGCGGGTTAGGAACTCAGTGAACCCTTCCTTGTCGTTTTGGGTTAACACCTCGAGAGTGCGGGTGTTGGCCTGAATTTCAACGTTTTCGGCATACTGCTTGGCAAACTCAACTGCGATCTCATCCCAAGTAGTCTGGTTTTTCGGGTCCAATGAGTAGTACCATTGGCGAGGAATCAGCTCCAAAGAGGATGGGAATATCCGGGTAAAGAGCTCTTGTTTGACCCCCTTAATGGCCATGTAGTCCTTGAAAGCACGGATATGGTTGAGTGGGTCCTCCACTCCCTTGAACTTAGGCACATCAGTCAGGGTGAAGTTGTCAGGTAACTGGTCCCCAACGGGCTCGAACCTTCGGTTGTTCTCAAGATGGATATTGTTACCCCGGGCTAGGAGCTGTTCTTCCAAGAGTTTCAGTCTCTTCTCAGTTTCAGTCAGAGGTAGGGTATTATGTTCCCCAGTTTTCTTGTTCTCCAGGGCGTCGATACGGGTCTCGACGCGATCCAGGATGACCTTAAGAGCGGTAAGCAGGCTGGCTAGCTGATCAGTTGTGACATCTCTGTTGTTATCATTGTTGTTGTTTGACGAAGCTGAAGATGGGGCCATGGCTCCGAGGCAGAAAAATGGCTCACATTACAACTCAATCCGACACGGTTCCAAGACTAAACGCAGACAATGCAGAGGACGAGGCAAAGACAGACTCAACAAGACGGGGCGACCGTGTGTGGTCCCTCGGTGCTGACTCGATTTATGACGTGACGGTGTTTGACTGAACCTTTGACACGAGTCTAATCATGACGGCGCGACGCCATTGGACAGGTCTCGCGGTGAGACGACTCATAAGTAAAGACCCATAAGTACGTTTGCTTTGACTCGATAGACACGAGGCGGGATTGGAATGGTGGACTGAAGTTTTCGAAAATAGAAATTTTCAAAAAGATTCATTCGTCGCTTTAATGGGCGGCTTCCGAAGAATAGGGATCTCTGCAAGTCGATCAGTTAAAAGGGTTGTCTTAAGTTTATTTGCAAAAGACAGTTTGGGTTTGAGTCGGCTCGGAAAACAGTGCATTGTTTCCCAAGATGGTTTTGAAATTCAAAATTGTATGTTTTGAAAATCGAGTTTGAAATGTTTGAAGAGGTCTCGGGAATGGTGCATGGTCCTTGGGATCCCGAAAGTGTCTCGAGAAAAGGGTGTGTGCTTTTCCCGGGTTTTGAAAGAAAGCCATTGTCGGCGCGAAACGGGTTAAAATCCGTGTCTAGACGCGGCGATTATAACGGCGTAAAAAGGTGATTTTGAAATGGCTATACAAAAGCAGGTTTGAAAATCGTCATTACGATGGCCTAGAAAGGCGTGTTGAAATGGTTATACAAAATCGGGTTTGAAAATCGTCATTACGACGGCCTAGAAAGGCGTGTTGAAATGGTTATACAAAATCGGGTTTGAAAATCGTTATTACGACGGCCTAGAAAGGCGTGTTGAAATGGTTATACAAAACCGGGTTTGAAAATTGTCATTACGACGGCCTAGAAAGGCGTGTTGAAATGGTTATACAAAACTGGTTTGAAAATCGTCATTACGACGGCCTGAAAGGCATGCATCGGTCGGCGAAAGACTGAGGTTTGAAATGGCCATTATAACAGCGCAAAGAGGTGTTTTTGAAAAAAATGACATGGAAGGACTTATGATAAGATAGCACATAAGCACTCACAGTTTCATTATATTATGCATTATGCTGACACGGGTTTTGGCTTAGAAGGGTGGGTTACACACCAAGCAATCAAACCCCGATTTGCGAGAGGGATACCAATCCAAACAAAATGTGTAAGGAGGGTGCCCTAGCGTCGTGCTCGAAAGTGATGAAAGCTATTTGACGAAACAGAAATGTGTGACGTCAACGGTATGCTTGACTCAATCGGGATTCGAAACGCGGGGATGAGAAAACTCATGCCGACGAAACGAGCCAATTGGTCGAAAAGGGTTAGGTTGTGGGCCCGGACAAGGAAACCCGACCGTGACCGTAATATCAATTAATGCATTCCAACCAAGACCTCGTTCGAGTCTCACCATCTAGGGATCACAAAGACGTAAGTGTCCTAGTTCTCCTCAGCGGAGTCTCCAATCTGTGGACATGGACCACTTGCAAGCCCAGCCGATCTGTGGACATACAACGGTCTTTTGAAAGCCACGCTCGGCGGCGTAAAAATGCTTTCGACCGGATCGTTTTAGATCGGCCGGTTTCGTCTCGGTAAGGGTCTCGAAACGATTAGAGATGTTCGGAGTCGCCACCAAGCATTTGTGGGATGCCTGGAACCCGTTCGGATTCCACTTTATACCTCGGTCAAATCGAAGCACAAAGCAGCGTTTGACATAGGTACTAAAGATAAGGAAATCGTCCCTCTTTAGCATCCTATCTCTAGAATGACTCTCGTACGCCCTGGATAAGGTCGTCCACTATCCAAAGTGTCTGAGTAAGAGGTGAAGGTACGTATTGGGAAGCCCTTTAATCAGACACCCAATCTCGCCCGCGTTTAGCGGCCTCTACTGATCGATCTTGGTTGGTTGAATGCAAAAGTTGATAAAACGGCTTAAATGCATGAATGCGCATCCAATGATTTAAACCTAACATGTGAGAGCTTTCTAAGTCGGTTGATTTAATCCAAGTATCAAGTATAAGATGTCGAGTTGGATTAATGATTGATTTGCATGCAAGACGGAAATTAAACATCCGTTTACCGTATTAGGTTTAGGGTGCATAACATGATCCATTTGTCTTAGTAAGGCATTTTGCAAATATGGTTTGAATAGTCGTCTGATCCGTCCTATATCCGGGTTAACCGGAGTCGGGATCGTCCTAGACTAGTGCTGGAAGGGAACATGCCATGTACCAGACGGCTATATGAGGCGCGAGCCAGCCGGCGGTGTAAGGGGCCTCCCTCTGGTTTTGAAAATGAGAAATGGGGAGCCTGTTTAGGCGCGGGTTAGCCCACGGTTTATGTGCCGTGTTCTGACCTTTTAGAAAATGTTATAAAACGTGTTGCAAATGGGTATTTGAACCCGGTTTGATTTGAAGGGGTCGTTTAGACCGCATTTGTTGATTTGAAGAACTAGACTCGAATAATCATCATTATTTGATAATATTCGGTGTCGGGTTCGGTTTGACAAACTTGACATGAATAGTTTCAAAAATGATTATGGACTAATTGTTTTAAGTCCATTTGAATGTTATTAGTCGGTACTCATCATCGTACCCGGGTTAAAATCCGGCATGGTATGTAGAACCAAGGATGACTTTGTGTTGGTGACTAATATGTTTGTTTGAAAATGTGAAGAAATGAAATAAAAGGCTTTAAAATACCTTCTAAATGTCATTAACCAAATATTATCACCGAAACACGGATTTAACCGTCATGGTATGAAGAACCAAGGGTGAAAAATCTTTTATGGTTAAAACATGTGAAATAAAACAACAAAGGTTCGAAAATACTTGAAATGGTGAAAACCAATTACAAATATGAAAAAAATGGATTAAGGTAAATGACGAGAACAAACACGGTTGATTTCTGGTCTGAATACCCTATTTAGGCGCGAGCTAGTTGGCGACCTAAGGGGCTTCTGCCTCAGACCAAAAATCAATTTTGGCTCATTTATTCCATGTTTTGGTTCATGTTATGCATGTTTTAGCATGTTAGAGTCATGAAACAAATGAAAACATAATAAAAGAGGATATTTACACTCTCATACTTACATGCTTAGTTATGGCGAGTGACCGACGTAAGTGTAACAACTCGTTTGATCGGAAAAAAACTCGGTTTAAAACCGTTTTGGTAAGTAAAAGAGTGTTTTAAAAGTTTAGTGATGGTGTAGTGGTTGAAGTGGTCGGTCAAGTGATTTAATGCACGATGACGGTACCCAACAATGTGTAAGGCTCGTGTTTACGATCGGTAGGTCGTAAATACGCGTCGGGTTGTGACTTAAGAAGTCGAGTCGAGAATTTTAAGGGAGAAAAGAGGGGGTGGACACTCGCATAACTCTCAAATAGGTGGCATTTTAGGGGTATTTATAGGAGAATGAGTGGTTGTGTGAGTTTTGAGTGACGTGGCCACCTGGCCTGCTCAAAGAGGCGCGAGCCACGTCGCGGGTCTTCGAGCTGTGTTGTCGCTTTCACAACAAACGCAATCATGATTTGTTCTATCCTAGGTTTTGTAGTCACATGTTTGGTACTTGACCATTCATGAATCCGGGAAAACTTAAGGTAGAAGGTTTGAAATGTTTGTTTTTGGTGGTTGACTCGGTTTGACTCGTTGTTGGAGTCGGGATTTGAATTTTTGAGTCGATTTTTGGTCCGGTGCCGGTTTTGACTCTAGTTAGTGTCATTGCGACCCCGTCGCCGTGCATTAAACACTCCAGGTATTTTTGAAATGTTTTGAGATGTTTTATTTTTGAAATCGTTTTAAGTTTTCCGACGTAAAGTTGTACACAAACTATCGATCAAACGCCGCGATTCCAAAACATGTTGTAGTCCGATAATCAGCGGGTGTTTGTTGGAGTCTCAGCAGATACTGGGTATCTACAGGAGCCAAAAATACGAAGAGGTTTCATTATGGCGCCAAAACCAAATTCTCAAAAGAGTGCAAAGTTCTTTGTTCTATAAATAGAAGGTGTATTTATTAGGGTTCATTCATTTACTTCAGTCGAAAAAACAACTTTGAAACAAACATCTTTCAAACAAAAAAATCAAAAAAAGCATTCAATGAAGAATCTCACAAACTTAGAAAGATCAAAAATTAATGAAACACTATTGGAAAACAGCACTAATGGAAAACCAAGATATGGCATTATCAATGAAGTTGCAGCAAGGTTTTCAGTGGACATAAAAACCATACAAAGGTTATGGAAATCAGCACAGTTACAAAGAAATGCATCCATACCAGTCAATGTGAGCAGCAAGAAGAAAGGAAGCAAGAAATTAGGGAGGGTGGTGTTAGATGAAGAGAAGCTCAAGTCAATTGATATTCTAAAAAGGACAACACAACACTCACTTGTTGAAAATTTAGGAGTGAGTCAGTCAACAGTTTCAAGATGGGTTATGTCAAAGAAGATCAGGTCACACACAAATGCACTCAAACCAGGTTTGACTGATAAAAACAAACTTGCTAGATTAATTTTCAGTCTACAACATTTAGATTATCATCAAGTAACTAAAAGAGTGGTTTTCAAATATCAAAGCAATATCATACATATGGATGAGAAATGGTTTTCTAAAACTAAACCTACTACAAGATTTTACTTGGGTACGGGTGAAATAGATCCTCATAGGTGTGTGCAGTCAAAAAGTTTCATAGAAAAAGTAATGTTTATGTCTGCTGTGGGAAGACCAAAGTATGGGTCAAATGGTAAACTTATTTTTGATGGAAAGATAGGTATTTAGCCCTTTGTTATACAAGTACCAGCACAAAGAAATTCCAAAAACAGGCCAATGGGTACAGTAGAAGCAAAATGCATTGAGTCTATAAACAAACAAGTAACTAAAGAGATGATTCTAAACTGTGTGTTGCCAGCAATAAAGGCCAAATGGCCTTCTAATGTGAGTAAGCACATAATTATTCAACAAGATAATGCTCGCCCACATTTTAGCAATGATGATCCAGATTTCAGAAAGGCAGCAACATCAGATGGATGGGAGATTGAGTTAGCTTATCAAACACCCAATTCACCAGACTTGAATGTCTTGGATTTGGGGTTTTTTAGGTCAATCCAATCTCTCCAACAAAAAAAAAGGCAATCAAGTTGGATGAACTTATTCATAACACAATCCAAGCATACGAAGAACAAGATGTTCTTAAACTTAATTATGTGTGGATAACATTGCAGGCATGTATGCTTGAAATAATGAAAAGAATAGGTGGCATAGATTACCCTGTGCTACATATGAACAAATCAAAACTAGCTGCAGCTGGTTTATTGCCTGAATATTTGAATGCTAACATTGATTTAGTGAAAGAATGCATACAATATGTACAGAATGTTGGTGATCCAAGCACTATAAGTGAATTAGTGAATTCACTTCACATAATAACAGAGAATGCAGAAAATACAGCAGGTAACAGTGGCACCAGTAATGAACCAACAGGGGACATTGAGCCTGTTGGCAGCATTACTAAAGCAGGTGAAGGTAGTAATGACCCAACATTGGGCTTTTATCCCCATGTTGGTAGCATTACTGATTGGTTCTTAGATTTATGTGCAAGGGAATGAACAAGCTTATATAAACATCATCAGTATGAAAGATTTTGGACAGTTAAAACTTAGCAAAGACTGGATATCTTATCACAATCACCATTTTCGCAGATAAAGTAAGCAGCAAGGACAACAAACAATCAAGAAGGCCACAGTGAAGCATTTTGTTTAGTCTGTATTTGGTTTTGTTGTAGAACTTTGCAACTCTTTTGTACTATTCAGTCTTTGACACTAAGGATATTAACTTCAGACATGAGCAATTGAGTACAATTAGCTTTAGTAAACAACATTGTCGTCCATACATAGCCTCATCACTACAAATGGCGGTGGCATTGTATATGAACAACAACATACCAGGCAATCAACTACCCACAACATTAGAGATCATTGGGTAGATCAAATTAGAAGAAACAGACATTATAAAACCACCAGCAATCATCACCAGTCCAAAAAAAAAAAATCAATGTAAAAAATTAAAGGCATAAGAAATCAACCTCCTGACGATTCGTCTTCGTCTGCGGGACCAAAACCAGGCCAATATTTAGAAAGCTCTCCTAGAAACCACTTTGTAATAACCAGATTTTTTCGTATGGACACCGGATCTAATTCTCTATCGTAATTACAGACACCATCAGACTTACATTCAACATCATCTCTTTTCTCCCTTGCACTCTCTTCCTTTTCATACTCCAATAAAACCCCAAAATCAGGCCATGATCTACATAGATATTCCATAAACATTAATCTGGTCTGAACAGATTAACGACTTGCTAACCAACTCTTCGCCTCCCTCTCATAATCTCCTCTCTTTGAATTAACCATCATCCTTAAGTCCATCTCCTCATCCACGATTTTAAAAGGAGCACTATTTGAGCAACATGCAACAACATCAGACTTACCATCATCAACTTCGTCCTCTTTCACCTCCATCTCAGATTCATCACACAAGCAATAATATTCATATTTCTTCTATATAGCACGAAGATCAAAATCAGACCGACTAGATTCAGATTTTTCCATCACAGAGGCACCACCCAGATCAAAATTTGAAAAAAAATCAGATTAATCAAAGGCGATGAATGAATATTATGAATAATAATCAATTTTTGATGAAGATTAAAAGAGGCGATGAAGTTTTGATGAAGAATGGAAGAGGAGATGATAAATCTGGTGAAATTTAGAAGAGGAAAACAATGGCGGTTGAGAGAGAAAGAGAGGAAGTGAGAGGCAGAAGAGAGAGAGAGAGCTAGGGTTTTGAGGGGATGGGGACGGGAATAAAAGGCGCGAGAAATTAGAGTTAATGGGATTAGGCTGGGTTGGTTTAGGGATTAAGTAGATTAGTGGGCTGGATTAGTGAGTGTTAGGATGGGTTATGGGTAGGTTGATTTGTAAATATTGAAAAGTAACAAGGGTAGTATGGTAATTACATAAGGAAAAACATGTCCAAAAATCGACAATGGGACAGTTACCTGACTAGACGGAAATGGATAATGGGACGATTATCTGGAATAGGAGGGAGTATATAACCTTTAATATTTTTACTTATAAATAAAAATAAATTAATTTTTTATTAATTTTTATTTTTTTGGTATAAGTTCAGTGTTTTAAAATAAAATACATACAACTTTAATTAAAACTAATATGTTATAGTTAAATATGCATGATCAATGTTTACAAATAAATTTGTGACTGATCAAATATTATATTAATTAAAATAAAATTTATTTGAATAATCAACATTAAGTTCTCAAATTGATAAAAAGAGAATAATCAGACTTGGATTTTATGAAACCTTGGGAAAGAAGATGCTTTGAAAGCTCTATATTCCATTGCCTGGTAAGCTTGCTTAAGACCATAAAGAGATCTTTTTAGCCTACAAACTTGACGAGGTTGAGTCTTTGATTATCCCTCAGAGTCTACATATAGACTTCCTCATCAAGAAAGCCATGTAAAAATGCATTTTTGATGTCAATTTGATAAATTTTCCAACTTCTTGCTGCTGCCACAGAAAGTAACACTATGACTGTGGTGAACTTGGCTACTAGGGAAAAGCTATGCTTGAAATCCTTACCTTCAACCTGGTTGTAACCTTTGGATATCAACCTAGGCTTATAGCTTTCGATTGTACCATCTTGTCTAAATTTAACCTTAAAAACCCATTTTGAGCCAATGGCCTTGAAATCAGTGGGTAAATCGGTGATATTCCATGTACCATTTGCTTCTAAGGTATTCAATTCTTGCTGCATAGCTTGGACCCAATTAGGAATAGATATAACCTGATGATAACTAGAAGGTTCATGCACTGATAGAACATTGTTCAATAAAGTTGTGAGTTTAGCTGGATAAGTGGTGATATCAAATACAGAGAAAGAAGGCGCATCAGGTTTTAAAGTAGGACATATGAAATCTTGTAACCCACTAGGAGGTCTGACTGCCCTAGTGGACTTTCTTGATGTAGCAGGCTGATTAGATGTCATCTGCTCTATTGGTCTGAGGCCAGTAGTAGTTAAAGTAGTTGGTATCTCTGAACCAGTATTTGTCTCAGGAAGGAGAATATGATTAATAACCTCAGGTGAAGCTGTATGCATGTGATTTTGTTCTGTAGAATGAGAAATCCTTATGGAATCCTTAACAGGAAATTTAGATATATGAGGGATAGGTTGGCTGTCAATAGGCTTGCTAGTTTGTAAGGAAGAACAATCTCATTAAAATGATATCCCTACTAACAATGATATTATGAGTATATAAGTCATATAACTTGTAGCTCTTTTTCCCAAATGGGAATTCAATAAAGACACATCTTCTAGCCTTAGGATCAAATTTATCTCTATATCTGGAGGATACAAGAGCAAAGCATAGATAACCTAACACTCTTAATTCAATATAATGAACCTCTTTGTTCAGTAATACCTCAAATAGAGTTTTCCATCCCAGAACAGTAGATGGAAGTTTGTTAATCACATGAGTAGCTGCTATCAGACATTATCTCCAAAATTTCTTAGGTAATCCAGCATATAATCTCATTTGCCCTAGCAGTCTCAACTAAGTGCATATGTTTGCGTTCTACTCTACCATTTTGTTGAGGTACACAAAGAATGCTTCTCTGATGTATTATACCTTTGCTAGCAAACAATAATGAACATTCATCTTGATCTATTTCAGGATCATTATCACTCCTCACAGTCTTAACAGCTGCACTATATTGAGTGTTGACTTGAAGAAGGAAATTTCATTGACATTTGAGACAAATTCCTTAGTTTTCAACAGGAAAGTCTAAGTAACTCTTGTGTGGTCATCTACTATGGTCAAGAAGTAACGAGTATTAGTTATGCTTGTTACCTAATAAGGCCCCTACAGATCAATGTGAATTAGGTCAAAAGGTTTTTCAGTTTTACTTTGATTTCTATCAAAGGTCAATCTATCCATCTTAGCTAATATGCAAGTTTCACACACATAATCCTTGAAGTCCATCTTATTTATTCCAGGTATATGATGCATTTTTACAAGGGAACTATGACCAAGTCTAGCATGAAACAACTCAAACTTTTTATGAGCATTACACCTTTTATTAGAAGAACATAAGAAACTACTATTACTAGGACATGACAAACTACCAGTAATTCCATTAATATAAGTCATTCTCTTAACAGATGAGGCAATTGGAAGTGGGATGGATTGTTTGAGCTTATATAGTCCTCCTTTCTTTGGACATATAGCCACAACTTGCTTATCCAGGCCCTGTATAGCACACTTTGTGTTACCAAAAAATGTTGTCACACCAGAATAGACAGACAACTTCCCTATGGATAGCAGATTGTATCTGAAGTCATGAACAAATATGTAACGCCCCGAAAAGTAAGCAGGTAGCTCAAAATAACTCTTTTAGATTAACAATAGACATCAGCGGAAATATAGGGCATTACCGCAGTATTCTCCCTTCAGAGAATACAAGGCTTTTACAATAAAATAAATACACTTATAAGACTAAAACTAAAACTTTATAATTATAAACTATACATCTTATAGGTCTTATCTTCTATATGGAATTCCTCACACTTACCTTTCCAGATACTTGTACCTGAAAAAGAGTGAGAGTAACGGAATCAGCCAACACAGGCTGAGTATGACTCCAGTTCCTCCACGGCCTTATGTCATATCCTTTATTCAATAAGAATTCTCCTTATTACCGTATCACCCAATAGAATAACTTACCAGAATACAGTATTCTCTACCATGGACCAACCCGGTATCCCAAAAATATTATATGACTAACATACCAATAGGATATATATTCATACGACACTAATGCCGGTATACCATTACTGAAGAGAATAGACATTACGTATTTCTCATGGGCCAACGCCTTGGGGCCAATGCTTCCTTTTTAATAGGGGCCAATGCCTTGGAGACAACGCTCCCTTTTTAAAATGGGCCAACGCCCTGAAACCAACGTCTTTGGTACCAACATTGCCCCTTTTATATATGGAGCCAACGCTCGTACTGTGTACACAGTTTTGATTTCCTCAATAATGTCATCTCAAGCCAATAATCGTATCCTGAATGCTACAATTGGCCAATTATGCAATATGACAACAACAACAACAACAACCTTATCACAGTCATATATTCATAAGACGGTAACTAATATAACATGTGAGTAGTATAATAATCATAAGATGAAATTAATAATATAACTAATATAAACAAATTATTTCTAATCTCGTATTTCAAGGTAAACAATTACTTATATCGATGAAGGGTCCTGAAATCATACCTTATTTATGAATCGTCTCTCTCATAATTATATTCGTCAGAATAAGCACTCAAAACCCTTTCCCTTTTTATCTTGGTCTCGTCTGTTTGAGTTCTATAAAAAAAATAATGGTGAATTGGGATGTATTTATAGCCTTCTTGAGGCGGTTTACAAATACTAATTGATATCCTCCATGTCTATCCTATCTCCTAGCTACGTGATGATTAATGAAATGGATAAATACATTTGTTATGCACTTACGTAGTACGTACTCAAGTTTACTTTGCCATCTTATGAAAAATTAGGTGCTAAGTAATGTAATACATATCTAAGAAGGTAACAAGTCTATCTATTCAAAATATCTGATATATAAGACTAATATATGATATGTCTTAGACAATATGATACGTCCGTATAACAAGTTTGTCTATATTATTTTCGCTATTTTGTTTCTGAAATATTACAAAATAAGACTCCAGAAAGGAAAATCCTTGGGTTTAATTTAATATCACCAGTATACTATACTAGTTTCGTAGTACCATCAGGTAATCCTATCAAGATTGGTTTAGGTAGCTGTAGATACCCAGTATCTGCACCTTCCAAAAACCACCCGATGATGATCGGACTATAACGTGTTTTTGATATGCGTGCGTAGATTGGCTATACATGAGACGGTTTAATGCACTACTCGAATATGAAAAATGATTTCAAAAGTTTTCTAACTTCATTTGCATTAAAATAATCCTATTTAGAGTTAAAACTGTCTTCGGACCCAAAAACCGACTCAGAAACCTGCAACTCGAGTCAACCTGAGTCAACCCAAATCTCGAATGTCAAAAGTAATGCCATGAATGTTTTCATCATGTCATTTCCATTAAAATAACTCTATTTAGAGTTAAAACCATCTTCGGACCCAAAACTAACTTAGAAACCCGCACCTCGAGTCAACCTGAGTCAACCCAAATCTCGAATGTCAAAAATAATGCCATGAATATTTTCATCATGTCATTTCCATTAGAATGACCCTAATTAGAGTCAAAACCGAAACCGAGCCAAAAACCGACTCGAAATTCAAATCCCGACTCACACGGGTCAAACCCGAGTCAAAGACACAAAATACCTACCCCAAATATCACCTAAGAGTAAGCTTACACGGCTAAGCAAACTTCAATGACCACAAATCACAACCAACAAAACATTGGTTAGAACAAATGCAAAATCCAAATTTGCGAAAGGGACAACACATCCTATTGAGTCACAGGGTGGCTCGCGCCTAAAGCAGGTGCCTGCTTAGTTTCTACGCAAACTTAACCGACCGACCATCCCACATTTCTCTATAAATACCCACCATCACACACCATAAACTTCACGCGAGAGTCCGCCCCTCACATCTCCCTTAAACTTCTATACTCGACTTCCTAAGTCACAAAATCGACACGTGTTTACGACCTACCGATCGTAAACACAAGCCTTACACATATTGTTTGGTACCGCCGCCGTGCATTCGACCGACCCATTCGACCAACTCATCATCAATCAACATGTTTTAATTAACATATTTTCAACTCATTTTCAAAACAAAATCCTTTTTTAAGGCACTCTTTTTAAACTTCTTGATCGTGAGTAGTCGCTACGAGAAAACTTGTCTCTAAAGTCGTCTATGTCGCAAACATCATACACGTAAGTTTGAGGGTATAAATATCTCACTTTAATTCATGTCTTTACTGTTTTTATGAGTCTATAAGCATGAACAATGCATAACACGATTCAAATATAGGTTAGACGAGCCAAAACCAAGTTTTGGCCTGAGACAGAAGCTCCTTGCTATGCAAGGAAGCTCGCGCCTCTTGTGGGTCTCGGGTCAGACTCATCCGTGTTTGAGTTCGTCTTCCCTTCAACACTTTCTTTTATTTTTACTTCTTTCCTTTCACAGTTTTTACCATTTCGAATGTTTCAAACCATTTTTATAACAAACGTTTTAACCATAAATCATAATCATCCTTGGTTCTTTATACCATGGCGGTTTATTCCGTGACTCGGTGATATATTTGGTTAATTACATTTTAATGGGTATTTTAACACACTTTTCATTTATTTAGCATTTTTCTCATTTGTTTACATTTGTAAACATATTAGTCATAATTCATAATCATCCTTGGTTCTTTATACCATGTCGGTTTAATCCGAGTACGATGACAAACTTGACTAATTACAAAAAAATGAACTTAACATAATTAGTTCAAATCAAACATTTTACATTTTTATTTGTAAACGATGCTTTTCAAACATGCAAATCCGACAACGAATATTACTAACACAATAGTAATTATTCCGAGTCATGCAAATCATATTTGCAAATCTTTCATCATAAATACGGTTTTAAAAAACCTTTTCAAAAACCAGGAGACGCCCTCTTGGGTCGGCTCATGGCTCGCGCCCCAAGGGACCGCCTGTTTTCACATTTCAAAACCAGGGCAGAGCCCCTTCCATCGCCAATAGGCTCGCGCCCCAATGGGGCTGCCTGGCGCTGTTCTGCCTCGTTTTTACCACTCTAGGACGATCCAGATTACGCTTAATCCGAATACATGACGGATCAGATTGACAAGCTCACGTTTTTACACTTTGTCATTTGACACCCTTTTTCAATAAATGGATCGTGTTAAGCATCATAACCCGAATTTGGTAAATGGATGTTTAATTTCCGTCTTCACATGCAAATCAATCTAAATCCAACTTGACATCTTATGCTTGATATTTGGATTAACCAACCGACTTAGAAAGCTCACATGTTAGGTTAACACTTTTGGATGTGCATTCATGCATTTTAACCGTTTTATCAACTCTTGCACTTAAACAACCACGATCGATCAGTAGAGGCCGCTAACGCGGGCGGGATTGGGTGTCCGATTAAAGGGCTTCCCAATACGTACACTCACCCCTTACTCAGAACCTTTGGATAGTGGATGGCCTTATCCAGGGCGCACGAGAGTCATTTTAGGCATAGAATGCTAAAAGGGGGACGATTCCTTATCTTTAGTACCTATGTCAAACATCGCTTTTTGCCTTGGTTGACCTAGGTATAAAGTGGATTCTAACGGGTTCCAAGCATCCCACAAATGCTTGGTGGCGACTCCGAACATCTCTACATCGTTTCGCGGCCCTTGCCGAGACGATACTGACCGATCTAAAATAATCCGGTCGAAAACATTTTACGCCGCCGAGCGTGGCTTTCAAAACGACCTCTATACGTCCACAGATTGGCTTGGCGTGCAGGTGGCCCGCGACTGCGGACCGGCTTGCGGCCCAAATCCGCAGACCGAGACGTGGCCCATGTCCACAGTTTGGCGACTCCGCTGGGGAAAACTAGGACACTTATGTCTTTGTGATCCTTAGAGGTAAAACTCGAACGAGGTCGTGGTTAAAAGTGCATTAATTGATATTACGGTCATAAGTCGGGTTCCTTGTCCGGGCCCAGAACCTAACCTTTTTCGACCAATTGGCTCGTCCCGTCGGCGTGAGTTTTCTCATCCCCGCGTTTCGAATCCCGATTGAGTCAAGCATACCGTTGACGATACACATTCTTGTTTTGTCAAAGAGCTTTCATCACTTTCGAGCATGAGGCTAGGGCACCCTCCTTACACATTTTGTTTGGATTGGTATCCCTCTCGCAAATCGAGGTTTGATTGCTTGGTGTGTAACCCACCCTTCTAAGCCAAAACCCGTGTCAGCATTATGCATAATATAATGAACTGTGAGTGCTTATGTGTTATGTGATCATAAGTCCTTCTGTGTCATTTTCAAACTTTCAAAAACACATTTTGCGCCGTTATAATGGCCATTTCAAACCTCGGTCTTTCGCCGACCGTTGCCCACCTTTTATGCCGTCATAATAACGGTTTTCAACCCGGTTTTTATAACCATTTTAACACGCCTTTCTAGGCCGTCGTAATGACGCTTTTCAAAATCCGGTTTTCTACAACCATTTTAACACACCTTTCTAGGCCGTCGTAATGACGATTTTCAAATCCGGTTTTTATAACCATTTCAACACGCCTTTCTAGGCCGTCGTAATGACGATTTTCAAACCCGGTTTTATATAACCATTTCAACACGCCTTTCTAGGCCGCCATAATGACGATTTTCAAAACCGGTTTTTATAATCGTTTCTAAGCACCTTTTTATGCCGTTATAATGGCCATTTCAAAACCCGGTTTTTATAACCATTTCAAATGCACCTTTTTATACCGTTGTAATAACGATTTCAAACCTTGATTTTCAGAAACCATTTCAAAATACCCTTTTACGTCGTCATAATGGCCATTTCAAACCTCGGTCTCCCGCCGACCGTTGCATTCTCAAATCACCCTTTTACGCCGTCGTAATGACAAATTCTACCCTCGAATTTTCAAAATTCAAAATCATTTTTTAAACAGAAACATTTTTCAAACCGTCGTAATGACGATTTTGACCCGTGCAACTTTCCAAAATTTCAAATGTCATTTTCGAAATCAAATTTAGATTTTCTAAGCCGTCGTAATGACGATTTCAATTCTCACAATTTTCGATTTGCATACCGTCTTTCAAAGGTTAAAACGGTTTTCTAACCCGTCGTAATGACGAATTCAATCTTCACAATTTCCAATTTCAAATATTTGAAAACAAATTTAACTGTTTTCAAATTGTAATCCAATCTCAAATCATTGAAAACAAATCTGACCGTTTTCAAATTTCAAATCCAACTTCAAATCTTTGAAAACAAATTTAACCGTTTTCAAATTTCAAATCAAAACTCAATCTTTGAAAACAAATTTAACCGTTTTCAGATTTCAAATCAAAACTCAATCCTTGAAAACAAATTTAACCGTTTTCATGGCCATTGTGATGACAATTCCAAATTATTCGATTCTCGATTTTTTAATCCGTGATTCGGAATTTCAAAAACCGTCTTTGGAAACAACACTTTGTTTTCAGAGCCGCCGCAATTTCAACTCAAACCGTCTTTTGAAAATAAACTTAAGACAAATCTTCAACTGATCGACTTTCGGAGATCCCTACTCTTCGGAAGCCATCCATAAAACGACAAATGGATCTTTTTGAAAATTTCTATTTTCGAAAATTTCAGTCCACCTTTCCGATTCAGCCTCGAGTCGATTAGAGTCCAGTCGATTTCAAGTCAAGTCGTCTAGATAACGTCGGATCTCTGCCGAAATTAGTACCTATCTTCAGATCTAGGTCGTGTCGCCTAATTGTCGAGATATCTTCAATGGCGTTAGCAGCGTCAAAATCTCTCGGGTATTAAACCCGTCTTTTCCCCTACATTACGGGTCAAAGGTCAAGCATGTGTACATGTCTCGTCCAAATGGCGTCACGCCATCAACACACATCGAAACTAGGTCAAGAGTCGTCTGTCTGGGCATCACTATGCCAAAGTTGACACTCGAGTCTAAGTTCAACTTCATGCACCAAGAGTTCAGACACAAGAGGTCATTCACGATCTTTAATGAACTCATAACCTGGTCACGCCGTCGTGTCTTCACGACAAAACTATCTTTTCTACATATGTGTCGCACTTGCCTTTATTTGTGCAACCTCTTGCCAAGCCAAGTTATGACGCCTATCGTTATGTCAATAGGAATCCCTTGGGTGCCGTCAATCGTCTACCAAAAACTCAAGAAGCCGATCAATCTGCATCCGCCATGACTTCTGCTGAAACCAACAATGTGGTCCTTCGACTCCTAGCTACCGTGGAAAACTTGAGCACTCGTCTCTCCCAAGTTGAGGACAAAATGATAACCGGGAATTTTCTCTCTTCCGATATTGAGCAAAGGGTTAAGCTCCTTGAAAGCCGACTACTGGCCAACGACCAAACCAAAACCAGACGACTTCATAGGTCCTTCCCTGATCTGGCTATGCCTTATGCCACAGCCTTAGAAAGGCTAACCTCCCAAGGAAAGCTCAAACCAACTGGTCCAACTCCAGACCCTCTACCAACATGCGAGGACGTAGATGGGACGGAAAACTGTTTTGCCAATATTACCAAGGTCGCGGGCACCATACTGAAATGTGTCTTCCCCTAAAAGGCGTTATCCTTGACATGATTGAAAAGGGAGAATTACCACTACCCCCCTCAACAAACAACAAAAACAACCCTCCAGAAAACCCTATTAGACACAGTCAGGAATCTTCCCTAGACTGCTCTCACCTCAGTCCTCCTGACGATGAGGAAATTCATGCAATTGATGAGGATGGCATACAAAGCGGTATAATGATGCTCTCCGTCTCTATCAACAACATATTCTCAAAGCTGAAAGTTGTTATCGATGACTTGAACACCCGAATGGCTAATTTGGAGAAGAGGTTTGGTAGTACAGAAAATGAACCTGACCATCAAAGAAACCAACCCTTGGTTCACCAACCAACAACTGTTGAAAATGAGGAGTCATCCGATGGTTCCCACATCCACGAACCTACCAACAAAGAACATGAAATTACCTAACCAAAATCCCCTTCAAAATACAAAACAACTTCCCAAGAACTTCCCATTGACAATGACCAAATCCTGCTTCCGCCCAGGATTGACAAAAACAAAAACAAAAACAAAACTCACAAAAACATCCCAAAAAACACCAATGTGGGAACCATGGGAAAACATCAAAGGGTATTCACAGATCTGGGAGTAACATATGGCACTGCTCTGGAGATACTTGCTTCATAAGGAATGCTCCAACCCATTGGTCCGACTCCGGACAAACCTGAACACAAAAGAGGTCATTCATGGAACGGAAAGGCCTATTGCCAATACCATCAAGGCAAGGGCCATGACACCGAAACCTGTTTCAAACTCAAGCATGCCATTCAAGATATGATTGAAGCTGGCAAAATCATAATTGCACCTCTCACTCAGGACAATCCTCCTGAATGTCTCAAGTCAAACAGCAAGGTTGAACGTTCTCAAAGAACATTCACCAACCTCAACACAACCTATGCCGCAACTCTTCAAAAGCTCATGACTGAAGGGAAGCTCCAACCAATCGGGCCCACCCCGGACCCGTCTGAATGCAAGAAAAGCCGTTTGTGGGACGGCAATGCCTATTGCCAGTATCATCGAGGAAATGGACATGACACTGAAACATGCTTCAAACTGAAACATGTTATTCAAGATATGATCGACAACCAGGAACTGATAGCTCCATCCCTATGCCAACCAAGTGATAAAGACAACCCTAATGAACATCTCTTTCTGCAAGGAGATAAAAGCCTCATCGACTATTGTCCTCATATCATTCCCAACAATGAGAGTGAAGTGCTCAAGTGGGTCAATGCTCAAGACCAGACATTCAAGCTGCAGGATGCTATGAAAGAGACCTTCGAGGAGGAACATAATGATTAGGAGTTCATATCTACGATTAAGTCCGAGTCCGAGTCCGAGTCTTAGGCTTTCTCATATATATCTTAGTGTCTGTCCTTTTATTCCTAAGCGACAACTGGGGGCTGTCCCCATAATTCATATGTATTCATCGAGTTTGTGCTAACATCTTATTTATCTAAATAAAAGCACAATTTCCTGCTATCATATATTCTCCTCTTTACCATTTCCCGTTGACAAGGACAATTGATTTGAGAGTTGATTTAAAACAAACAACATGTTCCAATTCAACGTGAGTACACTCGAGTGACGTTCCGTACCGAGTAAGCAAAGGACCCGAAACTCCGTGTCCATTCTCTTTACCTATTCCATGTCTGGAAATAGAAACCTTTCATTAGCACCCAATTTAGAACGAGCTTCTATCAACGGGATCCTATGACGAACCCAGATAACAAACCAGAACATCTCCCTGTTCATGATCAATGACGGAAGGCAAGCCCATTCCCCACAAAAAATATCCCATCACCAAATTTCAACCTCTCGCCAACGGGTACATCCCCATCCGCACCTTTACCTGCCTCGAACGAAGGACGGCAAAGAACGAATGCATCCAAGCCAAAGCTATATCAAAAACAAAAACCAAAAGGTCGAAAGCCATTCGGCCAATCTCCAAACCAAAGCCAAAGCGAAAGGCCAAAATCAAAGGCCTAAGTCAATAGCCATTCCCTCAAAACCAAAGCGAAAGGCCAAAATCAAAGGCCCAAGCCAATAGCCATTCACCCAAAGCCAAAGCGAAAGGCCAAAATCAAAGGCCCAAGCTAATAGCCATTCACCCAAAGCCAAAGCGAAAGGCCAAAATCAAGGCCCAAGCCAATAACCATTCACCCAAAACCAAAGCGAAAGGCCTAAATCAAAGGCCCAAGCCAATATCCATTCACCCGAAGCCAAAGCGAAAGGCCAAAATCAAGGCCCAAGCCAATAACCATTCACCCAAAGCCAAAGGCCAAAATTAAAGGCCCAAGCCAATATCCATTCACCCAAAGTCAAAGCGAAAGGCCAAAATCAAAGGCCCAAGACAATATCCATTCGCCCAAAGCCAAAAGTTCAAGGCCAAAGCAAGAACCGAAGCCGAAATCAATTCGCTCAAAGCAAAAAAAAACAAAAGCCAAAGGCTACTCACCCAACGTCAAGTCTAAGACTCAAGCCAAAATCAAAACAAAACAAGATTGAAACCCTTTTCCCAAAAAAGCCAAAATCCAAAGAAAGCATCCAACACACAAAATCCTTGACAAGTGAGTCCAAAATACCAAGACCAGGACCAACAAGTCCAAAGCCTGGACCAACGAGTCCAACACATCAAATCCCGGACCCATAAGTCCAAAACACCAAACACTAAAACCTCAACCAAAACTGCTTCACCCCTAAGTCCTTCTACAGGCTGTTACATGGAGACCCATCTAGAATCCCGGGGATTCCCCTCAAGATCATAACCAACATCGTTTCACCCCTAAGTCCTTCTAGAGACTGTTGCAGGGAGACCTATCTAGGCTTCTGACGATTCCCCCTTAAGCTCGTAATATCACACCTTAACCTTTAAGGTCCAGACATGGAAATCTGATCCCATATTATTTACCAACCATTTCGCACTCAGGCCACATCAAGCCGGAGACCCCATTCCGCACCACGCTACAAGCCGTTACCCATCGGCCTAAACACCACAAAATTCTTGTTCCAGATTTTTATCTGTTAAGCAAACCCATTATTACCAAGCTCCACATTCCCTAATGTTGAAGCCATTTTTCACCACAAACCCCACGGAGTCCTCGAATGCTTTGCTATCGAGAACGGGACATACCTAATCTACCCTTAGAGTCCACTTTTTAGCGTGCTCAAATGATAAGGAACATTTTCACAAATTACACCTCTTCGATTCATGATCAAGAGGTATTTATCTCCAATGAACCTTCGAGTCACCAAACGGAATTTTCCGTCGTGACGCTCAACTCCAGATTTTTATCTGTCAAACAAACCATTATTACCAAGCTCCACATTCCATATTGTCGAAGCCATTTTCACCCTGACCCAGATACGAAGTCCTCGAATGCTTTGCTACCGAGAATGGGACAAACCTAATCTACCCTTAGGGTCCACTTTTTAGTGTGCTCACATGATAAGGAACATTTTTACAAATTAGACCTCTTCGATTCATGATCGAGGGGAATTCTATCAAATCAATTTTTCGAGTCACCAAACGACTTTTACCGTCGTGACCCACACACTTAAAGGTCCTAACATCTCGCTTAGGCACACACACACATTCTGAACTACGATCTGGTTTGATTTCACATCACGTGAATACGTAGGCAGTCCTTCATGGGCACAACCATACCCCTCAAAATCACTTTAAGGTCCTAACAACTTGCTTAGGCACACACATTCAGAACTACGATCTGGTTTGATTTCGCACACACGCGAATACGTAGGCAGTCCTATTACGAGGGCACAACCACACCCCCACACACATTCAATTTTCACACTTTCAATTCGCAACCCATTGCGCACACAACTCAGAACTACGATCTGGTTTAATTTCGCAAACACGCGAATACGTAGGCAGACCCCCAACAAGGACACAACCGCACACCCATTTCAATCTCAACCATCAACATCAATCCTCAAAAGTAGCCCACCCAGCTGGAAATATTAATCTTATACCTCTTTACTGGGGGCTTCTTCCTTAAGATGTCGCCCATTCCTTGTTTTGTCAAATTGCCACCTTCTCACACTGGGGGCTTCTCTTTCGAGACATCACCCGTCCTTTATCCTCAAACATCATTTGAGTCTTAACTAATGTCCAAAATAAAATCGCCCATAGCCTAGTACTCGGTTCGGACGACGACAAGGTCTTGGTTCCGTTCTCCGAATCATCAAAACTCAAGAAGGGATCTCAAAACAAGCAAATGGTGGCGAAGATGTCTGGAGAAGATAATCAATTCATGTTCCCCAGTCGAGCGAACCTTCTACTCCAGAGATTTGATACGCGTTGTCACCCTTGCTTGGCTAGGAGTTGCACTTACATGTGCAAAGTCTGTCAGAGTCACCCCCATGTCGTGTCAATACTGAGTTGGCATCACGTTCACGACTACCCATTTGTCAGTCTGTCAGTATGCGTCTGTGTGAGTCCGTGTCCCAACGGTCACATGTCTCCAATCTATCAAATCACATATCTACGAGTAACAAGGCTCGCCTTTAAGCTTCAAACCTTTCAAAACTTCTATCTCCCTTTGCGTGAGATATTACATGCTAGTTGCTTATATGCTAACTGCTCACATGCTTATGTGCTTATATGCTTGCATTCAACGTGCTTGTCTATTCCACTGCGGATTTGTGTGGTCACTAACCATGCAGGTAATCTTGAGAAGACAAACTCACTCCAACTGAGTACTGGGTTCTTCCCAACAAACGGCAACCCGTCAAGTCCAAGGGCTTTAACCCCGTTGTTTACATGGCACACACTACCTCCCAGCGAGCAGCAACTCATATCCCCGGCGAGTCCTGAGAAGTTTCTAACTCCCCAGCGAGTGCCGATTTTCAAATGGAAGTCACACAGGCTATTTCCCACAGTCGATCATTCGACCATCCATGGCTGACGAGCCTATATGCACCTTCGACATGGCTGGCGAGCCTTTGCGCGTAAACGAGAATTATCTAAGGACATATCCCGAAGATGCCTCAGGTATGACTCCTTCCTATGGCTGGCAAGCATCAAAACGCACCTTTACCATTGGCTGGCGAGCCTTTGTCCGCACACATCCAAGGACAGATCCCGAAGATGCCTCGGGTACATTTTCTTACCACAGCTGGCGAGCTTTTGTCCGCAAACGCGCAATGACATATCCTGAAGATGCCTCATGTATGATTCCTTCTTATGGCTGGCGAGCCTTTATACGTAGTCTAATGGACTTTAAACGACCCGAATCAAAAGTCGACAGACTCTAAAATGTTCCCGACGGTAGATCCTTGACTCGAATCCCCGAGTCGCCTCGACGTCGCCCTTCCCGACGGCAGGTCCTTGGCTCAAATCCTTTTGAGTCGCCTCGACGTCGCAATGGTCTTCAGGTTGTAATATTCGATTGACCTGGAGATCATACTTTGACTTTCGGCCTGTCCAAGCCTCAGTCAAAGTGGGGGCTCTATAGATACCCAGTATCTGCACCTTCCAAAAACCACCCGATGATGATCGACTATAACGTGTTTTTGATATGCGTGCGTGGATTGGCTATACATGAGACGGTTTAATGCACTACTCGAATATGAAAAATGATTTCAAAAGTTTTCTAACTTCATTTGCATTAAAATAACCCTATTTAGAGTTAAAACTGTCTTCGGACCCAAAACCGACTCAGAAACCCGCAACTCGAGTCAACCTGAGTCAACCCGAGTCAACCCAAATCTCGAATGTCAAAAATAATGCCATGAATGTTTTCATCATGTAATTTCCATTAAAATAACTCTATTTAGAGTTAAAACCATCTTCGGACCCAAAACCAACTTAGAAACCCGCAACTCGAGTCAACCTGAGTCAACCCGAGTCAACCCAAATCTCGAATGTCAAAAATAATGCCATGAATGTTTTCATCATGTCATTTCCATTAAAATGACCCTAATTAGAGTCAAAACCGACATCGAGCCAAAAACCGACTCGAAATTCAAATCCTGACTCACACTGGTCAAACCCGAGTCAAAGACACAAAATACCTACCCCAAATATCACCTAAGAGTAAGCTTACACGGCTAAGCAAACCTCAATGACCACAAATCTCAACCAACAAAACATTGGTTAGAACAAATGCAAAATCCAAATTTGCGAAAGGGACAACACATCCTATTGAGTCACAGGGTGGCTCGCGCCTAAAGCAGGTGCCTGCTTAGTTTCTACGCAAACTCAACCGACCTACCATCCCACATTTCTCTATAAATACCCACCATCACACACCATAAACTTCACGCGAGAGTCCGCCTCCTCACATCTCCCTTAAACTTCTATACTCGACTTCCTAAGTCACAAAATCGACACGTGTTTACGACCTACCGATCGTAAACACAAGCATTACACATATTGTTTGGTACCGTCGCCATGCATTCGACCGACCCATTTGACCAACTCAACATCAATCAACATGTTTTAATTAACATATTTTCAACTCATTTTCAAAACAAAATCCTTTTTTAAGGCACTCTTTTTAAACTTCTTGATCGTGAGTAGTCGCTACGAGAAAACTTGTCTCTAAAGTCATCTATGTCGCAAAAATCATACACGTAAGTTTGAGGGTGTAAATATCTCACTTTAATTCATGTCTTTACACTTTTTATGAGTCTATAAGCACGAACAATGCATAACACGATTCAAATATAGGTTAGACGAGCCAAAACCGAGTTTTGGCCTGAGACAGAAGCTCCTTGCTATGCAAGGAAGCTCGCGCCTCTTGTGGGTCTCGGGTCAGACTCATCCGTGTTTGAGTTCGTCTTCCCTTCAACGCTTTCTTTTATTTTTACTTCTTTCCTTTCACGGTTTTTACCATTTCGAATGTTTCAAACCATTTCTATAACAAACCTTTTAACCATAAATCATAATCATCCTTGGCTCTTTATAGCATGGCGGTTTATTCCGTGACTCAGTGATATATTTGGTTAATTACATTTTTAATGGGTATTTTAACACCCTTTTCTTTTATTTAGCATTTTTCTCATTTGTTTACATTTGTAAACATATTAGTCATAATTCATAATCATCATTGGTTCTTTATACCATGTCGGTTTAATCCGAGTACGATGACAAACTTGACTAATTACAAAGAAATGAACTTAACATAATTAGTTCAAATCAAACATTTTACATTTTTATTTGTAAACGATGCTTTTCAAACATGCAAATCCGATAACGAATATTACTAACACAATAGTAATTATTCCGAGTCATGCAAATCATATTTGCAAATCTTTCATCATAAATACGGTTTTAAAAAACCTTTTCAAAAACCAGGAGACGCCCTCTTGGGTCGGCTCATGGCTCGCGCCCCAAGGGACCGCCTGTTTTCACATTTCAAAAACAGGGCAGAGCCCCTTCCATCGCCAATAGGCTCGCGCCCCAATGGGGCTGCCTGGCGCTGTTCTGCCTCGTTTTTAGCACTTGTCTAGGACGATCCAGATTACGGTTAATTCGAATACATGACGGATCAGATTGACAAGCTCACGTTTTTACACTTTGTCATTTGACACCCTTTTTAAATAAATGGATCGTGTTAAGCATCATAACCCGAATTTGGTAAATGGATGTTTAATTTCCGTCTTCACATGCAAATCAATCTAAATCCAACTTGACATCTTATGCTTGATATTTGGATTAACCAACCGACTTAGAAAGCTCACATGTTAGGTTAACACTTTTGGACGTGCATTCATGCATTTTAACCGTTTTATCAACTCTTGCACTTAAACAACCACGATCGATCAGTAGAGGCCGCTAACGCGGGCGGGATTGGGTGTCCGATTAAAGGGCTTCCCAATACATACACTCACCTCTTACTCAGAACCTTTGGATAGTGGATGGCCTTATCCAGGGCACACGAGAGTCATTTTAGGCATAGAATGCTAAAAGGGGGACGATTCCTTATCTTTAGTACCTATGTCAAACACCGCTTTTTGCCTTGGTTGACCTAGGTATAAAGTGGATTCGAACGGGTTCCAAGCATCCCACAAATGCTTGGTGGTGACTCCGAACATCTCTACATCATTTCGCGGCCCTTGCCGAGACGATACCGACCGATCTAAAACGATCCGGTCGAAAGCATTTTACGCCGCCGAGTGTGGCTTTCAAAACGACCTCTGTACGTCCACAGATTGGCTTGGCGTGCAGGTGGCCCGCGACCGTGGACCGGCTTGCGGCCGAAATCCGCAGACCGAGACGTGGCCCATGTCCACAGTAGCAATCTCAAGTTAATAAATAGTTATCTTTGAGCAGTCATTTGATCTGTAGCACATGTGTCTAAGATCTATTCTACTTGATTTGAACTAGGTGAATTTGAAATCACATTAGTTGTTAGAATTATACCTGTAAAATTGACAGATGCAGATGAATAGTTCAGATGTCTATCTTGATTGTTGGAAACAACCTGCATAACTTGATGATAAATTACAGTAACAAGTGCTAGATCAACTCTGGGTTGCTCCTGGCCTCTTCCAGAACTACCAGCCATTAATGGACCTTTGTCTGAACTCTCTGAAAGAAAGTCAATGGGTGTATCAACATACATGTCAATTGCATTAGTAACAAAATTTCTGAGAATCATACTTCTGTGAATTGGCTCTCCTTGCTTGATAGTTGACTTTCATCTCAGGATGTAGATTGAAGCCGGTCTTCATACTATGGTCACCTTTATTACAGGAGGTACACCATCTTTCACTGTATTTCTGCCTCTTGTTGCCATCCTTCTTCCAAACATTCCAAGGATTCTGATTAGCTTGACTTCCAACATTCCAAGGGCTTTGGTTATTCCAGTTCCGCTGAGCACCTTGACTCCCACCAGGCCTTGCATTGTGTGACTTCATAGTAGTAAAAACACTAGCATCTTGACTAGTTTGCAAGATGTTTGAGATGTTCTTATGACTCTCCACTTGTTTACAAATGGAGTAATGATAAGTCCAATTTATATATATTTTAACCCCCTATTTTAGCTCTATTGTATATGTCATTTGTACTAATGTTAGTGTTTGTGAGCTAATTTCGTGTTCTAGTTGTGTTTGCTTATTTTTCATTGTGTTTTGTAGGAAATTAAGCTTTTAGTAGTTTTTTCCCGTCAAAGTGGCAAGTACAAGAGTTCACGAGGCTAATGAGACAAGTCTTGATCATGCAAAGGACTTCCGGGAAGTATATGGGCATTTTGGGAAGAAATAGAAATCCCGAGCATGAAGTCATACTAGCTTGGGTTAATGCACAAGTAAGGAAATCAAAGTTAAGCCCAAAATGAAGTCCACAAGAGCTTACATTGGATACTAGAAGCCCCTAGGATGCCTTGGACGGATGCTTGAAGATGCTAACATCTTATTCCGCACAAGCATTAAACAAGAGTTAAGACGGAATTAACACAAAAGTCAAGAACACCAAGACCCCGATCGGGGTTAGCTCCCTCTTAATTGTTTACGTTTCATATTGTGGCCCTATATAAAGGGTGTTGATCCGGGACTTCTTACACACCTTTACACACCATTTTTCTTAGTATTTCCTACACTACTTTTATGTTCTTAGTTTAGTTCTTAGTTTAGTTTAGACTAGATTTACTATAAAAAATTTCCTTTATGCATTTCAATTTATATTACAATTTCCATTTCAAGTTATATTCAAGTTATTTATATTTGCATTGTTCTTCAATTCCAATTCCATTTCCATTTCAAGGTAATTCTATTCTTATTTTCATTATGTTTATCATTTCAATTGTCATTAGTTTAGTTTACATTTACATTATGCTAGAGTAGTCTACCTTGTCTAGGGAATGAAGGGAGCCATGCATAAAAAGTATTTGTAACATGATAAATTAGGATGTTATAATATCATTTTATTGTTTCTATCACATGATTCTATCGTCACGTTTAATCTTTCTTTAAAGGCCTTATTCATTGATTAAGTTTGTTAATTCGTTCTATAAGTCGAGAGGCATGGAATCGGATTAGACTAAGCATGTGTAGTAGGACGACCTAGTCATAAACGAGAGTTTCTCTAGGACCCGGTCTATGGTTGACACTAATATAGTGAGGTGGGTGTCTCTAAGCCTAAACAATTAACGATTCATCAACTCCTATGTTTAATTTAAGCATTTACATAATTTGCATGTGTGACCCGACCTCCCTAGACTATTTATCTATCATTATTGTTTTCTTCCATTATTCAACCAACCAACCAACAACCGATAAACCGACCTTGATAAAATCACTCCATAACAACTAATTAACAACTACCGTCTCTCTGTGGATTCGACCCCTACGTACTACATTCATTTGTGTCTAGCTAGGGTATTTATTTTTGCATAGGTGTGCGATGACACGGATGTCGCAACCCTATCAAAAATAAACCAACTGGCTCTAACTAATATAGCAAAGGTAAGTCGGGTATCGTACTCCACAGGGAGGCGGTCACTACCTACTCGTTATTTAGTCTGTCTACGGTCACAAAGTGGGGGTATTTGATTGAGTTGTTTTTACTAAACTAATGAATTGAAATTAAGAGCAATTAAAGTGACAATAATCAAAAATAGCAAGGATGAAATAAGATGTGATCAAATAGAGAGAAAGATGCCAGGATGTCGGTTCACCATGATATTACACAAATCAGCTAAAGGTAGGTCAGGCGGTCTGATGTGAGAAGGGTAGTGGAAAGGTCATTCCGGTCCGCTATCCGCCCTAGATTCTTCCTGAATAGCTTCCGCTCTGAATAGGGTAGTCTACTGTTCATAACAGGTCTGTTCATTCCAATATTCCGATCTAGGTCTGAACTTAACCAGTTTAATTACTTCGGTCGCGTGCACTCAACCTAATAATTACCGTTATATTGCTATAAAACAATTCTCACAACAAATACCTTCTAAACTAATTATCGCATCATTGTTTTACTATCATGGCTCCCCTAATCCTAGCAATAGAGAAATTAGCTACGCATGGCGGTAAATAAAACAAGAACGATTAATAAATCTATAATAAACATGGTATTAAGATGAATAATAAGAATTCGCATAAACTAAATAACAATACTAATAAAAACAGAAACTAAAGGACAAGGATTAAATGTTGCAAAGGAATTAACTTGAATAAAAGAGAGTAAAGAGAGATTACAAAAGTTCAGATCCGGAAAATAGAAAGACAAAGCTACGTCGAACGAGATTCAAGAGTTCAGAAATTAATGTCAGATTAAAGGTTGATAATTTGATAACCTAAACCTAATTACGTCTTTCCTTTATATAAGAAAGATATTTATTCTTCAACACGTAAGTTAAGATAATAAAATAAATAAGTTCACGCGAGAAAATCTCGCGTTTAGATAACAAAGTGCTCGATCGAGCAACTTCAAACTCCTCGATCGATCACTTCCAGCCACAAACCTCCCGATCGAGTACCAGAACCACTCGATCGAGGAACACCAATATGCCACCTCGCGATCGAACACAGCAGGGGTTCGATCGAGGTCTTCTCCCCATCCCAAAGCTCTCAATCGAGCACATCAGCCAGCCAAACATCTCGATTGAGTCAACTGCCACTGAAATAGGCCATAGGACGTATGATTTATCTTTTAAGGCGACTTCACGCATCCCGACACAGTGATATTCCCGCTCTAATTCTTCCACCTCCTAAATCCAAGCTAAAGGGACAGTAGAAGGCTCAATTCTGCTTCTTTCAATTCCATTCCTGCAATTAAAGCCAAACGAACCAAAGTAGACTATTCGGGGCATTTCGTAGCCTAAAACTACGGGAATTGCATAGAAATGCGTGCAAATAAGACTAAAAAAGACTATAGAAAATGCACGCATCAAATCTCCCCAAACCAAACCTTTGCTTTTCCCCAAGCAAATTATATGCAACTAACTAATGGAACGGAATAAAAACTCAAAGCTGTCTACAAATCGTCCACTTAAACCAGTTTAATGCAAGCAAACTAATACTTATAGCAAAGACTGTCATATGCAAATGAGTTGTAAGATGTTTATAATAAAGCTGAACCATCGACCTTGCAAGACCTTTGATAATGGACACTCACGGGTCACTCTTCTCTCATGAAGCAAAGGGTAAACAATTAATTATAAGAGAGGAAGAAATATAGTCGCTCACCTAAACTACGACCGACATAAACATGCATGCAATATATTATGAAAGACAATTCTAGCTACCGTACACATACATTCCAACCAAACAAGGTCCCGTCATAGCCGAGGGCTTACAAAAGTATGGAAAAGTGAGGTAATGGGTAAGAAGGGAAAAACATTTTTGGATATGTGATGGTAATAGCCAAGCTAGCTACCTAAACAATGCCAAATAAAACAAATTCGCTTCTAATCCATCGAAATTAAGCACAAATGCCCTTGATTGGCATAAAAACTCACCAAACCGAATAATATCAACTCCTCATAAGATATAGAATAAGAATATAGGAGCAAAAACCGTTAACAATCAAATTCTATTTTCATCTTTTTCTTTTCTTTTTCTCGGATTTTTTCTGATTTTTTTTTTCTTTTTCAACTTCTTTTTTTTCATCAATTCTCCTTCTTCTCCATATTACCAACTCCCAATTATCAAGACAAACCAAATTTGGCTCAATAAACAATATACCGCAAAAACAATCTAAACTAGCTTGACAAGGCATGCTATGTTTGGGATGTAGTTAAGGGTCCAAAGGCAAATTTGGCTAAATGCGGAGTTAATGGGTAAAAATGGAAGAAAAGGGAATATAAGCACCTCCCTGCATGTGACACCAACCACTAACCTGAATGTATGCAGGCAATAAGCAATTAAATTTCATACTTATGCAAAAAAATGATACATGCTATGCAAGGAGTAATTACTCACAATCCTACATGAACTGGTCATGAATGGCACCAGTTTTATGGCTCTAAAACTTAGAAAATATGAGTAGGTTACCAAAATTTCAGGCCAAGTCTATTCATTCAGCTAAATTTTAACATTAAGTCGTAGATTATGCAAAATAACTATGCTAAAAGAATATTAGTTTATGCAAGGCTTAAGTAAAAAGACTAAAAATAGTACAATTTCATCATCAAAATACACCGTTCTGACTCAACCTATATGCAAAAATAAATGTGAATTTTTTATTTTTTCGAATTTTCTAATTTTTTTTGATTTTTTGATTTTTTTTAAAATAAAAGACAATGCAAACAAAAATGCAATAAACGTTAATGCAAAACAAATGCAAATGCAAACTCAAAGGATGCATTACCCTCCCCAAACCAAAACGGAGAATTCCTCATTATCCTCCAGCATACACAGCAGAATAATAGGGGACGGGAAAATACAACACAAATGCAAAATAAAATAAATTAAATGAAAGGAGATGTAAAGAAATAAAAAGCAAAAATACTTACAATATGAACTTCCCCAAACCAGTCAGCAAACTGGGGAAATGAGTGGCCAGCTGCTACTTGTCGCCACTCTCCTCGTCAACCACCTGAAAGGTGGGTCCTCCTCCTTCTCTTCTCACCTCCTCTGACGACCTCTCGCGCCTAACTCAGCTCGGATCATATCCTCTCTCTCTGCCGAGTCCTCCTCGCTCTCTGGCTAAAGGTACCCCTCCGCCGAGTACCGGTAAAAGGAAGGGTGCGGCCAGCCAGCTGGAATCGGACGGTCTCGAATCATGTGGTACTCGTAAGGAGGGAATAAGGTAAGAGCCTGATCCCGCTACATACGATCCACTCTCCTGCACATATCCAAAAGAAGCGCATCACGACGCCCTTGGTCCATGACCTCAGGCGCCTCAAAAGTAGGAGGTGCAATAAAATTAGCCGGTAAAGCCGGCTGAGAGACAGAGGGTGTAGGTGTAGGCGTAGACGTGGGCGTGGATGCGGACGCGGGTGTGAACCCAGCTTGTGTAGGTTGAGACCCCTCTCTGACTTCCCTAACAGTGGGGGAAATCCTCTTCCGTTTCCTAGAAACGGTAGGGGTGAAGTCAAGGAGGTAAGAAGGGGGAGGTGGTGGTAGTCTACCCGTCACAGTAGTCAAAGGTGAAAGACGGGGTAGAGAGTGTGAAGGTAAAGTCACGAACGGGGAAGTGCCTATCTTCACGTCCGATGGTCAGCTTCTAACTAGTTCATAGAAGACATGACTGGAATTTCGATGAAATTGTCCTTATCTAGATAATGAAGACCACGAGGAAAGTCGGGGAAAAGGCGGCGGGCAATGCGACTCACTAACCTACCACAAGCTATCGTGCCCGATGATTTTAACCCGACAATGTTAAAGTGCTGAGCTGTCAAATAGGCGATGTTAAAAAGAAACGGGGCACCGCTATCAATGTTCAGGTACCCGGCTAAAATGGACAAGTCGGTATTATTAACGTTGTTAGGCTCATGACGACCAAAAATGGTTTCTCCTAGCACGCGGAGAAAGTAACGGGCTGGGGGTAAGTGAACGTGAGCACCCCGTCGCTACTTGAAGGGAGTGTGTGCAAGTGTAGTCCATATCTGAGACACGAGCTTCCTAAGAGGCTCGATGCAACCGTCACTAGCTAACCCTAACCGCTCCCCAAACTCAGCTAAAGTCCAAGTAAAGGTAGTGTTAAACAGACGAAAAGTGATGCACTTGCTCCCATGGTCAGTCGCATAGGCCGCAGGGAGAAATGAATAAGAGCTAAAAAATTCTAAAGTCAGTCTCTTATACATCAGCTCTTTCAAAGTGCCCAATCCCGACATTCCTGTCCCGTTGAGCAGGCCAACAACGGGCTCTAAAATTTCTAATTTCTCTAGAGAAGGTCGATAAAGAAAATGAGTTGAGGTCATGTCACATTCCATCAAATTTAAAAATCGAGTGCGGTGGGACGGGGATATAAATCTTACCTGCGGAAACTAAGGTAAAGTTTTCGTGGAAGTGTCAGCAGCGTGTCGAGCAGCGGCACGTAAAGCAGCAGCATGAAACCCCGCACCCGTCCCAGAGCACGAACCAGCAGCTGCAGCATTAGTAACGATAGCAGCAGTAACAACAGGGGGAGCAGTCGTGACGGGTGTTGACACAGCAGGGGTCGACACTGTAGTAGTGGTAGCAGCAGCAGTAGCTGTGGTGACAGAAACAGCGGGGACAGTGGCGGCAGTAGGGGCCACTGTCGAAGAAGACGGTGTCAAAGTCGACGCAGCAGTTGTCGACATGGCTTTTTCGACACTGGTTTCTTTACTGCTATCCATAACTACAATAAAAATGCAAATTCCATTTAAATGCAATCAACAAAATCGAATATTCCCCAAACCAATTTCCAAAATCCTAATTTGTATACAACTAAGGGGGAAATTGCAATTTAAACAATAAAGAAGGGGAAGGAACTTACTTGAATGATTACACAACAAGAAAATCAATTAAAGTCAACGAAAGAACAAATTAATCGAATTAATCAATTTTTTCGAAACCCTAATTTCGCAAAGTCCCAATTTAATCGCAATTTTGAGAAGCAAATAGTGGCAATTGATTCAATTGATGATTGGAAATATATTTGGGCAATTTGTTTGATAAATTAGAGGAAGAAATTGACATTTTGGGTTGAGGGAATGGGGGTGTCGAAACAAATTCGGGGAAATAAGAAACAAGCAAATGAACAAGAAGTAAGGTAAGAAGAAAACTCCCTCGTGTATTATGCGTCCAAACTGCTCGATCGAGGACTTTGGAGTTGCTCGATCGAGAGCTTTCATCCCAATTTGCTCGATCGAGAACCCCTTAAATGTGCTTGCTCGATCGAGAGATCCAAACTACTCGATCGAAGACTTTTGCTTGGCCAATTGCTCGATCGAGCACATAAAGTGTTTGATCAAGGGCTTTCCTCTAGGCACGCTTCCCAATGATCAATATCTTCCCAAAACCTGCAATTTACGCAAAATGACAGTCCTCAGTCTATATTCGGTCCTAAGCAAATTAAATCTATCTAAACTAATATGTAAGTCTAAAACAAATAACGAAATAAATGTCTAACAGAAATTCAAATTATAAAATGTTACAAATGGGATAGCGTCCCTTTTCATCCTCTGAAACAATTAAACAGCCCAATGCTGGGCTTCGGGCTTGACGAGGTCCCTTCAGCAGCGGTGACCTCTATCTTCTTTCTCCAAACAATTGAGCCATCGGAAGTAGAATAACAAGTCTCGTACTCCGCATCCTTCCTCTTTCCTTTGTCAGGTTTTTTCTTTCCATGCCCCTTATGATCTGTAGCGTCACCAATGCTAGGTTCAAACTGCAATGCATCAAGTCCGCCAACAGGATCTCCATTGTCCATTCCGCCAGGTCCTGTAGAAGCAAAAACAATAGAATGGTCCTCCAATTTGCTCCCAGACTGAGGCGGAGGTGTCATAATAGGAGGGTATGACTCAATAACAGTACTCGAAAGATCCTTGTCGGAGTCAATAGAGGGAATAGCATTGCAGGGCATGACTCACATGGGCATCCTGCGAACACTAGACTGGGTGAAAGTCAAATCCTCCCCACCCACCTGAAAGGTCAAAGTCCTAGCCCTGACATCTATTATTGCGTGAACAATATTCAAAAATAGTCTTCCCAAAATTATGGGAGTGTATGAATCTTCGGGTATGTCTAAGACTACGAAGTCAGCGGGAATAAAGAATTTCCCGATCCTAACAGGAACGTCCTCTAAGACTCCTAACGGCCGTGATAATGAACGATCGGCCATCTGTACAGTCATGTTGGTGCATTAAAATTTCGTCAATCTAAGTCTCTTTGCGAGAGACAGAGGTAGGACACTAACACTAGCTCCTAAGTCACACAACGCATTATCAATTAAATAAGTTCCAATATGACAGGGGATTGAGAAACTACCCAGGTCAGCCAGTTTTGGTGGAGTCTTATTCTGAAGAAGTGCGGAGCACTCCTCAGTCAAGGCCACCGTCTCAGTTTCATCTACGTTCCTCTTACGTAAAAGTATTTCTTTCATGAATTTCGGGTAAGAGGGTACCTGGGTTAGTAACTTGGCAAACGGAATGTTGACTTTAAGACTCTTTAAAAGATCGACAAATCTGCCAAATTGTTGTTCCGCTTTCGTCCTCCGTAGCCGCCCTAGAAATGGAACCAGGGGTCTATAGGAATTATCTTTAATTGCACAATTATCGTCTAAATTAGATTTAGACAACAATTTATCAACCTCGGCATCAATATTGCTCGATCGATTTAACAGCACCACTCGTTCGAGAACTTTTCTCAGCAGTTGTGCTCGATCGAGAACTTTGAATTGCTCAATCGAGAGACCTCTTTTCTGCACTGCTCGATCGAGCACCTTTATCTCCTCGATCGAGTACTTCTTCAGCATATTCACTCGATCGACCACCAAAAACCGGTCGATCGAGCACATCTCATGAATTAATCATATTTTCCTCAAAAGACGCCTTCTCGTGAACAACTTCAACTCCTAAGTCAGAAAATCCAGCACGTTCAGTTGGCATTATGGGTCCCTCATAAGAAAGACCACTCCTTAAACTGATCAAGTTTACCGTCTCATGTGGTTTCTTGTCAGGTTGAGACGGTAAATAGCCCAGTTGTTGTGAAGATTGCTTGGTAGCCAATTGAGCTAACTGGGACTCGAGCAATTTAAAAGCTGCATCTCTCGTTTGTTCATTTTTCTGCACCTGAAGCGCAAGTGTTTGCACTAGTGATTTCAGCTCGGCTATGTCATTATTTCCACTAGAATATGCTCCTTGTTGATGCGGCGGTGGGAAAGAAGGAGGCTTTTGAAAGCCTTGTTGTTGATTCCGATGTGGTGGAACATAAGTTTGTTGTTGCTGCGGTGGAGGTGTAGGATTCAACACATTCTGGCTAGACCACCTCAAATTGGGATGGACTCCATCTTGGTTGTTAAAATATGAACCTCCTTGCCTGAATTGTTGAAAAGCAAAGACTTTCTCCTTCTCAGCTAAACATTCCACTGCAGTATGGCCATCAGTACCACATCTCTCACATGAGACGGTCTCTTGTCTAGACAACAAGTGTACTGTCTGTTGATTTCCCACAACTTGTAATTCCAACTTATCAAATCTTTCATTCATGGCTTCCAGCTGAGCCACAAGTGCACTATTATCTGTAGCAACTGTTCTAGTGCCACTCCTTGGATTCCTATATTCAGCACAATGGGTAGCCATCTCCTCTATAATATTCCAGCCCTTATCATCATCAATGTTCTTCTGAAATATTCAATTGGCTCCAGCATCTAAAATAGCACGGTGGTCATCATACAACTCATTGTAGAACTGGTTGCACAAAAACCACCGGCCAAACCCGTGATGTGGGACAGACCTAACTAGCTTCTTAAACCTGCACCATGGTTCATACAAGTTCTTAGTTGGACTTTGTTTAAAACTTGTAATTTGCCCTCGCAATGCATTAGTTCTCTGCGGAGGGTAGTATCTCTTATAAAAAGCAGGAGCCAGGGTTTCCCAATAAGTAATCCCGGCTGTAGTCCTATCCAAGTCAGTCAACCACTCTCGGGCTCCGTCAGTAAGAGAAAAAGGAACAAGACTTCCTTTATCTTCTCTTGTGTCACTCCCTTAGTAGCAGGAATGGTAGAACAATAATCTGTGAAGACCTCCATATGCTTCCTCGGATCCTCACCAGCTACTCCTCTGTACAGGTTTCTCTCCACAAGATTAATATAAGAGGGGTGAATATGAAAGGTATTCCCCTCATCCGTTGCAAGCTTGAAACCTTTGGGAATAGAATCAGTTGTCGGCTCAGAATGACTAGCAATGTTAGGCATCTTTGCAAATTTAGTAGCGATTGCAGAAATAGAAGTGTCTTGCTCTAAAAACTGAGCTTCTGCGAAAGTAAAGTTTTCAAGAACTGGATCGAAAGTACTCAAGACTTCCTCTCGACGAATTTCTCTTAATAGGTTTTGTCTATGGCAAAAAGTCCTCTCCGGTTCAGGATCAGCTGGTACTAACTCTGACCTGTTGGACCTGGGCATACACAAAACTAAGAGAAGAGAATAAGAACTGTCTCAAGGAATTAAAAATCCATTGAGACTAAAACAAAAACAAGTAAATAAAATAGTTGCCTCCCCGGCAACGGCGCCAAAATTTGAGACGGCTGTCGCAACCCTATAAAAAATAAACCAACCGGCTCTAACTAATATAGCAGAGGTAAGTCGGGTATCATACTCCACAAGGAGGCAGTGGTCGGACTCACTTGGAGGTTTAATTTGCGGTACTTGTCGTTAGGAGCACCTAGACCAAAACACAATTTATAACTTCACAAACAACTCTACAATTAATAAAGAGGCAAGTAAAGGTCGGATCCCAAGGGACGGGAATTGAGATGAGATTTTCAATTGCAACTAGTGGTGTCTAAGGGTGTCACAATTTGGGGTTTGAAGTAGAAGATCACTAAACTAAATAGAAATAAAAGTAAACAAGCAAGATGATTAAAAAGGGGTGTAAACAATTGATAAAAGGCACTAGGGTGTCATGGGGTCATAGGGGATTCATGGGAATTGATCATACAAACATATTCTCAAATTATAAGCAAGCAATTATTGTTGTGATGGATCGAGTTGGTTTATATCTTACAATCCTAGGAAATTTTGGGTCCTGGAGCCGAATCGATTAGCTTGTACAACACCTACAAGTCGACTTAATCTTCCCTACTCAACTATATGAATGGTCTAATGAGTCTCGAGTTGGTTTATGTCTTACAACTCTCATTGAAAAGATAGGTGATGGGTAAAAAATGCAAGGATTCATAGGCTCGCATTTCATCAAACATAACATGTGCATAAGTTGAGATCACAATAAGCAAGCAAATATACTATAAAAACATATTAATTTAAGCATGAATCATCCCCCATGTTGGTTTCCCCTAATTACCCATTAACCCTAGCTAAGGAACTACTCACTCATTATCATGTTGAATATGCTAGCAAGGTTGTCAATCACAGCAACAAAGTAAAATATGATGAATAAATGAAGATAATTAACAATAATAAAAAAGGGATTAAGAGAATTATACCTACTAATGATTCCAATAATAAAGCAAAGAATAATAGAAGTACTTGATGATTGATTGGAAGGTTGTCAATCTCCCAATAATAACCCAAATAATCTTCAATTACCCAAAATGAAAGATGAACAAGAGAGAGATTAAGGAAATGAAACTTGTATTAAGACTTGATTAAATGTTGATTACAAGATTAAAGACAGATTTGATTGATATTAACTACACTAAAGATTGCTAAGAAGAACATGATAATCTAATTAGCCTAATGGAGTATTTATAGTGGAGATTACTTACATAAATTAGGATTTACTAAGGGCTTAAATGACGATTAAGTCCTTGAGGAATCGCAGGTCGCAAGGGAGACTCCGGTCTCCTTTTTGCCGGTCTTTAAAAAATATGCGCATCCTTCCTTGAAACTTGTAGAAGACGAAATGGCTGACACACAATCCGAGCGTCCAGGGCACGGGACGGGCGGATTGTGGAGATTCTGGACGGGCAGATTGTGGTGGTGGACGGGCGGATTCAGGTGTTTCTGGACGAGCGTCCACTGGGGGAAGACGCTCGGATTGCCCTTGCTGGACGGGCGGATTCAGGGCAATCCGCTCGGATTGTCTTACAGCTACTTTCTTTCTTCTTTTCTTTCTTTCTCTTCATAAAATCCTTGAGGATTTCCTCGGGGGTGCAAGGATCTTTTCTCATCATTGCCCATCTACTATAGTATGTGCAAAGGCCTTCTAGTCTTGTCTTCTCTTTGATGCTTGGTCATTGAATTCAATTAATTTAGCTCTATTTTGCCATGAAAATGCAAGGTTTGCACTCCTTTCATACCAAGGAAACAAAATCTCAAAGAATATGCAAAACAAAGGACTAAAGACAATAAATGACCCAAATATGCACTATAAAGCATGGGAACAAGGCTAATTTGGGGACTAAATATGCTCTAATTATGGTCACATCAAATATCCCCAAACCGAACCTTTGCTCGTCCCGAGTAAAGAGGTGATAAAGACTAGGACCGTTATTTAAAATAACCTAATAGCATAGCCGATATAAGACAATTAACGGGTCTCACTCCGCCCCTTCAACTCACAACAAGACAACCATGAGGTAGGATGCCTTCTTGCAAGGCAAAGTGGGTCTTGCCAAAATGGCGACACATCCAAACATTAAGCACACAAAATCAAGTAATGGATGCATCTACAAAAGAATAGCCACTTTCTTCATCTAAGTGGCGAAAATTATCTACAAGGGAAGCAATTCAAGGGTACACACTCCTTCATAGATGCAATTTCTTCAAACTACTAAGCCTAGAAGGATACCAATAAATCACCTCCAAATTGTGTCAAGCTAGGGTACCTTTGTCCTCAATCGTTAAATGCTTTTGTCAAGAGTAGACTTCCTATGGTGTTAGAAACACTGGAGGATCGCGGAATTCCCCCTCTTGCCTAGACAAGAAGAAGGGTCGTCCCCTCTCTACCATGCACAAAAATGGATACGATGGATAAAGGGATCAATAGATATTTGAGTTTCATTTTGGGAGTTTGCTTTTGTTTTTGTTTTTTCCCCCAATTTTTTGTGGCATTTGACATTTGAGAACACTTTCTTTTGCCATTTCTTTTGATTTTTGGCATTTCAACACTTGACAATTTTTCAACTTTTTGCATTTTCTTTTGAACATTTTCAAAGTCACCCCATATGGAGTGAGGGTGCCTTATATTTGAAGCTTTAGGAGTCTATTTTTGCTCCTCTTTTCATTTGATGCATTTTGCAAACTTTCTTTCACTTTTCATTTCATTTCTTGAACTCAAATCAATTTCTTTTTGTGCCCATTCCCTTTGATGACAAAAATGTGGTAGAACATGGATGATGGATGCATTGTTTTAAGGGTCACCTTGGAATAAACGGTAGCCAAGGAGTTATCACACCACCAGGTACTCTTGACTAGGCCTTAATCCATGGGTCAAAGGATACTAGCATGACACATCCTATGGTGTTTTACAAGTATTCTAACAAGCAAACTCTTAAGAAGAAAAAGCATCTACTAGGGCCTATATACACTTGTCAAGCTTCCCAAGTAAACGGTTTCGCAAAATTTTCTAACATGCAACTACATGCCATGATGCAACTAACACATATACATCCTAATGCAAATGCTTCTACCAACTAATATGCCATATAAACTAAATACAAATCCTAAACTCACATTATTATATCGCATCAATCAAAATAAAGCCACATAGTCATTAACATAAAGAGGAAAAAGGAGATTGGAAAGATCATACCATGCGGTCTTCAATATCCTCATGTCTCGGATGTGGCGTAGTCGATCAATGTGAACAAGGATAGAACAAATACAATATATACAAGTCTACACTACAAAGGAAATGAACTTGTTTTTGGATTTTCAAATTTTTCAATTTTTTTTATTTTCTCGAAATTTTTGATTTCTTTTTTTGGGTTTTTTGAATAAAAGTTAAGTTAGAATTCCCCATCCCCACACTAATATGGGCATTGTCCTCAATGGCCAAAATGATGGGAAATTATGCAAATATGATGCATGAATTCTATACTAAATGCAAGCTATAATAATCTACACTACATGATGCATGGGTTTTTGTTTATGACGGAGAGCGTAATTTAGATTACCTCCCGTTGCGTATGCATGTACTTCCCCAAACGGAGATAGACATTATTTCTAATGTCTTAAAATTGGGGTAGTTCATGCACACAAGATGCAATACATGAAACTAAATTGTCATTTTGGATTTTTCAAAACGGGAACAATGAAATAAGAACACCTCAATGGGGCCGAGGTGTTAGTCCTCATGTTGCTAGGACTCTCCAACTATGATCAAGATAGAAATAAATAAAACAAATAAAGAAGTAGACAAACCTCAAGAGGGTAGGAGCCTCCAAAGCTTGCTAGTCCTTCACCATATCATCATTGTCATCATTTTCCTCCATAGAAGCGGACTCATCACCACTTCCCTCTTCACTTCCTTGCTCACTTCCTTCATCATCTACATTAGCCTCTTCTTCTTCATCATCTACCTCTTCATCAACACCCTCATCATCATCAACCTCATCATCGACATTCCCATCTTCACCCGGTCTTTCACCCCTAGATGTGCTTGGAAAGAAGATTTCCTTATCCGCCCAACTAGGCAAAGGACATGAAGGATCAAGTAGTCCTTGCCTAGCTAAATGAAAGAGGGGTGGATATTGGGCCAAGTATGTATCTACTCGATCATTGTAAGCTTGTTTATGCATCTCTTGCATAAGTAGAGTCATGTAGTCATTGCCCACTTCAACACCTTCGAGTTTGAACTCTTGATATTTGAATGGATAGGGTGGTGTGACAATGGAGGAGGAGGGTTCTTCAATTTTGCCTCTTAGTTGACGGATGATGTACTCAGCACCTTTTGAGAGTGGAAGTAGGTAGTTTGTTCAATGAGCACTCAAGCGGCATATCTTGGAAGGCAAAGTGAAAGATCTAGCATCATTGGTGAGCCACCCATAGTTGGTGTCAAGCGGATTATTCTTGACCCACTTGTACTTGTTAATCATGGCATCCATGTCAATGAGACGACCCCCCTTGATCGCCACATAGGTGTTATCCTTGTTGAAATTTAGATCAAAGTACTTGGCCAAGAGAGTAATTAGACCTCCATTTACGATAAAAGCGGTGTCTTCCTTACCACAATCAACATTGAGCCATCTTTCCACCAAAAGCCTTAAAGCATTGCAAGGCTTAGTGAATTCCCTTCCAACATTTAAGGCCGACTCAAGTAGAATAAAATCGAGCTTTGTAAAGTGATTAGTGTCTTTTCTTGCAATTATAGTATTCCCGATGACCTTGTGCCACACTCTAATGCCCGGATGGTGGACTAATAGAGCGCGACAAGCATGAAAGTTCTCAAATTTCTTCCCGGAAATCGCCTCCCAAAGAAGAGCGGGGTCATACTTTTCGGGCATCTTATGATAACGAGGTGTATCACTAAGATCTAATGCTTTACTCAAAACATCAAAGGTGATGCGCCTATTCACATTGGCAAGGCGAAACTCGATGTATGTTCTAGTCTCTACCTTAGTCACTTTCAATGAACTTAGGAATTCTAAGGTAAGGGAGGGGTATGTCAATTCTCTTGTAGTGAACAATTTTCCCAACCCCATGGCTTCAAAGAAGGCTTTTGTTTGTTCAAGGACACCCAATTTGTTCAAGGCATCTTCACATATGAATTTGGTGGGTAGAATGGATTTCTTAGCATACTTGGCAAATGTATCCCTATGGGAGTTAGAAATGAAAATTACCTCCGGATAGTTTGATAATTGAGCAATTTCCGGAGTTGTTGTTGTTGCTTCCAAGGGAGGATCTTGTTGTTGTTGAACTTCCAAGTTTGCACTAGAAACCACCATAGCCATTGAAGCTTTCTTTGCTTGAAGGCATTGTTGCCTTTTTGAGAGTGCCTTTGCCTTGAGTGCCTTTGTTGACCCTTTTGTTCTTGCCATTGATGATTATACCAAGAAAAGATTGAAAATCTTCAATTTCCAATTATACCCAAATCGATTTTAAGATGAAAGGATTTGTCTTTGTATTTCAAAAATTGACTCAAAGGTTGAAGATTTTGGTGCTTCGATTGATTATTGTTGGAAAGGGAGTGATTAATTGTTGTTGTAAGGAAGTTTGGATTTTATTTTGTTGAATTTGGTTGAGGAAATCTTGTTTTTGGTGATGGAGAGGATGAGGGTTTTGGGGTTTATGGTTAGTGTTTTGAATGTATGAATGAATGAATGAATGTGGGAAGGGGTATTTAAAACACCCGAAATTTCAAAAATGCAGGGGGAAGACGAGCGGATTCCCTTCGGGATGCTCGAATTCTGCCTAATTTGGGTTCAAGAAATCTCGCCTAAAGACGGGCGTCTTTCAGCGAAGACGAGCGGATTTTGCAATTCAGGACGAGCGGATTCTATCAGAGATGAGCGGCTTCTGTTTACAGGAACTTTTCTTATTCTGCACTGGTAAAAAGACAGGCGTCTTCATGCAAAGACGAGCGGATTCCTTCAGACGAGCGTCTTCTCTGCTGGGACGCTCGGATTCTCTAACAGTCCCAAATTTTCAATTTTGCAGCTCATTTGGACGGACGGATTCTCCAACAGACGCCCGGATTCCCTTAAGATGAGCGGATTCCCCTTAAGGACGCTCAGATTCCTCCTAGTCTACCCGGATTCAGTTCCATCCGTGTACTTGCATATCCCGTGTCATTTTCATTCTTCAAATCCCGTGTTCTTCATTGTAGGGGCACTACTAAGGCATGAATATCCTAGGCAATTGCTATCTCCACACTAAGCTAAAGCACTACACATCAATCAAATCATTAGTCCCTCCCTCACTTCTCTAAAAACTGATAGATATCTTGATCAAAGCATAAAAATCCAAAAATGACAAAAATGCAATGTAAGAATTAAAATGCAAGTTAGGGAGTTAGAAATATTTACAAATGGTGGTTTGGAGAGGACTCCACCAAACTCTAATCCTTAGTGAGATGTCATGGGGGCATGTCCAAGGTGTTGTTGATGTTACTCAACACCTTGAAGAAGTAGTCAAAAGCTTGTTCATTATCATGATAAAGATCTTCAATAGATCTTTGCTCTTGTTGTCCTTCATGTTGGTCTTGATCGATAGCATTACCAATGTAGGGATTGAAAATCCCTTCAAACTCATCGTCCCAAAGAACACAAACTTCATCTACTTGGTCACTAAAGATCTCTTGAGTTGATAGAGATAATTCTCCCACTTTCTTGTCTTGGCCAATGAGGCCATCTTCTTCATTGCTTGACTTTGGTGAGCTCTTCAAGCTCTCTTTGTTACAATTTGCTCGCTCTTTGAATGGAGCATCATCGACTTTCTTCTTCCATTGGAATTCCGACTTCTTCCTTTCATTCTTCCGGCTATAATGATCAACCATAAAACATGGTTCATGCAAACGGGGAGCTCTCATGGTTTTGTCAAGATTGAAGGTTATGCTCTCATCTCCCACTTCTAGAGTGAGCTCTCCATGCTTCACATCAATCACCGCACCCGCGGTGTGCAAGAAAGGTCTACCTAGAATGATTGGAATGTTGGAGTCTTCTTCCATGTCAACAATGACAAAGTCCACCGGGATGAAAAATTTCCCAACTCTTACGGGAACATCTTCCCCTATCCCCGATGGTGTCTTCGTCGATCTGTCGGCCATTTGGAGTGTGATATTGGTGCATTTAAGCTCTCCCATCCCTAACCTTTGACTCACCGAGTACGGCATAACACTCACACTAGCCCCTAGATCACATAAGGCTTTGTTGATCGTGGTGTCGCCAATGGTACACGGTATTGAGAAGCTTCCCGGATCTTTAAGTTTTGGAGGTGAAGTCCCTTGAAGTATTGCACGAGTCACCTTAGTGAAGGCGATAGTCTCAAGCTTCCGGATCGACTTCTTCTTCGTGAGGATGTCTTTCATGTACTTAGCATAGGCCGGCACGTGATTGACTAATTCCGTGAAAGGAATTGAGACTTCCAAATTCTTCACAATCTCCATAAATTTTCCAAGTTGGTCATCAAATTTGGGCTTAGCTTGACGACTCCGAAAAGGAAGTCTAATCAAAATGGGCTCCTTCTCCTTGGCCTTGTCTTCATTTTTCTTTAAAACTTCTTCTTTTGATGGTTCTCCATCCTTGGGATTTTGCACAACTTCTTCTTTGTCACTAGCTTCCACAACTTTATCCTCAACTTGCTTCTCCGGTGCTTCATACCTCGTACCACTTCTCAAGTGAATGGCACTAACCGTTTCATGTCTCGGGGGATTACTTTGAGGCGGTAATTGCCTCTTTTGTCTTTGTGAACTTGAAGATGCTATTTGAGTTAATTGGGTTTCCAAGATTTTGGTGTGGGCTAGGATGTTGTTGATGGTGATTTCCTTTGCTTGACTATCCTTTTGCATTTGAGTGAAAAACTCTTGTTGATACTTTTGCATTTGGAGGACCGCTTTTTGAACATCAAAACCTTGGTTAATTTGTTGATTGTATGGAGTTTGATTTTGGTAACCTTGGTTTTGGTTGTAAAAGGGCCTTTGATTTTGGTTTCTCATGGGAGGTGGGGTGTATGTTGGTTGAGGGTTTTGAACATTTTGGCTTTTGTATGAGAGATTTGGGTGGAATTTGGTGTTTTCATTATAATAGTTTGAATAAGGGGTACCACTCTTGTATGCTTGAAAAGCATTCACTTGTTCATTTGTTCCCCTACATTCACTTTGGTCATGTCCCAAAGTTCCACAATTCTCACATATCCCACTTGGGATTGATGAAGATGTCGTCATGGCATTAACATGTTGCTTTGGTGATTTTGAGGCTTCTTCAAGTCTAGCCATAGCCTTTTCAAACTTCTAATTGATGGTATCAATATGAGCACTAAGTTGAACACCAATTGAATAATAGAGTCCACTTCATGCTTTCCTCCTCTAGTAGCCTTGCGAGGTCTACTATATTGTGAATTATGGACCGCTACTTCCTCAATCTTGTTCCAAGTTTTATTGTCGTCAACTTCGGTGAACATTCCATTTGATCCCATGTTGAGAATGTTTCTTGAGTCTTCATAAAGACCGTTCCAAAATTGTTGTACCAAGAACCACTCGCTAAGTCCATGATGAGGACATGAGCGACAAATTCCTTTGAATCGCTCCCAAGCTTCATACAAAGATTCTTCATCTCTTTGCTTAAAGCCCGTAATTTGAGCTCTTAGCATGTTAGTCTTTTCCGGTGGATAGAACTTTTTGTAGAAAGCTAGAGCCAATTTCTTCCAAGAATCAATTCCAAGAGTAGCCTTATCAAGGTCTTTCAACCATTGTTTTGCGGTGCCAATTAGAGAAAAAGGAAATAAGACCCATCGAATTTGGTCTTGAGTTACACCGGTGATGTGACCATAATTAGAGCATATTTAGTCCCCGAATTAGCCTTGTTCCCATGCTTTTTAGTGCATATTTGGGTCATTTATTGTCTTTAGTTCTTTGTTTTGCATATTCTTTGAGGTTTTGTGTCCTTGGTAGGAAAGGAGTGCAAACCTTGCATTTTCATGGCAAAACGAGACTAAATTGATTAAATTCAAATGACCAAGCATCAAGGAGAGACAAGATTAGAAGGCCTTTGTACATACTATAGTAGATGGGCAATGATGAGAAAAGATCCTTGCATCCCCGAGGAAATCCCCAAGGATTTTATGAAGAAAAGGGAAGAAAAGAAGAAGAAATGAGATCGCCCAAAGAATCCGTGCGGATTGTCCTAAAGACGCCCGTCCTCCACCTTCACAATCCGTGCGTCTTCACTCCAAGACGCCCGGGCAGCAACCCCAGAAGACGCCCGTCTTCTCCCCAAGACGCCCGGGCAGAGACTCTCGAATCCGGCCGTCCCGTGCTAAAGACGCACGGATTCCCAGGCAGACAATTTCGTTTCTTCAAGCTTCAAGAAAGATGCCCATCTTTCCAAAAATATCGGCGTTTCCTTAAGTAGAGACTTAATCGTCATTTAAACCCTTAGTTAACCCTAATTCCTACACCTAATCCCCACTATAAATAACCCATTAGTCTAATTAGAAGAGCATGTTCTTCTTAGCAATCTTTAGTGTAGTTAATATCAATCAAATCTCTCTTTAATATTGTAATCAACAATTAATCAAGTTTTAATACAAGTTTTATTTCCTTAATTTCTCTCTTGTTCATCCTTTATTTTGGGTAATTGAAGATTATTTGGGTTATTATTGGGAGATTGACAACCTTCCAATCAAGCATCAAGTACTTCTTTTATTCTTTGCTTTATTATTGGAATCATTAGTAGATATAATTCTCTTAATCCCTTTTTAATTATTGCTAATTACTTTCATTTATTCATCATGTTTCACTTTGTTGGTATGATTGACAACCTTGCTAGCATGTTCAACATGATAATGAGTGAGTAGTCACTTAGCTAGGGTTAATGGATAATTAGGGGAAACCAACATGGGGAATGATTCATGCTTAAATTAATATGCTTTCATGGTTTATTTGCTTACTTGTTTTGATCTCAACTCATGCACATGTTATGTTTGATGAAATGCGAGCCTATGAATCCTTGCATTTTTTACCCATCACCTACCTTTTCAATGAGACTTGTAAGACATAAACCAACTCGAGTCTCATTAGACCATGCATGTTGTTGAGTAGGGAAGACTAAGTCGACTTGTAAGTGTTGTACAATCTAATTGATTCGGCTCCGGGACCCAAACTTTCCTAGGATTGTAAGATATAACCCAACTCAATCCATCACAACAATAATTGCTTGCATCTAGTAGGAAACATGTTTGTATGCTCAACTCCCATGAATCCCTTATGAACCCATGATACCCTAGTGTCTTTTATCAATTGTTTACAACCCTTTTAATTCATCTTGCTTGTTTACTTTCATTGCTATTTAGTTTAGTGACCTTCTACATCAACCCAATTGTGACACCCCTAAGACACCGCTAGTTGCAATAGAAATCTCATCTCAATTCCCGTCCCTTGGGATCCGACCTTTACTTGCCTCTTTACTAATTGTAGAGTTGTTTGTGAAGTTATAAATTGTGTTTTGGTCTAGGTGCTCCTAACGACAAGTTACCGAAAAGATATAGTCCCGACCAAAAATGGCGCCGTTGCCGGGGACTGTGTTAACTTGATTTAGATTTTCATATATTGTTATTAGTTGTGTCTTTTTTTGCCTTGGGGAAGTAAAACTCCTCAAGGTTTGTTCTAATTTTTTTCAAGTTGTTTGATATTTTGCAAGATGGACCTTATAGATTGTTTTGTAGAGGACCACTTAAGTATACCTTTCTTCAAATATCCCATGCAAGTATTGGAAGCCTTGGAAGCAAGTAAGGCTAAAAATATGTATTGGGAATTGGAGGTAGATCTTTTTGAGGCCGCTCTAGCTAACAAAGAACTTACTCATGCACAATCCGAATTAGTGCATAACATCCTTGTGGAAGCATGTCAACCAATAGAAGATGAGCAATTCATCCTAGAAGACATCTTACAAGTTCAAGAGCAAGAGGAATCCATCATGGAATTCGAATGTGATGAGATTGATGAGAATGAAGAACAAGTTGAATACGCTATGAGAATGGAATGCCTAATGGAGATGGAGCAAATTCTCAATGAAACTCCAAAGGAGGAAAGTGAGGTACAAGCTCCTACTTTAAAACCCTTTCCCCCAAATTTGAAATATGCTTACCTTGATAAATCAAAGACCAAACCCGTGATTGTTAATGATAGACTTGATGAGAACCAATTGGGAAAATTGCTTGATGTGTTGAAACAACATGAGAAGGCTATAGGTTATAGTCTAGATGACCTTAAGGGTATAAGTCCCAACTTTTGCATGCATAGAATTCATCTAGAGGAAGACCATAGACCTACCATTCAACCTCAAAGAAGATTGAATCCCCATATGCAAGAAGTTGTCAAAGGAGAGGTTATGAAATTACTTGATGCGGGAATCATATATCCCATATCGGACTCTTTGTGGGTTAGCCCCGTTCAAGTGGTACCTAAGAAAGGAGGTACCACGGTATTGACAAATGAAAAGAATGAACTAATACCCACAAGAAAGATCACCGGTTGGCGTATGTGTATTGACTATCGAAAATTAAACTCCGCAACAAGAAAGGATCATTTTCCCCTACCATTCATTGACCAACTGCTTGAGAGGTTAGCCTCCAACAAATTCTTTTGTTACCTTGACGGGTATTCGGGATTCTTCCAAATCCATATACACCCGGATGACCAACATAAGACCACCTTCACATGCCCCTATGGTACTTTTGCATATAGGAGGATGCCTTTTGGCTTATGTAATGCCCCCGCCACTTTCCAAAGATGCATGATGAGTGTCTTCTCCGATTACCTAGAGACCATAATAGAAGTTTTTATGGATGATTTTAGTGTTTATGGAAAGGACTTTGACTCATGTTTGCATAATCTTTCTCTTGTGTTGCAAAAATGTGAAGATGTTAGTCTTGTTTTAAATTGGGAAAAGTGTCACTTCATGGTCAATGAAGGAATTGTTTTGGGTCATTTAATCTCGGAAAAGGGCATCGAGGTCGATAAAGCTAAAGTTGAGGTGATAGAGAAACTCCCACCTCCCGTAAATGTTAGAGGGGTGAGAAGTTTTCTCGGTCACGCGGGTTTTTATCGCCGTTTTATAAAGGATTTTTCAAAAATAGCGAAACCCCTCACTCAACTTTTGCTTAAAGATGCCCAATTCCATTTCACTGATGAGTGTGTTGAAGCCTTTAATAGAATCAAGGAAGCACTAATATCGGCACCGATAATTCAACCTCCAAATTGGGAACTACCGTTCGAGATTATGTGTGATGCTAGTAACTACGCCGCTGGAGCGGTTCTTGGCCAACGGGTAGGAAGAGCTCTTCATGCCATCTACTACATAAGCAAGACTCTTGATCCCTCCCAAGTGAATTATGATACCACCGATAAAGAGCTTCTTGCCATTGTCTATGCTTTAGACAAATTCCGTTCCTACTTACTTGGATCCAAGGTGATTGTCTTTTCGGATCACCGTGCTCTCCGACATCTCTTGATAAAGAAGGAGGCAAAACCAAAATTGTTGAGATGGATTTTACTTCTTCAAGAATTTGACTTGGAAATAAGAGACAAGAAAGGAGGCGAAAATGTAGTGGCGGATCACTTGTCAAGAATCCGGTTTCATGATGAACATGGAGAAACCCCGATCAATGACTCATTTCCCGACGATATTTTGATAGCCATTCAAACACAACTTGAAAGGCACATCACCCCATGGTTTGCCGATTATGCTAACTATATTGTTGGAAAAGTACTCCCTCCAAATTTGAACCACAACCAAAGAAAGAGGTTCCTATTCGAAGTGAAGAGGTACTTTTGGGATGACCTAAACCTCTACAAGGAGTGTAGTGATGGGCTCTACCGGAGATGCATCCCTCAATGGGAAGTCCAAGGAATCTTGGAAGGGTGTCACTCATCACCCTACGGTGGGCACCATGGAGCAAGGAGGACCATTGCAAAAATTCTTCAATCGGGCTTCTATTGGCCTACAATGTTTCAAGACACAAGAGAATTCATCATTCATTGCGATGCTTGTCAAAGAACGGGGAATATCTCTTGGAGGAACGAAATGCCACAAAGGGGCATTCTAGAGGTGGAGATCTTTGATGTTTGGGGGATCGACTACCAAGGTCCTTTTGTGACATCCTATGGGAATAAGTACATCCTTGTGGCCGTAGACTACGTCTCAAAGTGGGTGGAGGCAATTGCCACTCCAAATGATGATGCAAAAACGGTCACCAAGCTCTTCAAGAAGATAATCTTCCCAAGATTTGGAGTTCCTAGAGCAATCATAAGTGATGGAGGAACGCATTTTCATGAGAAGAAACTTGCATCTCTTTTGACCAAGTATGGTGTTCAACATAGAACCGGCTTGGGATATCATCCTCAAACAAGCGGTCAAGTTGAAGTTTCAAATAGAGAGATCAAGCAAATCCTTGAGAAAGTTGTGAACAAGACCCGAAAAGATTGGAGCACAAAGCTTGATGATGCTCTTTGGGCTTATAGGACGGCCTATAAGACTCCCATAGGAGCCTCCCCTTACAAGCTTGTCTATGGAAAAGCATGTCACTTGCCAATCGAATTGGAGTACAAAGCTTTTTGGGCAATCCGAGCACTTAATCTTGATCTCAAATTGAGTGGCCAAAAGAGGATGATTCAAATTCAAGAGTTGGAGGAATTCCGACTACAATCCTATGAGAATGCCAAGATCTACAAAGAAAAGACGAAATTGCTCCATGACAAGATGATTAGACAAAAGGCCTTGCACAAAGGGGACAAAGTCCTTCTATTCAATTCCCGCTACCGACTTTTTCCGGGAAAGTTGAACTCTAGATGGATGGGTCCCTATGTGATAACCGAAGTTGGAAAATATGGAGATTTTGAACTCAAGGCGGAAGATGGAAGCAAGTTCAAGGACAATGGTCAAAGATTGAAGCCATACTATAAGGGAGCGTTTATTGGAGAGGTCGAGGTCACCTACCTCGGGCCTCCTCATCCGTGAAAGAACCATCAAAGGGAGAGTTTGGTGGAGTCCTCCCTAAACCACCACATGTAAATATACTAACCCTCTAACTTGTATTTATAATTTTATTGCATTTCTTTAATTATAGGCATAAACTCTTTTCATGAGAGTAAGTGAGGGAGGGTCACTAACGAATTTTGAATGAAGGAAGGAACCAATCTTCAAGTGTGGGGAAGCATTAATGAGAGGAAAGGAAATTAAAGGAAAATTCGCAGCTTGAACCCGTGCGTCTTCAATGGAATCCGCCCGTCTTGCTGGAATCCGGGCATATTGTGAAGAATCCGTCCGTCATGCTAAGCTGTGAAATTGAAAATTTTAGGACTGTCGAAGAATCCGAGCGTCTCAGCAGGAAAGACGCTCATCCTAAGGAATACGCCCGTCTTTGCAGAAAGACGACCATCTTTTTGCCTGTGCATTTCAAGAAATTTCACTGTCTCAGAATCCGTCCGTCTTTGAGAAAAGACGCTCGTCTCGTCTTCAGAGAATCCGAGCGTCTTGGGGTCGGGACGCCCGTCTTTGTGGCGTCATATTTTTGGAAAGTAAACTGTGACAGAATCCGGGCGTCTTACCTAAAATCCGCCCGTCTTCCTGCGATAATTTGGCCCGACTTTTCTTAATTTAATTACACCCCACCACACAATGACACATCACCGTTCCTTCCACTTGTATTATAAAAACCCACCTCCTTATGACTCCAAAGCATATCCAAATCACTCTTTTACCCCACAAAATCAAAAAGCCCCAAATTGTTAGGGTTTCAAAGGCAACACTCAATCCACAAGGAGCATCTTTATTCTTAAATAAATCAAAACTCCCAGCTCAATAATCAAGGAATGGCACCAAGGAGATCTTCTTTTAGGAATGGGAGGGGACCAAGGATGAGGGGAAGTTCTTCTACCTCCCATGCCAACACTAGAAGGGAGCATGAAGAAATAGTGGATCTTACAAGACTTGATGACTTCTCAAATGTTGAGTTTATCAATGATGTGCAAAGACTAGTCTTCCACCGGCTTCTAAGTAAGAACATTCTCCCTACTAAGTTTTTATGTCATAATACTTTGAGGAAACTTGGGATTTATCACCAAGTGGAAGCTCTTTTTGAAGTGTTTGGTCTCTCTACCCTTTTCCACATGTATGAGCAAACTTATCGATCCCTTGTGCTTGAGTTTTTGAGCTTTTTGAAGATTACAACCTTGAACAAAAAAATATGCATAGAATTTAGGTTGGAGAATGTTTCAAGGATGATGACCCTTGTAGAATTCGCAAATGTGCTTGGTCTCGATGTTTCGCCTACCCGGACATCGAAGCCAAAGAAATATAGTGTTGAACCTTTGTGGAGGGCCATGACCGGCCGGGATTTTATACACACCAAGGAATGTCTCACTTTTCATATTCAAAATCCGATCTTGAGACTTACTTATCGATTCCACTCGGGCACCCTCTTTGCTCGCCGAGATCCGGCGATCGTGAATCAACTAGACCTTGTGTTTATAGAATCCTACCTCAATATTCAAGGAAGAAGTGTGTACCACTTCAATGCACCTCTAGTGCTACTCGAGAAATGGGCAAAGTTTAGGAATGGTGATGATGATGGGATGAAACACATTGTGAATGGAGGGCTCATTACTAGGCTTGCGAAGCATTTCAATCCGAGATTCAATGAGAATAATGAGTATGCTCCTCTTTCGGGAAACACGAGGATAAATGAAGATCTTCTTCTTATTAATCATCATTGGATAACCCTTGAGGGGGTTGAAAAGCGGATCAAGTGGATAACGAAAGGAAGTGATCCGATTTTTCTACCGATGACCGGCCTACCACGGATTTCCCCAAGAAGAGGACCTTTATCACCAATCCCATCTTACCTCATCCCTCCAAACCCAACTCAAACAAGACAAGCACCACCACCTCCAAATCAACAACAACAACAAGAGCAACAATCTCAAGATGAGAAGATCAAAGTGCCTCACTACCCATTTCCTTATCAACCGTATAACCATCCCAACCCTTTTATCCTTCCCCGTGATGACTTTGTCACGGGAATTCTACAATATTTGCACTACCGACAATATGAAGCTACCGTGGATAATTACTATGCACTCTATCCTCAATACCACGATATGATTCATAAGGGAAAGGTTAGTGAAGAGGGAGCATTTCCCTCTTGGGCACAAATGGACTTACTCTTCCCCAATTCGGAGAGGGAAAATGAAGGGACAAACGGGGGACAAGAGGAGGGGAGCAACAATTCTTGCGGAGGGGACACGGTGGAGCTTGAAAGTGAAGAAGACGAGTTCATGGACCCGAATATGAGTGATGCATCAAAGGAGATATAGGATAGTTATCTAGAGAGAGATGATGCCGATCTCTAGAGGATTACTTCATAGCTAGGTGGAGCGGGCGAGAGGCACCCATCACAAGCTTAAGTGAAGTTTTCTCATCTCCTCTCTTTAATTTTCAAGTTTTATGAAAAGAAGTTTGTGTTTTGTTAACTTGTATATTATTTAATCTTGATCATGGTTGGAGTAGTCCTAGCAACATAGAGGACTAATACCTCGGCCCCAGCATTGAGGTGTTCTTATTTCATTGTTCCCATTTTTGAAAATCCAAAATGACAAATTTAGTTTCTTGCATTGCATCGTATGTGCATGAACTACACCCAACCTTAGGACATTAGAAATAATGTCTAACTCGGTTTGGGGAAGTACATACATACACAACGGGAGGTAATCTAAATTATCCTCTCCGTCATAAACAAAAAACTCATGCATCATGTAGTGTAGATTAGTGTAGCTTGCATTTAGTGTAGAATTCATGCATCATGCTTGCATGATTTCCCATCATTTTGGCCATTGAGGACAATGCCCATATTAGTGTGGGGATGAGGAATTCTAACTTAACTTTTATTCAAAAAATCCAAAAATTGAAAATTTCAAAAAAAAAACCATAAAAATTTGAAAAATTGAAAAACCAAAAACATGTTCATTTCCTTTGTAGTGTAGTCATGTATATATTATTGTATATATTGTGTTTGTTTTACCCTTGTTCACATTGATCGACTATGCCACATCCGAGACATGAGGATATTGACGACCGCATGGTATGATCTTTCCAATCTCCTTTTTCCTCTTTATGTTAATGACTATGTGGCTTTATTTTGATTAATGCGGTATAACAATGTTAACTTAGGACTTGCATTTAGTTTATTTGTCATACTAGTTTGTAGAATCATTTGCATTAGGATGTTTATATGTTAGTTGCATCATGACATGTAGTTGCATGTTAGAAAATTTTGCGAAACCGTCTACTTGAGAAGCTTGACAAGTGTACATAGGCCCTAGTAGATGCTTTTTTTTCTTAAGACTTTGCTTGTTAGAATACTTGTAAAACACCCTAGGATATGTCATGCTAGTATCCTTTGACCCATGGATTAAAGCCTAGTCAAGAGTACCTTCTGGTGTGATAACTCCTTGGCTACCGTTTATTCCAAGGTGAACCTTGAAACCATGCATCTATCCATCCATCATCCATGTTCTACCACATTTTTGTCATCAAAGGGAATGGGCACAAAAAGAAATCAATTTGAGTTCAATGAAATGAAAAGTGAAAGAAAGTTTGCAAAAAAAGGCATCAAATGAAAAGAGGAGCAAAAATAGAACTCCTAAAGCTTCAAATATAAGCCACCCTCACTACATATGGGGTGACTTTGAAAATGTTCAAAAGAAATACAAAGAAAGTTGTCAAGTGTTGAAATGCCAAAAATCAAAAAGAAATGGCAAGAAAGTGTTCTCAAATGTTATATGCCACAAGAAATTGGGGGGAAAAACAAAAATGAAAGCAAACTCCCAAAGTGAAACTCAAATATCTATTGATCCCTTTATCCACCGTATCCATTTTTGTGCATGGTAGAGAGGGGACGACCCTTCTTCTTGTCTAGGCAAGAGGGGGAATTCCGCGATCCTCCAGTGTTTCTAACACCATAGGGAGTCTACTCTTGATAAAAGCATTTAACGATTGAGGACAAAGGTACCCTAGCTTGACACAACTTGGAGGTGATTTATTGGTATCCTTCTAGGCTTAGTAGTTTGAAGAAATTGCATCTATGAAGGAGTGTGCACCCTTGAATTGCTTTCCTTGTAGATAATTTCCGCCACTTAGATGAGGAAAGTGGCTATTCTTTTGTAGATGCATCCATTATTTGTTTTGTGTGCTTAATGTTTGGATGTGTCGCCATTTTGGCAAGACCCACTTTGCCTTGCAAGAAGGCATCCTACCTCATGGTTGTCTTGTTGTGAGTTGAAGGAGTGGAGTGAGACCCGCTAATTGTCTCATATCGGCTATATTATTAGGTTAGTTTAAATAATGGTCCTAGTCTTTGTCACCTCTTTACTCGGGACGAGCAAAGGTTCGGTTTGGGGATATTTGATGTGACCATAATTACAGCATATTTAGTCCCCGAATTAACCTTGTTCCCATGCTTTTTAGTGCATATTTGGGTCATTTATTGTCTTTAGTTCTTTGTTTTGCATATTCTTTGAGGTTTTGTGTCCTTGGTAGGAAAGGAGTGCAAACCTTGCATTTTCATGGCAAAACGAGACTAAACTGATTAAATTCAAATGACCAAGCATCAAGGAGAGACAAGGTTAGAAAGCCTTTGTACATACTATAGTAGATGGGCAATGATGAGAAAAGATCCTTGCATCCCCGAGGAAATCCCCAGGGATTTTATGAAGAAAAGGGAAGAAAAGAAGAAGAAATGAGATCATCCCAGCAATCCGTGCGGATTGTCCCGAAAGACGCCCGTCCTCCACCTTCACAATCCGTGCGTCTTCACTCCAAGACGCCCGGGCAAAGAACCCAGAAGACGCCGTCTTCTCCCAAGACGCCCGAGCAGAGACCTCGATCCGCCGTCCGTGCTAAAGACGCACGGATTCCCAGGCAGACAATTTCGTTTCTTCAAGCTTCAAGAAAGATGCCCATCCTTCCAAAAATACCGGTGTTTCCTTAAGTAGGGACTTAATCGTCATTTAAGCCCTTAGTTAACCCTAATTCCTAAACGTAATCCCCACTATAAATACCCCATTAGTCTAATTAGAAGAGCATGTTCTTCTTAGCAATCTTTAGTGTAGTTAATATCAATCAAATCTCTCTTTAATATTGTAATTAACAATTAATCAAGTTTTAATACAAGTTTTATTTCCTTAGTCTCTCTCTTGTTCATCCTTTATTTTGGGTAATTGAAGATTATTTGGGTTATTATTGGGAGATTGACAACCTTCCAATCAAGCATCAAATACTTCTTTTATTCTTTGCTTTATTATTGGAATCATTAGTAGGTATAATTCTCTTAATCCCTTTTTAATTATTGCTAATTACTTTCATTTATTCATCATGTTTCACTTTGTTGGTATGATTGACAACCTTGCTAGCATGTTCAACATGATAATGAGTGAGTAGTCACTTAGCTAGGGTTAATGGGTAATTAGGGGAAACCAACATGAGGAATGATTCATGCTTAAATTAATATGCTTTCATGGTTTATTTGCTTGCTTGTTTTGATCTCAACTCATGCACATGTTATGTTTGATGAAATGCGAGCCTATGAATCCTTGAATTTTTTACCCATCACCTATCTTTTCAATGAGACTTGTAAGACATAAACCAACTCGAGTCTCATTAGACCATGCATGTTGTTGAGTAGGGAAGACTAAGTCGACTTGTAGGTGTTGTACAATCTAATCGATTTGGCTCCGGGACCCAAACTTTCCTAGAATTGTAAGATATAACCCAACTCAATTCATCACAACAATAATTGCTTGCATCTAGTAGGAAACATGTTTGTATGATCAACTCCCATGAATCCCTTATGAATCCATGATACCCTAGTGTCTTTTATCAATTGTTTACAACCCTTTTAATTCATCTTGCTTGTTTACTTTCATTGCTATTTATTTTAGTAACCTTCTACATCAACCCAATTGTGACACCCCTAAGACACCGCTAGTTGCAATAGAAATCTCATCTCAATTCCCGTCCCTTGGGATCCGACCTTTACTTGCCTCTTTACTAATTGTAGAGTTGTTTGTGAAGTTATAAATTGTGTTTTGGTCTAGGTGCTCTGATGTGACCATTATTTGCGCACATTTAGTCCCCTAATTGAGCCTATTTTGCATACTATTATAACATTCTATGGCCATTTTATCCGTCAAAACCTTCCTATTTGCTTTTCTATCGCATTTCATATGTTTTGTAGAAAAGGAGATAATAAGGCGGAAATTCCCGTCTTTCGTGCGTACTCGGAAGCTACTTGACGATACTAGATGGACTAGTATGAAGAGGAAGTAAGGACTAAAGATCAGTCCCACAAGAATAAAATGGAAGTGAACAAAAGGGAAGAAAAGAAGAAGAATTATTGCTGAAGAACAATCCGAGCGGATTGTCTACAATCCGCCCGTCTCCTTACAGCACAATCCGAGCGGATTTTTTCCAAAGACGCTCGGATTGCCCCGCCAGAATCCGCCCGGATTCCCTCGAATCCGCTCGTCTTCCATCAGCAGAATCTGCCCGTCCCGACCCCAATACGCACGGATTTCTTCACAGCATAATTTCGTCTTCTCCAACCTACAAAGAAAGAAGCCCTTCCTTCGAGAAATACCGGCTCCTCCCTGCTCCATTTAAAAAGTGTAATTACTAGTTTAGCCCTTAGTTAACCCTAATGCATCCACCTAATTTCCACTATAAATACCCCATTTGTAAATAATCAAAGGGACATCTTTTTAGCTAGAAAAATCCTTCTTTAGATTAGATTAGGAGTAGATTAGAATAGATTACTCTTTAATCTTTCCACAAATTACACATTAATCTCTCCTTAATTATTGTTCAAGTTTATTATTCAAGTTTATTAGTGGGTAATTAAAGATTATTGGGTTATTATTGGGAGATTGACAACCTTCCATCAACCATCAAGTTTCTTCTATTATTCTTTGCATTATTGTTTTGGAATCTCCATAGGTATAATCCTTTTAATCCTTGTTTTAATTATTTTTAATCCTTCTTACTTGTTCATCATGTTTTACTTTGTTAGTATGATTGACAATCTTATTAACATGCTAAACTTGATCATGAGTGAGTAGTTACTTAGCTAGGATTAGTGGGTAATTAAGGGAAACCAACATGGGATTGATTCATGCTTAATCTAATATGTTTTCATGATTAAATTGCTTGCTTGTTGTGATGTCAACTTTATGCACATGTTATGTTTGATGAAATGCTAAGCCTATGAATCCTTGCATTTACAACCATCTCTTATCTACTCAACTTGACTTGTAAGATATAAACCAACTCGAGTCTTGTTAGACCATGCATAGAAGTTGATTAGGAGGAAAGTAAGTCGACTTGTAGGTGTTGTACAATCTAATCGATTCGGCTCCGGGACCCAACTCTTCCTAAGAACCGTAAGATATAACCCAACTCGGTTCCTCCACAACATTAATTGCTTGCAACCTTGTAAACATGTTTGTATGATCATCACCATGAATCTCCTATGACCCCATGATATCCTAGCACTTTTAATCAATTGTTTACATCTTTCCTTTTATTGCTTGTTTTACTTTATTTTTGCATTAGTCTAGACACAACTAAAAACCTAAACAAATTGTGACACTAGCATAAATTGAGATAGATAGAATTAGAACCCAAAGCACACCGTCCTATGGATCGACCTCGACTTACCGCTAACTAGTTGTTTGTTGAGTATTATAAATATGTTTGATTGGATGAGTGACGACATCACTCCACGTCAAAATGGCGCCGTTGCCGGGGACGTTGCTATGTGATTAAGTTCTTACTTGTTTGTCTATTTTTGATTGTGCTTTCACCTTGAGGAACTTGTTCCTCAAGGATTGTTCTTACCATTTTTGTGTAGTTTCTATGCTTGTAGTTGTTTCCTTGTCTTAGCTATGATGGCTCAAGACTTGACATATGGAGTATATGTTGGATCTTTTGAGTATGACTATGGGTATGGGGAGTTTGAGAAGCAAGTCAACACAAACCTACCTTATTATTCGTACAATGAAAATCCTAACTATTACCCCAACTTTTCCCACCAAAACCATCACATCCAATATCCACAACAAACACCCTTTTTGATAGAGCTGATTTAGTATAAAATTAATTTTCATCTGTGAAGGGACTACACAATCAAAATATTCATCTGTGAAGGGACTATATTGACTAATCCTGAAAGGTTATTGCTTGATAAATCCGGCTTTTCGAGCTGAGTTAAATGGTTCAATTCCGAAGGAATTTTACCATTTAATCTAGGGTTAATTTATAAGAATAATCCAAACTATTAGTCGTCTTCTCATAATAACCCGAACTTCATTTTAACTCAAAATACACCACACCATTGCCCTCGTTCTCTCGTATTAAACTCCGTGACCTGCTACCTATTTAGCAAGTCACATTGTCCTTATTCCACAGGTTACATTTATAAAAAAAAAATCCTGATATCATCAAACCAATAATCAGGTTACTTCATCTTCCATTAAAATCATCAACCGCTAGCACTTTCGCACTATGGCACTATCACCAGACCTCCTCTTAACTCTAATCCTCACCATCACACTCACCTCCCTTCTTCCTTTCCACCACATCCTCACTCCTCGCGGCATCCCAGTTCTACCATTTAAATCAAACCCTGACTCGAATCAGTGTATTGTCGGAGTTGCTAAAGAGAGAGAAACAGGTGTGGGAGGATTTCTGATGGCCTTTGTGGTAAACGTGGTGGAGTAATTGGGTTCTGAAAAGTGATTAGCGATTTCGACCTCGCTAAAATGCATTAATTTCAACTACCCTACATGACAATTTTCTGGGTTTAATAAATCGATTTCTCCTTTTATTTCATGAGATCTGATCATCCATTTCTAATTTCATCTCCCCCTCTTCTTCATACCCCATTTCTCCATTTTTCGATATTCCATTTAATTTTCTGGGTTTTTGTTCTTTGCTCATATGAATCGTATTGTTTCTGTGTTCACCTACAATACACGATTTCTGATAATCTGGAAAAACCGTTACTTCGCTCCGAATCCGAACCCGGTCTAGTAAGCGCCAAAGTTTCTGGTTCCTATTCATAATACCATGGTGCAGTGGTTGCCTTGGAAAGTGTTTTTAGGGAAAGACATAGAAATAGGCGCTCGAGGATTGTAGGTGGCCGTAGTGGTGAACGGTGATCGAGTAATGAAGGTTGTAATTGATGCCACCTGCCTGTGTGGAAGTTATTGGATGGTGGTGCTGGCCGGAGTGGTGGTAGGTGGTGAGTGGTGACAAAGGTTGTTAATGGAGGGGGAAGAAAGAGGCGTAAACAAACAAATTGGTTTGACCTGTTAGTTTACCGGATTTTGCAGGTCAAGAGTGACTTAAGTGCATTATGAGAAGAGAAGGGTAATAATATGATTTATTTTGAGTTAAATTAAAGTTTGGATTATTTTGAGAAGATGGCCGATAGTATGGATTATTCTTATAAAATAACCCTTTAATCTATTTCCAAGCAGATTTAAGTACTTCAATGTTTTCAAAGTACTGAGTTCAGTAGGAATCGTTCTGGACAAAGTATTATTGGCTAAGTTCAGGATTTGCAGTAAACGAAGATTACCAAATGATTACCAATTTATGTGAAGTGGCCCTAGGGCCTAGACTCTTACGGTATTAGGTGGGATGTATATAGTAATTTAAAGACGTGTATCAAATTTAGTAAGTAAGTATGATTCAAAGAATTTAAGCGAACGTATCTCAAATTTAGTTAAAGGTATCTCATCTAAAAGGTTAAAGGAATGTAACTATTTAGATGTATCAAAGAACTCAAACAAGTGATCTTTAGTTGGAAGCATGTATCTAAAAAATTAATGTAGTGTATCTAGCTAGTTAAAGGGATGTATCTAGAAACTTAAAGAAGTGTATCTAGCTATCTAGAGATACGTATCTAAAAACTTAAACGAGTGTATCTAGCAACTTAATGAGATCAAGCAAGGGGACGGGAATCCTAAATTTAGCATTTGATACGGTCTGAACAACACACATCCGATTAGCATGGGACAAAAATTAGTGTTGGGTATGTGTGTTGTTTAAATCGGTTTCACGCTTATTACGGTCTTAAAAATACTTGTACTAAGTACCAAGTAGCTGTTGTTAGCTTGGTTCTTAATTTCTAGAGTTAAATGAGAGAAATTTGATATTCGTTTCTAATAGGAACAAAAATTGTCTCCTCTGCCATTTATATTGTATCCATTTAACGTCAAGCAGTATCAATTTTGATCTCGCTTAATTTCTAGAGTTAAATGAGAGAAATTTGATATTCGTTTCTAATAGGAACAAAAATTGTCTCCTCTGCCATTTATATTGTATCCATTTAACGTCAAGCAGTATCAATTTTGATCTCGCCATGCTTTAAGTTGTGTCTAAACTCGGGTACAATTTGCTCAAACACTTCAACTTTAAACATATATTCATTTTTATTTTCGGCTTCATTTTGTCTCCAACCTATGAAATCGCAAGCCGATCTCTGTGATTATATCATGTTTAATTCTGTGTAGATCCAGTCGGGGTCTGTTCATGGGCTGAGTTATGTCTGTGAAGAGTAAAGAACAGTATTCAGAAGCAAATTATCATGCTCTATTTATTTAGTGCATCGTACATTTTAATATCAATTTTCGTCTTAGTCGAGTACTGCATATTTTTATCATCTATTTTCGTCTTACGAGCATAATTAATATGTGTATCTGCTTATAAAAAGTGATCAAGCTAAAATATTTAATTCCAAATTCCAATCGACAATCACGATAACAAATATTGCAGCTTTTGGAATTCCAACCTTTAAAAAGTGATCAAGCTAAAATATTTAATTCCAAATTCCAATCGACAATCACGATAACAAATATTGCAGCTTTTGTAATTCCAACCTTGTGTCGTGGGACTCGTGACTTGTGGCTTCTCCTAACCTCCTATGCTCTGTCTCTGTAACTTGTATCCTTTTCCACAACCACCGCTGAAGTCACGAACTCACAATGATGTACAATCAGCCCATTCAACTTCTGTGAAGGTTTTAATTTTGGCCTGGAAACTAAAAGAGGCGAAGCAAAGCTCCTTTTCATACAGCTTACCACAAAATTTAGTATGCCTAATATGTCTAAGATCTAACTCCTTGCACATTAAGCATGAAAACAGATTGCAAGCAACTTCATGCTTCCGCAAAATTATCACTTTGTTCGAAACATCTGCACTCAACAACTCGAGACACAACTCGATCAAACTAAGGTCTTGTACGAACCATACAAACTATCTTAGATACACATGATATTAATATCGGATATACATAGTATTAGTACGGGATACACAAATCAATTTGTGTATCCGGTAGTAATACCATGTGTGTCTGACCGTAATATCATGTGCATCGACTGCTCCGCCACATCACCATCACTGCCGTTACCGCCAACACCATCATCACCACAGCTACTAGCACCGCCCCCACAACAACAACAAAAAGAGAGGGCAAAATCAATTACTTAGTAGATTCTACGAGCTTCAAAAGTTCAAAAAAGTAATACACCAATAAAGCATTCCAATAGGTTGTTTAGTTTCATACTTTCACGGGAACAAATGTTACCAACTTGCTTGACTTCATTATAAAATGTCACCTAATTCCACAGCCAAGGTTTTGCAATTGATGGAAATCCACTTCATTCCGGACGCTGTACTAAACTACTGATCAGATAAAAAGTCCTCCGACAAAAACTTCTGATAGGATGCCCACACATACCGTTTGTCCAAGTAGTAAGAATACATGACAGAAACAAGTCGCTACTCCAACGATCATGACATGGAAAAGAGACTCGAAAGATATCGGTATATCAAATGAGAATTAACGCTTTCAGGATTTGTAGGAAAACTAACAAAAAAAAATCCACGAACATTGTGCTTTTCATATTCTGTAAAATAGAACTCCTTCACCATTAAACTAAAGGGTTTGGCACTATAAACTGGAGTTTCATTCAAATCAAACATAGCCTATCTTGAGATAATGCTGCAAGTTGCAAGGTTACCAATAAAAAATAACATAGAACTTAGATTAGCTAGACCATTTACTCTTAGTTAGCACACCGTAACCGTGAATATCAGTTGTGGCACCTGCCAGCCCTGCAAGTGACAGAAGCGGAATTTTAATCACAATAAACTCTCTGGACAGTCATTTGATGATAACTCTATCCTAAAACCCTTTAAATTTCTTGCTCTCTTATTGTGAATAAAGTTCCATCCAAATTCCTAAAAACCAAATTGCATTGTCCAGCTCAATGCATCAAAATCTTAGTAACTCTTGCAGAGATGTGTATCGATCATGTGTATCTACCATGGCAGAGATGTGTATCTATCATATGTAATAAACTAATAACCAATCTAAAGGGGCGTATCTAGCTTGTCAGTATTTAGAAAGGTAAATGTGGGTGTCTAGGAAGTTAAAGAAGTATATCTAGCATCCTTATATATGTAGCTAGCAATGTAAAGGTATATATCTAGTAAGGTAAAGGAGTGTATCTAACTTGACAAATGAGTGTATCTAGCATGTCAGAGATGTGTATCTAGCAAGGTAAATGTCTGTATCTAGCAAGTTAAAGAAGTGTAGCTAGCATGCCAATATACATGTATCTAGCTATGCAAAGGTATGTATCTAACCAGGTAAAAGAGTGTATCTAGCTTGCCTTCTCCCATTTTAGAAGTAGGAACAAGAGGGCAAATTCTAGAAAATAAAATGAAAGTTATTTAATTTCACTTTGATATATACTCTTTCATTTAAAGAAGAATAAAACAAATATCCTAACTATGTAGGGTATCATGTGTATCTAACAAGGTAAAGATGTGTATCCATACAATTTTAAGAAAAATGTATCTTGACAAAAATAATTGTACTTAGAAGCCCAAAATTTAACACTATTGAACTAGTGATGGACTAATGGATGAAATAAGAGGTAATTAAGAAAGAATAACATTAACGCTATTGAAGTAGTGATGCATAGTAAAACACTATAACTTCTATACTTACCAACCAATTTCTTCAGTATAGCACAAACAAAACACATGCCATTTTTTTGCCATCACCAAAATATTAAAGTTTAACTATGTGCACATTTTTATTCAACCTGAATAATAACTAAATCAGAGGACCATAATGACACTTGGTAGTTGGTACCAAGTCAGTATGATATATACCAATGAACATTTCCGGAAATTTCAATTACCTCCACCTTTTATTTTATAAACATTGCATTTCCTTGTAATGCCACACAAGACCATTCATACTTGTAAACTTAGAGGCATCGTACACCGACTCCATCTGAATTATTAACTAATAACTAGAGGACGGAGGTGACTGACCATTCATTAAAGCATGGGACGGAAGTGAGAATAATGAATGCAACTCATATAGGCACCAGACTTTAGAATAGCCTAACATGATTTTTGACTCAAAAAATGAATCCACAATTCATGTTAATCCAATACTAGGTACACAGCAATCATTCCAATCCTAATCCGTAATTATACGAATCCTCAATTAACGAATAAACATAACTACATTCAGGAACATTTAATTAGAACGCAATAGCTCAGAGTATCCAGCAAAAAGCTCAAACAATTCATAGAAATTGATCAGTAAACAGTAAAAATCCAATCACACTCCAACACTCAAACGGTTCGCATAAACATAACTAAATTATTAATTAAAAAAACAGGAAAAATGACAAAAAAAAAGCTCACACCTATTATAGAGAAAACGATGACTGTGAAACTATGATGAAACCGATGAACTTGTTAAGTAGGGTCACGACAAATTTGCTGGTAATGTAATGTTACATTATCCACGAAATTAGGAATAATTAGGAAAAAACAGTAAAGTTAGGGTTAGAATTGGGAGAAAATTGAAAATAGTGAAATAAATTAGAGATCTTACATCAATCAAGCCAAAAACCGCAGTAAACACATCCAAGTCGAGCGAATTTGGGGAAATGAAGTAGCTAGGAATGGAATTAGGGTTAGAATTCTTCAAATTTGGGGCAGATTTTAAAACTACAGAAGTAATTAAACAAAACTGAGATAATTAAGAAAATAAAGATGACTTACATGAGGACGAATTCATGAGATTAGATCGAAATTCGAGGATTGATGATGAATTTGAGCGAAACTCGTTCAAAATTGTGGTTTGGCGTGAAAAAATGTGATAGAGAGCGCGCCGCCGGCAGCTGATTGTTGTCGTCGGACGACCGTCATCGGAGAACATCTCATCGGAGGACGGTGGATGTGAGGGGCGAGAGGGATGGGAAGTGGTTGTCAGTTAGTGTCAGGTGAGAGTGTCGGGTTGGGTTTGTGAGAGTAAATGAGTGCTTATTTTGTTGACTTGACTATTAGATTTAGTTCAAATTGTTCGCACCGTAATTTAGTTAAATGCAGGATCACGATTTTATATATATATATATATATATATATATATATATATATATATATATATATATATATATATATAGTAATAAGATCAAGTAAGTCACCTCTTACGTTTAGTGTGAGTAGCCCATTTGTGGCTGAATCTTGAAAATGAAGGGATAGGATGAAACACAAAAAAGATGGTTAATCCTCTAATTTTGCTCTCTTCCTCTAATTTTCTTATTAACTCCATTAGTTCTCATCACTAATCATTAACCTCTCATTATCACATCTCCTCATTCTCTCTCTATATCTCACTTCTTCATATTCTCTAAAAAAAACCCAAGACAAAAAAAAACCCAAAAAACCAAACAAATAAAAAACCCAAAAAATCCAAATAAATCAATTACTCATCTATTCTTCATTCACCTACCACCACCCACCGGACACCACCACAGTCGCCACCGCCGCCGCCGCCACCACCACCACCGCCGCCGCCGCCACGACGTCATTTTTTTTTTTAAACTTGATATTTGGGTGTTCTTTTTATTTTATTTTGTTGTTTTTTTCTCCTTATATCGTCTTGTTATATAATATTGTTTTAAATTTGTGAGTTTTTTTTTATTTTAATCTTAGATCTACTAAAATAGATCAATTTTCATTGACCCGTTTTTTTTTTGTTCATTTCCGTTTTGTTATTTTTTTTTCAATTTTCATGTTTTGGTCTTTTTTTCCGGTTATTGACATTCTTACAAATTATAGTTTGATTTTAGTACTAAATCTATTAGTTATGAAATCTCATTTTTTTACTTTTTTCTTGTTGATATCACTTTGTTAATATTCGTCTTGTTATATATATTTGCCAAATTTCGTATTTAAAATTTTCTTTTGGTATTGTGTGATTTAGGATCTATTAAAATTACTTTATCGGTTAAAATTACACTTTTTTTCGTTAAAATTACACTTTTTTCCGTTAAAATTACACTTTTTCTGGGTTAAAATCACAGTTTTTTCCTTGTTAAAAATACACTTTTTTCCGTTAAAATTACACTTTTTTGGGTTAAAATTACACTTTTTTTTCCGGTTAAAATTATAGTACTAAATCTATTAGTTATGAAATCTCATTTTTACTTTTTTCTTGTTGATATCACTTTGTTAATATCCGTCTTGTTATATATATTTGCCAAATTTCGTATTTAAAATTTTCTTTTGGTATTGTGTGATTTAGGATCTATTAAAATTACGTTATCGGTTAAAATTACACTTTTTTCCGTTAAAATTACACTTTTTTTTTGTTAAAATCATAGTTTTTTCCTTGTTAAAATTACACTTTTTTCCGTTAAAATTACACTTTTTTACGGGTTAAAATTACAATTTTTTCCTTTAAAATTACACTTGTCTTCATTAATGTTACATTTATCTCTACTAAGGTTATCTTCTCAATGACTAAAGTTACGCTTTTGGACTAAAGTTAGAACAATTTGGACTGAAATTACAGAAATTTGGACTAAAATTACACAATTTGGACTAAAATTACACAATTTGGACTAAAGATACACAAATTTGGACTATAGTTATACATTTGGATTAAAATTACACTTTTATGGACTAAAATTACACTTTCGTGGACTAAAATTACACTTTTGTAGACTAAATTTATACATTTGTGGATTAAAGCTACACATTTGTAGACTAAAATTACACTTTTTTGGACTAAAATTACACTTTTGTGGACTAAAATTACACTCATAAAATGATAAAAGATACACACACTATCAATTTACTAAGTTACACTTTAGTGGACAATGATTGTAATTGCACAATCTAAATGACTCAAAATAAATGAATTGTGTAACTTTAGTTCTAATAATTGTGTTGATGGGGCATATTCTGCACCGCTGACCAAGTCAACATATTGAGCAAGGTCAAGGATGTCCACAGCAAAGTCAACGACTTAGACAGTCTAGCCGATGCAACCCATCGGCCTGTCACCTGGTCTCGGCACGGCAAGGCGATCGTAGGGATACATATCCGCGTACTCATATCCAAGACCCTCGGCCGGCCTGACACGGGTCCATCGGCCGAGGGTAGAACGGTCTTTCCACCTGGTAGCCACTTGGCCACTACGTGACAAAAGGTGAAAGCCTATAAATACTCCTCAACCTTCATTGAGGAAAGGATCCATAAATTAACCTAAGAATCACTATTCATCTGGTAATATCTTCCTTATCTCTCTACAATACATCCTTAGCCAAGTAATAACAACTTATCCCACTAAGTTCACTGACTTGAGCGTCGGAGTGAGTACGCTTGGCACAAAGCCAAGCCCTCAGTTCGTTCATTGTTGCAGGAGAGGCCGAGAGGAACGATAGAGACGCGAGGGATCCAACTCAAGACATCATTCTACAAGCCACGGGTGGTAACAATACTTGCTCTGGAATTACACCCGGAACATGTGTAATTTTACTCTAAATTTAGTCGTAAATAGTGTATTATTAGTTCAAAATTATTCGTAAATAGTGTATTTTCAGTCCAAAAATGTATTTTTAGTCCAAAATTGTATAATTTTAGTCCAAATTTAGTTGTAAATATTGTATTCAATTTAGGCGTAAACTCCATTAGTTCGTCCAAATAGTAATTTTACTCTAAATTTAGTCGTAAATAGTGTATTATTAGTTCAAAATTATTCGTAAATAGTGTATTTTCAGTCCAAAAATGTATTTTTAGTCCAAAATTGTATAATTTTAGTCCAAATTTAGTTGTAAATACTGTATTCAATTTAGTCGTAAACTCCATTAGTTCGTCCATATAATCCAAATAGTCCAAATTAGTTAGTCCATATTGTCCAAATTGTCCAAATTAGTTAGTCCAAATTGTCCAAATAGTCCAAATTAGTCTGTCTAACTTTAGTCCAAGAGTGTAACTTTAGTCATTAATAGAGATAAGTGTAATTTTAACAGGAAAAAGTGTAATTTTAACCGAAAAAAGTGTAATTTTAAAGTAAAAAGGTATAATTTTAAAAGAAAAAAAAACGTAATTCCAACAAGAAAAAGTGTAATTTTAACAGGAAAAAGTGTAATTTTAACAGAATTGAGTGTAATTTTAACATAAAAAGTGTAATTGTAACAAAAAAAAAGTGTAATTATAAGAAGAAAAAGTGTAATTGTGACCGAAAAAAGTGTAATTGTAACAAGAAAAAGTGTAATTCCAACAAGAAAAAGTGTAATTTTAACAGAATTGAGTGTAATTTTAACATAAAAAGTGTAATTGTAACAAAAAAAAGTGTAATTGTAAGAAGAAAAAGTGTAATTGTGACAAGAAAAAGTGTAATTCCAACAAGAAAAAGTGTAATTTTAACAGGAAAAAGTGTAATTACAACAAGAAAAAGTGTAATTGTAATAGAAAAAAGTGTAATTTTAACAGGAAAAAGTGTAATTTTAACGAAAAAAAGTGTAATTTTAACAGAAAAAAAAGTGTAATTTTAACGAAAAAAAGTGTAATTTTAACAGAAAAAAAAGTGTAATTTTAACACAAAAAAGTATAATTTGAACAAAAAAAGGTATAATTTTACTAGAAAAAAGACGAGATTTTGAGTATTAACAAGACAATATAACATAATTCACAAAAAATTCACAAGACAATATAACAAAATGAAAAAAATGAAAAAAAAAATGAAATTAATAACAAAAACCTTCTTTTCAGCCCACAAAAACTGAAATCACGAACAAAGAACAAGAAAACCGAACTAAGAAGACAATAACCAACACAGATTTGATTTTAAAAAAAACCGAAACTTAAAAAAAATTAGAAATTTAGATTCAAAGAGAGGAAAAGGACGGTTGTTGTTATTGTGTCGGGGTGGTGGTGGGTTTGTTTTTTGTTTTTGAAAGAAGAGGCGGCGGTAGCAGTGGAAGGTGGCGGGTTTGGTGGGCTGAAAAGAAGGTGGTGGTCGTGGGTTTGAAAAAGAAGGGGTGGTCGTGGGGTCGATTTTTAAGGTTGTTGGTAGTGGTGGTGGGGTCATGCGCGCGCGAGGAAAGGAGGAGGCGACGTTTGGTGGGCTGAAAAGAAGGTGGAGGCCGTGGGGTGTGCAGCGTGCAGATCTGGGTGGAGGTAGTGATGCGGCGTGTGGCGGCCGTGGGGTGTGCGGTGACGGTGGGTGGTGACAGGAGGCCGAGGAAGGAGGAAGTATAGGGATAAGCGGAGTGGTAGGTGGCGGTCGGTGGTGGTGGGTGAGGAAGTTTGGTTTGATTTATTTGGTTTTTTTTGTGGTGGTGGTTTTTGGGTTTTTTTTTTGGTTTTTTGGTTTTTTTTGTTTGATGAGAGAATGTGAGATATAGAGAGAGATGAGGGGTTTGTGATAATGATTTAATGAAGGATGAATGTTAATTAGGGAGGAATTTAATTGAGTTGAGTAGCTAATTAGAGGAGATTGGTTTATAGCCCTATATATATATATATATATATATATATATATATATATATATATATATATATATATATATATATATATATAAGATCGATCGATCGGATCAATGCCAACAGCAACCTAAATTAATGTAAGGTGAAACACAATCAATCCCATATTCAACACTAGCATACGTAAGCAATATTCCTCTCATCATCTAATTAAAGTTTTCACATACCACAACGGGAGTTCAAATCAGCGTTTAGAGTGGTACCTTACGCTAATCTCCAATATTTATTATCTATGAATCTCAATTATATTAATTACTATCATCATAACCTCACAAACGCACAACTTATACATGCTCCCCAAGATCCAGCGTCAACCGTCAAATTCCAAACTCACCAGCCTCGCAAATAATTAAATTATCTATCAATAGAAAATACTAACTATCAATAGTAAATAACAATTACTAATTATTCAGCCCAAATAAACATATAGAAGTCGTAATCTACTAATCACAATTATCACGTAACTCACATAACCTCGAACAATAATAATGATATTAGGATCGGTATAATCATGTTATCTTAAATTTACTCAGGTCCACTAAAAATAATGAAGGATAATCTACCATAGTGAAAGAAGCGGATGACGATCGACATTAACTATAGTTGGGCGAGGATTTACAGCATGAATAAAGGATGGACATGAAATATTGTGACTGATTGACACATATAAGAATAGAAGATAAGTGATCATTGTGGTTGATGACAGGAGGCACAAGATCTCATAAAGCAACAGAAATAAAGGCAATCATATATATAATGGTAAGCAATTGTGATATATAGGGTTTGGCATTAGCAAGAAATTTTATGAAATTTGTATTTTATTATATGTAGGACTATACACATATAGACTATAAGGTCCAACTAAAAGAACATAAATATATTAGTTTCTCCCAAAATCTTAAAAAGCTTCTTTTTTTTTTTAACGGATTAAAATATGGGTATTACTGTTTATGCCGACCTTTGACCCTAGATTGGATCCCTAGAAAACTATGGTCAACCGACTGTCCTAGCTATTTCTCTCTTCCTGGTAATTTCTTTAGGACTTATTGCTTGTTTCTTTACTGTTCCTTTTCTTTAGATCTCCGTAGTGTAGAATCAAACAATCAACCCCCAAGAAACGGTTACCTAGGCAGACCTAGTTTAGCATACAGAATTCTCATCTCCCTATGGATACGATGCCCGACTGCCTCTACTACATTTTATAGAGACCGGTTGGTTTTATTTTTGATAGGGTTGCGACAGTCGTGTCAAATTTTGGCGCCGTTGCCGAGGTGATGGTGTTATTTTGTTTGCTTTATATTAAGTTTTTCTGTAGTCTCAAGTAATTTATTCCTTGATACAGTTCTCATATTTTTCTCTAGTACTATAGTTGTTTTGTAGGTGGTCCGTCCTAGAAGAGTGTAACACCCCCATATACCAAGGAGCCTTAACAGGACCTTCTCTAGCATATAGAGGCGTTACCATCTCGGTTGCCCGAGAAAAGTAATCATCAAAGGTCAGTAAAAGAACAATTATAAATATTTTACAAGCTGATTAAACCAACTACTAATATAAAGATACATCTCGTCAAAACTACATAAGCTACTCCTGTCATTACTCGTGAAGACTCAATCCGCCAAGACTCCAGCTACCATCCAAGACTGCACCTGCTAAGACTGACTGCTCACCATAAGGGATCACGGCAGACACAACAGAAACAAACAAGAAACAACCACACAAGGTCAGTAACTGAAGTAAGACACAACGTCAACTACCAACATACTACTAACACAACCAAGCACACACACATGTCACAACCACTCCAGCCAATCACCGTCACCGACTGTCCACTGGATCAGCTCTGCTAGTGGGGGACCGCAGCCGTTCCCACCTAAGCCTCGCTCATCAAATCGAGCGATAACCCTGTCCCATTAATGTGCACATCCCCTCCCCTGGCGGGTTCCACAGAGGGCGAAACTAGGGCGTGAAGCCACTCCCGCAAGTGACTCCACTCAGCCGAGGACGCACCTCGAGAACCACAGACAATCAAACAACAACAGCTGCATCACAACAACAACGACAACAAAAATGACAACAACAACAACAACAACAACAACAACAACAACAACAACAACAAAAACAACAACAACAACAACAACAACAACAACAACAACAACAACAACAACAACAACAACAACCAACATAAACTGAGTAGGCGAACCTATCTTTAACCAACCGTAGCAACTCCTCGGTCAAACACGTGACATCAACCAGGCAAGCAACCCCTATATAAATCGCATAACAACCTATTACTACCATCACAATCCTACAAGGAACAACAATGACAAAGATGATGATGATGACATACCTACGCATATCATATTGGCGTTAAGACCGATACTCGACTCAAACAACTCATCCTCAAGGCATTAGCATCCTCTAAAGCTCCCATGGAAGGAATTATGGTGAAGGGAAAGGAGGGAGGCGATATCTAGGTCTGAAGGAAGGAGGCGGAAATGATTTGCGATTCTAACAAAACACGATTATAAACCCTCACTGAAAAGACGCTACTCGGTTGAGTAACTAGCTTACTCGATCGAGTGGCCTCTACTCGATCGAGTACCCAAGCTACTCGATCGAGTAGCCTCTACTCTATCGAGTACCACTCATCCTCTTATTCAAACAAGACACTATGCATCTCTGGCACGCATTCCTAAAGACCATCACCTGCCTCCAAAGGTCGGTCAACGGGTCCCTAAAAGGGCGGGTATTACATTCTTCCCCCTTTAAAAAGAACTTCGTCTCCGAAGTTCGACTCATCCTCCCCCAAACTACACGACAAGAAACCCAAGGTCGATACCACCGTTCTCCCGACGCAGGTCCACTACTCTCTAGAGGCATTATCCCACTATGTCATCATCATCAACTGTCCAACACACACCACATACTCAAGCTTCTGCAAACCACTACTTGAATTGCCAAACTCACAACATGCACCAACACGACCAATTCAACTAACGACTATACTACTGCGTCGAACTCTTCTGACACGCATTAACGCAACCACGAGACTATACTTTCACTGGCCAACAACTACCAACACAAAACATGTCACACAACGATCCTATTATAGATTCACAACAAAGTATGATTCATAGCCGCGTAACGCAAACTACCGATGACAACTCCGCTACTGTTCTTGACATCCCTTTCTCTTTATGAACATCTTCTCATTGTAAATTACTCATGTTTTACTTAGACATACCATTTACTCATCAAAATGATTAAAACGATTATAACCTCGTACTTGAAATGTAACAGCGACATTATAAAACATTACAAACATACGATAAAACATCACAAACATACGGTAAAAATTGTTATAATTTCGGCTTTTCTTTTGCGACATTACTCTTCCCCTCTAAAAAGGAACTTTGTCCCCGAAGTTCACCATCAAACAACTGACTCACTTAACCTGACACATCTAGCACCTTACTGATATTACTTACTAATCACGACTAACATTGACTTATATACACCTGTTACTTTATGAGAATGATTATCAATAGCCATGAAGCACATGTAAACCTTACTATGGAAAGTCCATGAAGTAACTAGCAATTCTTTTTGGTAATAAATAAGTGAGACTCTCTTGTAGACGTTGAGGATGTAAAATGAATGCGTAAAGAACCAACTAATATTTTTCACGAAACCTCATTTATAAGTCAATCATGCATCCAAACATAACTAATAAGTCAACCCAAACATGTTACTCACCTTCAATAACCATGATAGATATCAAAATATGCAAAAATAAAAGCATTCAAACAATTTAATTTTTGAATAGTGCCTGTAACAGTGCTACTCGATCGAGTGGGTTGGACACTCGATCGAGCTGGCCCTACTCGATCGAGTGTCTTAGCTACTCGGTCGAGTAGCCCGAGATCAGAATACCCCCTAACTGCCACACCTGCAGCTACTCGATCGAGTGAGGGGCACTCGGTCCAGCGGCTACAGGTCAAAATACCTCCATTTCAACGGGACACGAGATAGATGATCACCTAACTGCGAGCCGGGATGAATATCCGACCACAAATCCTGTAGAACAAGTCTAGAAAAAACAAGTATGGCCTTATGGCCACCAATATAAACCAAATACGACAAGTACGAAAAGAGAAAGTACCAAACAAAACAAACTAACATCCAACACAACTACAAACATGATGAAAGAAACGGAGTATCACTCCTGCTGCTGTTGCTGCTCATCCATGACATAATCCTCATCTACACCACCACCCGAGGTGCCCGCTCCTGATACACCCAGACCCGCATCACCACCGGATCCAGCATCCGGTCTCGCGTACCAAGGGGTCAAGCCGTCGTAGGGGTATGACTGAGGTGCTCCCCATGTGGACGCATCCACCCCGTAGGAGTGGAAAACCCCGCTGTAATCCCCAATTCCCCTCCACCAAAATGGATGCGGTCCCGAGGTCCCTATGCCCTGAGTATACGCCATCTCATGCTTGTTCTGGAGCGTTAAGGTAGAGGACACTCTTTCTGTCAGGTAGCTCTCACGTGTCTCCGGGGTATCAAGGTAAGGGTAACAAGGAAACGGGTGCTGTGGTGGTGCTGCCGGCTGTGGCTGTGACTCAGCCACCCTCTCTCTCACTCGGCGTGGCCCTCTCCCTAGCCGGGGTCGATCCTCCTCAGCTCTCACATTCTCCCCCTTCATCGGCTCAGGCAAGACTCGGAGGATCTCCGGGTCGATGAAGTACGTCTGCCTCGCAGGACGTGCACCCTCATCCTCCTCCTCCTCATCAGAATCGGCAGCTACCACTGTCGCGGGTAAAGGCTCCGTCGGTGGGAGATGCTCAGGATCGGGTATCTTCATCCAACTCATGCCCCCACACCCTCCATCCTAAACTACCGTCCTCCAAAGTTCTCAACCATTTCAGGTCGAGGAAATAAGCTTTGTCCATGGTAGGTACCAGGGTGGCCAAAGGGATGTACTCCGAGGAAGCCTCAAAAGAAGTTAGCTTCTTAGCTAAACGTGTGGCAATGGCACCATAACTCAGAATCCTAGTGCTAAATGAGGCCATCAAAGCAAGGCTGGCACACACCATAGCGGGAGCACTAAAGGTCACTCTCTCAGTCCGCTCAGGGTTAAGGTACGCCATCAGAAGCATCAACTCATGCGAGTTTAACTTACTCATATCAGACCTCTCGTAGAGAAGACACGACACAGCTCGAAGAAAGATCCTTAAGGTAATATGTTGCACATCATTGATCAACATGTTACTAGCAGTGGGAGCTAATTTCCCGGTGATACAAGGCATAAGAGGCAAACCCCACACTCAGACGGTATGTCACGAAGGGCTCCCTCGACAGGCTTAGCCAAGCCAAGGTGGGAAGCAAACAGGTCCATGGTCAAGACAAAGCTGGTGTTCATGAGGCGGAACTGCACAGTTTGTTCTACCAGCTCGTACTTAAACAAGCTCATGAAATCGAGGGTCAGAAAGGCATACGAATGCTTTCGTAGGCGATAAAGTCCGGTGAATCCCAAGGTCTCAAAGATGTGTCGGACGTCAGTCTCAATACCTAGATTATCCAAGAGGGTCGTGTCAATACAGCGGGTCGGTCTCATCTTATGGGACTGTAAGGCTACAAACTTTCCCCGTTGTGTGAAGTCTGCAAATACCACAGACGGGTACTCAGGTACAGCTGGAACTACCGGTCCACTCCCTTCCCCTATTTCGGGCGCGAAAGCCCTACCCCTCTTACTTTGTCTGGTTCCTATGTTCAGTCTCGGCATCTGTTTTAACATACAATTTAAATATACCAATACATAGGCACCAAAACGTACAAAATACACATATTTGATCATGTAAGAATCATCTAAGTACACACTATCACCAGCAATTCCCAATTTACAAGTAAAAATTCCAATTCTTATAGCTCAGACGGTCTCTACAACTGTGAAAATTTTGACATAATTAACATGAATTAACTCATCCACTACTATTTTTAGGACTCAAACCTTCAAAACATATTCATATACCACCCAAATCTGCAATTATATGGGACGAATTTCAGTTTGGGGCCCATTTAAAACGGAGTTTTAAGGCAAATTTTGGGGTGAAAATCACAAAATCAGCCCTATACATGATACATACCACATACATTACCCAATTTTTATCCTTTTTCATGTAATAGACGACCAAAAATCAATTTAATTTATCAAACCCTAAAAATTTCGGTCACACTTACATGCTATTTCAATTTGATTTTTACATTCTTAACAACAATAATCAGTAAGGGAAGCATCTAGATCACATTACAACAATTAAAAGCAAATTTTCTCACATATAAATCGACTTTTCAAATTTTTCTATCACTCTATGTATTTCTAATTGATTAAAAGCATTAAAATAGAAAGAAAATTCATACCTTTAGCAATTAGGAAGCAAGAAGAACGAATCCAAACAAGAGATTCACTAAATTGAAGTATTACACACACAAGAATCAAAGGATTTGAGAGGGAGAAAGTGATTAGGGTTTGCGGAAATAAGAGGAAAAATAAGGAAATAATTAAAAGAAAGGGATTTTGAACCCGTGAAATTTTCCGGTACTGTAGCCTTACTCGATCGAGTAGGAGCTACTCGGTCGATTTTTCGTAGGAAACTCCTACTTCCTCGAAGTTATAGCTTCCTAACTAGATCGAATAAGGTCTACTCGGTCTAGTACGCACTCCTATCCGGTCAAGCAAGGTTAGGTACGTGGTCGGAAATACGAGATTTACTAAGATTCCTGCAAAACAACAACATGTGTCGATTCCAAACTAAATTCGGAAATCGTCACATGTTACTATAACCATTCACTAACACGTTATTACCATTCAAATGTAACGCAACAGTTTTCTCCAACCACGATATATTTCACTCCATTCTATAGCAACCATTGTACAAAACGATTTACCATACTATTAAACCATTCACGCATACCATTAACACATCATTTCATGTTTAATTCATTGTCTATAACTTCACTAATGAACTTATAATCTTATTGCTCTAAGAACTCATTTAACATTAAATTATCATGTATCATCCAAGTCTATTAGCAATGCAACTGTGTCTCAGCATAAACAAATTAGTCTACTCAAATTAATCATGTCACAAGCGAAAGCTTTCAACCATTCATATATCACATTCATCCATCATTATTTTGATAATTATCATCATAAATTCACAACTCTTTAACTATCATTATTACTACTATTATAAGACTCATAAACTCTTATAGGAACTACCGTTACCAACTATTTGAAGCAACCACGACCATTACCACATTCTATACACTACCTCGCACTTCTACCCTTTCACACACACTTCCATTCGTGTACAGGCTTTCACGTTTCTCATTATCATCACACGCATATTAGCTCCATTAGGAACTTCATCATATACAATTCTAGCATAATCATTACACACATGCTAACTTCAACAGAAACTTTACCACGAACAATTCTAGTACGACCACTACACACATTAGGCACACAATTGCCGACTCAACATTCCCACACCCAGTGACTGGCTTAAGCATAATAGGGCCATGATTTTGAAATGAGGCCGCCTACTCACCCAAAATCTAGCATCAACTGGGGCTCCCAATATACATACACCAGGTTCATTTTATTAGACTCACTACATTCATTAGGCTCATTTGTTACAGGTTCCAAAATCGTCGCTCTGATACCACTTTGTAACACCCCCATATACCAAGGATCCTTAACAAGACCTTCCCTAACATATAGAGGTATTACCATCTCGGTTGCCCGAGGAAAGTAATCATCAAAGGTCAATAAAAGAACATTTATAAATATTTTACAAGTGATTAAACCAACTACTAATATAAAGATACATCTCGTCAAAACTACATAAGCTACTCCTGTCATTACTCGTGAAGACTCAACCCGCCAAGACTCCAGCTACCATCCAAGACTGCACCTGCTAAGAATGACTGCTCACCATAAGGGATCACGGCAGACACAACAGAAACAAACAAGAAACAACCACACAAGGTCACTAACTGAGGTAAGACACAACGTCAACTACCAACATACTACTAACACAACCAAGCACACACATGTCACAACCACTCCAGCCAAGCACCGTCACCGACTATCCACTGGACCAGCCCTGCTAGTGGGGGACCGCAGCCGTTCCCTCCTAAGCCCCGCTCATCAAATCGAGCGATAACCCTATCCCAATAATGTGCACATCCCCTCCCGTGGCGGGTTCCACGGAGGGTGAAACTAGGGCGTGAAGCCACTCCCGCAAGTGACTCCACTCAGCCGAGGACGCACCTCGAGAACCACAGATGATCAAACAACAACGGCTGCATCACAACAACAACGACAACAACAACAACAACAACAACAACAACAACAACAACAACAACAACAACAACAACAACAACAACAACAACAACAACAACAACAACAACAACAACAACAACAACAACAACAACAACAACAACAACAACAACAACAACACCAACAACAACAACACCAACACCAACAACAACAACAACACCAACAACAACAACAACAACAACAACAACAACAACAACAACAACAACAACAACAACAACAACAACAACAACAACAACAACAACAACAACAACAACAACAACAACAACAACAACAACAACAACAACAACAACAACAACAACAACAACAACAACAACCAACAGAAACTGAGTAGGCGAACCTACCTTTAACCAACCGCAGCAACTCCTCGGTCAAACACGTGACATCAACCAGGCAAGCAACCCCTATACAAATCGCATAACAGCCTATTACTACCATCACAATCCTACAAGGAACAACAATGACAAAGATGATGATGATGACATACCTACGTATATCATATTGGCGTTAAGACCGATACTCGACTCAAGCAACTAATCCTCAAGGCATTAGCATCCTCTAAAGCTCCCATGGAAGGAATTATGGTGAAGGGAAAGGAGGGAGGCGAAATCTAGGTATAAAGGAAGGAGGCCGAAATGATTTGCGATTCTAACAAAACACGATTATAAACCCTCGCTGAAAAGATGCAACTCGATCGAGTAACTAGCTTACTCGATCGAGTGGCCCCTACTCGATCGAGTAGCCTCTACTCTATCGAGTACCACTCATCCTCCTATTCAAACAAGACACTAGACATCTCTGGCACGCATTCCTAAAGACCATCACTTGCCCCCAAAGGTCGGTCAACGGGTCCCTAAAAGGGCGGGTATTACAGGGCACTGAAAGATATGCTATTCTTACAATTTTATTTGCTAAAATGCCTAACATCGCTAGTCACTCGGAACCTACTGTAGATTCCTTACCCAAAGGTTTCCTACTTCCTACTACAGATGCTGGTACCTTTGGAATTCATTCATCTTACATTCCGTTGGTTGAGAAGAATCTCTTCAAGGGAGTAGCTGGTCAGGATTCGGGCAAGCATATGGAGTTGTTCACTGATTACTGCTCCGTCATTCCTTTAGTTGCTGGGGTGACACAAGATAGGGTCAAAGAAATTCTTTTTCCTTTTTCTTTGACTGCGGACGCCCGAGATTGGTTGAGAGATCTGGATGGGGAAGCTGCTGGTGTGACTGACTGGAATTCTCTAGCATTAGCCTTTTACAGAAGGTACTTTCCTCCACAGCGCACCAACGTATTAAGAGGCCAAATCACTAATTTCACACAATTGGCCACAGAAGATTTGAATGAAGCTTGGACTAGGTTCAAGAAGCTAGTTCTCTTTGTACCTCATCATGACTTCCAACAATGGTTCCTTTGCAACCAATTTTACAACGGGTTTTATGACGATCAAAGAACCATATTGGATGTTGCAGCCAAAGGAAGATTCCAGAAAAATATTGAAGACAATATGGGATGGCATCTTATTGAAGACATGGCCATTCATGTAGCTGAGTATGGGAATCCCAAAGGAGGTAGGCGAGTGAGCGAAAGAGATGGTGAATCCCTTGTAGCTGAAGTAGAAGTTCTTAATGCTAGGTGTGACAAGTACGAGGGTCTGACAATTTTGGGTGATCAACAGCAGGTCCATGCTATGATTGAGCAAGAGGTGTTTTGTGGTAGATGTGGCACGGAAGGACATAATCCTATTAATTTTATGGCAGAAGTAGAGCGAGTCCATGCTTACCAACAATATAAGCAAGGAATTTCGTTCTCTAAATTTTATGAGGATTTAGCCATATCAAGTATTTATAGTCCTACTAATTCAATACCGCGGCAAGAGAATTATTCTTCTAAAAATACAGAGATAGTGGAGTTGAAATCCCTGGGGCTATCTTGAGCACTTCAATTCCAGAAAAATGCGGAAGACATTGAGAATTATATAGAGAAGTTGAAAGATCATTTCACACAATTTGCATCCGAGCAAATGGATCAAACAAATCGATCACTTTCTTACGACCTGATTAATGCAATTAATCTCCAAAGCGGTCTTACTTATGACGGACCAATAATGCCGGAAAATGTCGATTTACCTATTGATGGGAATCCAAAAACTGTTTTGGAAGAGCAATTTGACGTCGACGCTGCTGAACCTCGTCAAAGTGCTTGATCGAGTGATTTGGGTCTTCGATCGAGCAGTTCTCCCTCTAAAAGTGCTCGATCGAACACCGCCGAAAATGATGAGTTCGATCGAGCAAGTCGTTCTCCTCGATCGGCCAAATCCCATGAGCAAAGTGAGGATCGAGTGGTAAAAGTACTTGATCGAACCCACGCAATGGCGAAGACGCTGTTTTGAGGTATAAACACGCTAATGGATCATCTTCCTCTGCTGCGGAGATGCCAAGTTTAGACAAAGGTAAAGAGAAAGTCGCAGACCCGCTCGTTATCACCAGAATCCCTTATCCGGGACGACTGAAGGATGCTAAGGTTGAGCGACATTTCGTGGAAGTGGTCAAGAACCTACATGTGGTCGTTCCTTTTACCAAGCTAATTACCCAGGTACCTTCTTATGCGAAATTTATAAAAGATATTTTGACGCGTAAGAGAGAGCTTTGTGAGTTTGAGACTGTCGCCTTTATGGAAGAGTCTAGCAATTTAATTCTTAATAAGGCGTCACCCAAATTGAAAGACCCGAGTAGTTTTTCCATTACCTGTACAATAGGAAATTAAGTGATAGAAAAGGCTCTTTGTGATGTAGGTGCTAGTGTCAGTGTCATGCCTTACTCTGTTTGCAAGAAACTTAATATGCTCCACCTTAAAATGACTAATATCACCTTCCAGATGGCTGATAGATCAGTCAGACGACCCTTAGGTATCCTAGAAGACGTGCCTGTCAAGGTAGGCAAGTTCTTTATTCCAATATATTTTATCGTCTTAGACATAGCTGAGGATGCCCGAACCCCGATTATATTGGGAAGACCATTTTTGTGTACAGCTGGGGCTATTATAGATGGCAAACAAGGGAGTTTGACTGTTGTGGTGGGGGATGACGCTATCACTTTCAGTTTGCCTGGTACACTTGCTAGACCGATGATAGAGGATACTTGCTATTCACTTGATATTATTGATGAGTCTGTTTATGAGGTCTGGTCGGATTCCTTGATAAGGGATCCACTAGAAGCTTTGATGTTGCTATACGAGTGTGCGGATAACCTAGGGAACAATGACGTTATGTTGGATCTGCTTGAAGCTGCAATATATAAGTGTGAACTCACCAACGTTGAAGGAGAGAAGGTAAAACAGTTGGTAAACACTTCTTGCGCTATTGAGGTAAAGGTACCTGAGTGTAAGCCCCTTCCTTCTCATCTTAAATATGAATTTTTAGATGATACTGAGCAGTATCCACTCATTGTTAGTACTAAGCTTGATGATAACCAACTAACTGCTTTGTTAGCTGTTCTTAATAAAAACAGAAAAGCCATGGGTTATTCTATGGATGATATTCAGGGCATCAGCCCTGATATTTGCATGCACAAGATTGATCTAGAGGAAGGTCACAAGCCTTGCAGATAAGGTCAGCGCAGGCTGAATCAGAAGATGCAGGATGTAGGGATGGCTGAGGTAATGAAGCTACTTAATGCAGGTATTATCTATTCTGTTGGTCATTCTAAATGAGTGAGTCCGGTTAAGGTAGTTCCTAAGAAAGGAGGAACTACCGTGGTCCAGAATGATAAAAATGAGTTGATACCTACTAGAGTTGTGACTGGTTGGCGGATGTGCATAGACTATAGACAACTGAATGTCGCCACAAAGAAGGATCACTTCCCCCTTCCTTTTATTGATCAGATGGTAGAAAGGTAGCCTCCCATAAGTTTTTCTGTTATTTAGATGGGTACTCAGGGATCTTTCAGATCCCTATTCATCCGGATGATCAGGAAAAGACTACTTTTACTTGCCCTCAAGGTGTTTTTGCTTATCGTAGAATGCCTTTTGGTTTGTGAAATGCCCCAGCTACCTTTCAAAGGTGCATGATGGGATATTTTCTGAGTATATAGAGTCTATTATGGAGGTCTTTATGGACGATTTCAGCGTCTATGGGAGTGATTTTGATAACTGTTTGTCTAACCTTGATAAAGTGTTAGTTTGCATTAAGGTTAATCTTGTGCTTAACTGGGAAAAGTGTCACTTTATGGTCAACGAGGGAGTTGTCTTAGGGCACTTAGTTTCTGATAGGGACATCGAGGTCGATAAAGCAAAAGTGCAAGTGATTAAGCAATTACCTCCTCTTGTTAATGTCAAAGGAGTGAGGAGTTTTCTTGGACAGGCTGGCTTTTATCGCTGGTTCATCATTAGACTTTTTAAAAATTGCTAAACTACTTGCAAAGTTGTTACTAAAGGATGCCCCATTTGTATTTACTGATGAGTGTCTTTCTTCTTTTAACAAGTTGAAACAGGCCTTGATTTCAGCACCGATTATCCAGCCTCCCGACTGGGAGCTTCCATTTGAGATTATGTGTGATGTTAGTGATTATGCACTAGGAGCGGTGTTGGGCAAGCGTAAATACAAAGCTTTAAGTGCAATTTACTATGCAAGCCGAACTCTGGATGAGGCTCAAGTGAAGTATACTACCACTGAGGAGTTGTTAGCAGTGGTTTATACGCTGGAGAAATTTCGTTCTTAACTGATAGGTTCACAATTTACTGTTTTAACTGACCATGCAGCGCTGAAACACCTTCTTGCTAAGAAGGAAGCTAAGCCACGATTGTTGAGGTGGATACTCCTCCTCCAAGAATTTGATGTGCAAATCAAAGACAATACGGGCGCCGAGAATATAGTAGCCGGCCACCTGCCGCGATTACCGTAGTAGGAGGGAGAGGATCCTTTACCTATTGACGATTCTTTTCCTGATGATAATTTATTTGCGATTGCTACTAACGCAAGTGTTGATCCGTGGTATGCAGATTTTACTAACTACGTTGTAGGTGGTGAGCTACCACCTAACCTGTCTTATCAGCAGAGGAAGCGATTTCTTCATTATGTGAGGCGATATTTCTGGGATGATCCTTATTTATTTAAGGTGTGTGCTGACGGTCTTTACAGAGGGTGTATTCCGCAGTGGGAGACCAGAGCAATCCTAGAGGGATGTCATTCTTCCTCTTTAAGCTTGTGATGCTTGCCAGCGCTCGGAAAATATTTCTAGAAGACATGAGATGCCCCAAAATGGCATTCTATAAGTCAAGGTTTTTGATGTCAGGGGCATTGATTTCCAAGGACCTTTTCCGTCCAGTAAAGTGAACATGTATATTCTAGTAGTTGTAGACTATGTGTCTAAGTGGGTAGAGGCTATTGCTTCACCTAACTATGATGACAAGACCGTGATTAAACTTTTTAAAAAGATTATTTTCCCCCGATTTGGTATCCCTAGAGTCATCATTAGTGATGGGGGTATGCATTTTAAAGAAAAAAAACTTACAGCTTTATTGTCTAAATTCGGTGTCCAACATCGTCGAGGTCTGGGGTATCATCCCAGAACCAGTGAGCAGGTTGAGGTCTCTAATAGGGAACTAAAGGAGATTTTGGCTAAAGTTGTTTCTAAATCACGGAAGGATTGGAGCTTAAAATTAGATGAGTCATTATGGGCATATCGTACTGCCTTTAAAACACTGATTGGTGCATCACCATATCGCTTGGTTTATGGGAAGTCTTGTCATTTACCTGTTGAACTAGAATATACGGCTTGGTGGGCCATACGTGAATTGAATTATGATTCTAAGTTATGTGGTGAGAACCGTTTATTGCAGCTAGATGAGCTAGAAGAGTTTCGGCTAAATGCCTATGACAGCTCGCGCATCTACAAGGAGAAAACGAAGAGACGGCACGACAAAAGAATCATATCGCGAGAATTCCATGTCGGACAGAAGGTGCTGCTGTATAATGCCCGACTGCGCCTATTTCCTTGTAACACCCCCATTTATTCGGGAGCCTTTAGCTAGACATTCCCAAGTAAATGAGAGCGTTACCATCTCGGTTTCCCGAGGTAGTGAATAACAAAGTACAACAAACCAAAGTACTTTAAATTAAAACTTTAGTGAATACATAATTATTACAAATTAACCAATTAAAACTTAATATAAAATATTACAACTCGCAGCGGAAATAAATAAAGTGATATAATTATCTATGTGATCTAGACTTCAACTATGGTCCAAGTTGAGCTCTCACCCAATGCTCCCGAGTCAGCTAATCTTTAGTACCTGTCAAATATGCTCCCCATAAAATGGTTCACCGCAGGTGTTCACGAATACACTGTTAACCACGTGGTTGAGTAGGAAACTAAACAATGAATGAGAATAAGAAACCTGCAATATCACTGATACACAAATAAACTCTAACACCACATTTCCGTTCACTCCACACCACCGCACACATTCACATCTAGACACACAGTCATACTCCACTTCCCACCACCGCACACACCCACTTCTAGACACACAGTCATACTCCTCTTCTAGACACACAGTCATACTCCAGGACACACAGTCCAATGGACACACAGTCCCGCCTCAGACACACAGCCTGGATAAACTGGACACACAGTCCCGCCTCAGACACACAGTCTGGATACACACAAAACTCATCTCCAAACTCCAACAACAATCAATAATAATGATAGTCCCAGTAATATAACCAAACAAACGTTATATAGAATAATGGCATAAGACAGAAAATCCAGCTCGGCAATAAAAAAATCGTTGTAACCAGTTAAACTCCTCCTTCACCAATCCTCCACAATATACAATTAATTCATCTTTTAGTGGCATAAACAAAACAAGATTGAGTAGTTTCCTACCTAATAGCAAATCTTCAAGTCACACAAGCAATCAAATCGATCCTTTACAAATCCATAACAAAATAAAAGATTCAATCCAATGGAAGCAGATGCTAAAATCTCCAAATTGATTACTACAAAATTCCTTTTTCCCTTTTTATCTTCCTTCTTATTCTCCTTATCCCTCCCTAACTTTTATGTGATGTTGTAAAAGTGAATAAGTGATTTATGAATATGCTACCATGATATATATAGTAATAAGGTAGTATTATTTTAGGAAAGTTTATTTCTTTATTATTATTATTATATTATTATTATTATTACAACTACTACGACTATTATTACTATTACATATTATATTTTAGTCTTTTCATAACTAGGATAACCATATACTCCCTTTACTAATTTATTACTAATATTACTAGGATTATTAATATTATAATTAATATTACCTTTACTTATTTTATTATTCTCCTTATTAATATTATTATTAAATCCCGAAATAATTCCCGACTACTACTCGTACTAAGCCATTAAAATCTATCCCTACAATTATAGCACACGGGCCAAGGCCCTATTATTAGCTAAGCCCAATTACCGACTTGCTTACTCATTTTATGATTAATTAACGTCTTATCCGCAACTATTATTAGAAATGCCATTAATTAACTATTTGAATTACATAAATTATTCATACAAAATATTATCAAAATACGGGGTATTACAGTCTTCTCCCCTTAAAATGAACTTCGTCCCGAAGTTCGCCCACAACTACTACCACAACACTCACCACAACACTCATAGACATTATCATAACTAAGCATCATCCAACACAGTTATCATATTACGATTATCAATCATGTCAATCTTATCACAAGGTGTCACAACAATAACCCAAAACATTCGTAGTATTACATTCATTCCCCCTAAAAATAAACTTCGTCCCGGATGTTTGAAATAACAAACAATAGGAACAACCAAATCCTTGTTGAAATTCCACAAAATCAAGAACGCACACCGTAACACAAGTCAACTATTATTTCAAACACAACTCCAAGTAATGATTCAATGAATAACAAAATCTTTGATTTTCTTCCAAATAGCAAACCACATCATATAGGATATTCGAACTAAACTTTACTAAAACTTAAACTTAAACTTCTTACTTTAGCTATTTACGAATACATTGCAAGAGTAAATAATAATCTCTAATAAAATACGTATAATTGTTTAGTTAATCTTTTCTTAATAATGACATCTAACTACAACATGGATGTAATTAATGTGAACATGTATATATACTTTAGAGAACACATTCCGCATATCACTAGACATGTTATTCTACTTTACAAAATTACAACATCAAAATGCCAAGGTGAAAGAAATAAGAAAAATTCTTTAGAAATTTTAGCACAATATATATTTTCAAAGATAAGGAAAACATGTTACAACTTCCAAAAATCATAGATAGATAATAACGTAATTACTTCTTGAGAACTTATACTTTTTAGAAAATACAGAGAGTTAGTAAACCATGAGAAAACGAATCAAGTCAAAAACTCATAAGATCAATTTATAATGCATTTTACAATTTATTTGGTCGAAACAGAAATTTCACAACAACTTGTCAGAAACTTAGGTGAAATTGTAAAAATCACCATAAATTGTCAAAAATTTAAATTGCAGCATGGCTTATTAATTTGAAAACCTAAATGAGTCTATTAAACATTAGAGTTGGAATTCTAACAAATCATTATAAAGTTTTTAAACGGCAAACTTTACAAAAACATGGCGCGAAAACACAACTGTACAGGATCATTCCGACCACTGTCCACTAAAATATTTATTTCTCCTAAACCGCATATTATTTGAATATGAGACCAGTGGCATATGAAATATAATTCACAAAGGTATTACACATAAAATTTCCATACAAGTATTTTAAAAAGGTAGTAAATGGCAGCCAAAACAATCAAGAGTAAAATTTCGAGAAATCAACCAAAATCGCATTCTTCACAATTTCACGCAATTCCTTTAACACTTCACATATTAATCATGCCCACACCTCCCACATACATGCCAACGTACTTTTCCCATATCAACATGCTCATAACAATATATAAAATAAATCATATCACATCCCTTTACCGTAAAGACAAAGTTACGTCCTCGTAACCGCAATCATTAATCAAACAACATACAAACAAGGCAACAAAACTTTCAAAACAAAATAAGCAATATTCCTTTTAAATTACCCCAACTCTCAAGTATTCTCTCAGGGTTCCCGGTTCAAAACTGGAAGGGCCAAGGTACGAATTAGGCGCGCGCTTTCCTAACGGTACTAAGAGGGGCTCCTAACAGTTTCTACGCGGGGTTCATTTTATTTAGACACGTCCTAAGTTCATTATTATTCATTAGTTAGGCTTGAGGATCGTTTTGCTCTAATACCACTTTGTAACACCCCCATTTATTCGGGAGCCTTTAGCTAGACATTCCCAAGTAAATGAGAGCGTTACCATCTCGGTTTCCCGAGGTAGTGAATAACAAAGTACAACAAACCAAAGTACTTTAAATTAAAACTTTAGTGAATACATAATTATTACAAATTAACCAACTAAAACTTAATATAAAATATTACAACTCGCAGCGGAAATAAATAAAGTGATATAATTATCTATGTGATCTAGACTTCAACTATGGTCCAAGTTGAGCTCTCACCCAATGCTCCCGAGTCAGCTAATCTTTAGTACCTGTCAAATATGCTCCCCATAAAACAGTTCACCGCAGGTGTTCACGAATACACTGTTAACCACGAGGTTGAGTAGGAAACTAAACAATGAATGAGAATAAAGCAACCTGCAATATCACTGATACACAAATAAACTCTAACACCACATTTCCGTTCACTTCACACCACCGCACACATTCACTTCTAGACACACAGTCATACTCCACTTCCCACCACCGCACACACCCACTTCTAGACACACAGTCATACTCCTCTTCTAGACACACAGTCATACTCCAGGACACACAGTCCAATGGACACACAGTCCCGCCTCAGACACACAGCCTGGATAAACTGGACACACAGTCCCGCCTCAGACACACAGTCTGGATACACACAAAACTCATTTCCAAACTCCAACAACAATCAATAATAATGATAGTCCCGGTAATATAACCAAACAAACGTTATATAGAATAATGGCATAAGACAGAAAATCCAGCTCGGCAATAAAAAAAATCGTTGTAACCAGTTAAACTCCTCCTTTACCAATCCTCCACAATATACAATTAATCCATCTTTTAGTGGCATAAACAAAACAAGATTGAGTAGTTTCCTACCTGATAGCAAATCTTCAAGTCACACAAGCAATCAAATCGATCCTTTACAACTCCATAACAAAATAAAAGATTCAATCCAATGGAAGCAGATGCTAAAATCTCCAAATTGATTACTACCAAATTCCCTTTTCCCTTTTTATCTTCCTTCTTATTCTCCTTATCCCTCCCTAACTTTTATGTGATGTTGTAAAAGTGAATAAGTGATTTATGAATATGCTACCATGATATATATAGTAATAAGGTAGTATTTTAGGAAAGTTTCTCTCTTTATTATTATTATTATATTATTATTATTATTATTACAACTACTACAACTATTATTACTATTACAAATTATATTTTAGTCTTTTCATAACTAGGATAACCATATACTCCCTTTACTAATTTATTACTAATATTACTAGGATTATTAATATTATAATTAATATTACCTTTACTTATTTTATTATTCTCCTTATTAATATTATTATTAAATCTCGAAATAATTCCCGACTACTACTCGTACTAAGCCATTAAAATCTATTCCTACAATTATAGCACACGGGCCAAGGCCCTATTATTAGCTAAGCCCAATTACCAACTTGCTTACTCATTTTATGATTAATTAACGTCTTATCCGCAACTATTATTAGAAATGCCATTAATTAACTAGTTGAATTACATAAATTATTCATACAAAATATTATCAAAATACGGGGTATTACATTCCTGGTAAGCTGAAGTCCAAGTGGAGTGGCCCTTATACAGTAACTGGTGTCACCAAGTTTGGGTCCGTTGAGTTAGAGCATCCCGAGGGCAGAAGATTTAAAGTGAATGGCCATCATGTGAAGCATTTCTATGAAGCAGATGATTTTGTTGGCAATGTTGAAGTGTTCTACTTCAACCATCTAGATGAGCAAGATAATTTAATCCAAAAGGTCGTGCGGGACCTCTTAAACCTGCGCTATCCGGGAGGCAACCCGGCTTGTAATTTATTGTGATTTGCTTAAAACATTTAGTTAGTTTCGTGTGCTTTAGTTGCTACTTTTTCAGGCGATAGACTGGAATGTTTAGACTTGTTTGTTAGTTCTGTAGGTCGTTTATTGCGTGTTCTCAGGTGCCTCGATGACGCCTAGGAGCTCGTGCATAGGGGGCTCTCGATCGAGCATTTTGCTCTCTCGATCGAGTATTTTCCTTTCTTGATCGAGCACTTTCCTTTCTCGATCGAGCACCCCTAGAAGATGACCTCTCGATTGAGTACTTCCTGTTAGAAATCTATATCTCATTACTTAACATATTCATATATGTGATGATTTAATGTAGTCATAAAATTAAATATTGATCTTATGCATGCAAACAATAATAAGAATAAGGAAGAAATCATCATCTTACATTGAAGTTTTCGGATTATTTGGGCACAAGTGAGTTCTCCTACTCACTTGTTCTTGAGCTTCCTAAAATGGATGAACAAGGATTCAAGTATAGAATCCCTCCCAAGGAATAATACCCAAGGTAACTACTTAATAAAATTAATATTATTAATATTAGAACAATATTAATTTAAATAAAATTGACCCAAAAATCTTTATTTTGTTCTCTTTATTTCGGTTAAGAGAAGGAGAACGAAGAAGAATTTTTATCTCTCTAAAAACTCTATTTTTGATGGATGAATGAATGAATAATACACTAGTATTCAAGTAGTGTATATGGTAAAAATTATAGAGAAAAACCCATGGTTTTCTCTTCATAAAACCGGGTAGGGGGAGGGGTTAAGAGGGCCAATGCATGAGCAAGGTGCTCTTCACAAGAGGCACTAGGTTTGCATGGCTAGGTTTAGGAAGAATGATTATGTTTTCCACTTAATAAATCAACATAATATTAATCCTAAATCACCCCATTATTTTGGTCCATATTAAGATAAAATGGATTCCATTTTATCTTTGTCAATTTGTCACATGTCATGTAAAATTGTTATGTATTTTTAACATATTAAAAATAAACGCATTAATAAAATACGTCATATACAAAATCGACTTAGTAATTCATAATTACTTGTACCAAAATAATTTACCAATTATAAATCACAACATCTTGTATTTATAATAAATTATTCATTCAAATGCTATTGTTTCCTTAAACAATAATTTCATCTAAGTAATAAAACAATTCGATCACTTAGACCGTATCTTATTTAATCAAATTATAATGAGACACGTAAATATTACTTCCAAAATCGTCCGTCAATTTTAAGTAATTTAATCAACCCGTATCGTCATACAATCAATTAAATAATCAATTAAGAGTGTTACCCTTTAGGTATGACCTAAGGGGATCAACTGATCACCACCGTCGCACGACAGTAATGTCAAACTCTAGTCAGCCAATCATTACCGATATGTGTGGACCAGTTGACAGTAAAATATTACTTCCCAATTGTATTCTTAGAATGAGACTTAAACATGTGATCATCATGATCGACATTTGTGATCGCATTATTGTCGGAGGACACATATTCCAACAATCTCCCACTTGTCCTCGACAAGTGTGCGTCACCAATTCTCTTGTCCTATTACTATCTCCCACTCAATGTAAGGTGTCTTTCAGGTCGTACTTGCAAGTGATCATATCGAGAGTGGTTTCCTCGATCTGGAGAATAACTGATTGACCGGATTTATCTACCATAGATATCTTCCGAGCGTGGCCACGCATTTCCAGTTCATTACTCCTCGAGTGGCCTTGAGATATTGTTATAACCCTGACTAGGGGTGGACAATTCCTATCGCACTCATTCCCTTCGACTAGCCACAGCCATCATAACACAAAATATGCCCATTTGACCCCATTTACGAAGGTCGTAGTAACACAAATCAAAGTTAATCTGAAACTGTGCCATCTTAGGTGAATAGTCTTTAGTCAAAAGAACCGACTCATTAGAATACTATAGTAGCTCTCGCCACGACCAGGCTATATAAATTTGCCAGAACACTATAAGCGATCATAAGGCCCGACAAAGTGTTCCTAACAGTCTGCCTATGTGATCGACTAGTCATTCTCATATGACTCCATGGCACTTGAACTTGCCATCAATCGCATCACATTCTAGTCACTTCGAGACGTCACCTCATGTAAGTAACTATGGGCGAATACAATGCTAATCCATGTTCACTTTAACGGGGTCCAATTGTCTCTACAACCCGTTTGGACGTAACAAAGTATAAGGTGAGTTAATAATAACTCAAACGACAAATGTCGATATCACATTCGGGTAGTCAATACCATATTACAACCTTGTGATGCATATCGTAAGTGAGTAAATACTAGTTGATTGCAATAGAAGTTTAACATACCATGTGTCCATGTGTTCAAACTTCTTTTATCGCATTTTCCTTTACATTCATGTTATCTCTTATATCATGAACCTTACCAAGTACACATATAGGTTCCCAACCTCGGTTTGGGTTCTTTATCTTGAAAGAACTTTCTGGTTGTTTATCACACAACCAACGAATTTGTGGTGGATGATATAACTTGCTCTGGTCAAGTGTTCTACCAACTCACAATGCACTAGGTATATGTTTTGTAGAGTCTTGCAACAATTGTCAAGATGATTAGCCTAGCACTTCTCACAAGTCCTATCATATTAGAAAATATTAGTTTTGAGTAACTTCTTACTTCAACTAAGTATCTTTCCTAACTTCTTATTTCTCCTTTTAGCTTGAAAAGCTTAGGATTTTCATAAATCCTTACGCGTGGTCGAACTTTAATATGTGCAACCTCTTGACACATAACAGAGTGTTCTGTCCAACACTGAAATTGCTCATCGGATTCTCCTCGAGAATTCATGACGATTCTTCTATGGCTTGCCAATGATTCATCATGCTCTTATGCATATGATTCATTATTGGACATGTGCATGATTATTCTAATGACGAAAACATTAGTAACTAATAATCATGTGATCAACCATTCTTAGGTTCAATTAACGACCATGACTGCTAATGGCAATTCCATTTTCATTGACATGAATAACCTACGTTTCTCGTTGATTCGATGTGTATATCTCAATACCTATCCAACATCTCATGATGTGATTGGATTCATCATAGTCCATTTTCATCCAGAATTGAAAACTCAAATACTTCTTTGTGAAAGAAAGTATTAGCTCATCATTCTCAATGAATAATGAGTTATAAACTTTTACAAGATTATTGCTCCCACTAAATTCCATGTCTTCACATGATAATTTCCAACTCCCACTTAATTCTACATGTTTCGCAATTGACTACTCAATCGAAACATTTCAAGAATTGAAATATATTTTTCTTTGCTAAGTTATTAAGATAAAACCATATATGTTCCCATCATATCCTTTCAAAATACCTATTTTGAAAAAGGTTTCAATCTTAACCTTATGGAAAGAGATTTTAATCTCTAACTCATTCATTTTGTAATGATGCGTAGCAATGTCATTATTTAAATGTGGATTATATTAAATACACGTCCTTCTCAAAATACCCTTTTCGGAAGGAGGTTTAACCATTTCATTTTCATAATGAGGTTAAGTAATGACATTAGCGTGGTTAATACTTAACTTAGCTCTTGTGGATATCGGTATATCAATCTTTGCAATTTTTAGTCATAAATCTCATTTATTTTCTAGGATGCAACTTTGATTTATTTAGGCTCTTAAGTAAATACCAATATTGAAACTATTGGTCAAATGTTGTTCATAAACTAGTCAAAACTCTTGTTAAGACTTTACTTTAGTCATTCTTATTCCAAAACTTTCTTTTGGTCTCCTCGTGTAGTTATCTTGAGAACATATTCTTTTGATTGCTTCACTTGGTCTCTTTTCTCATGTAGATATCATCTATTCGAGACCATAGATCTCATCTATTCGAGTATACTATCTGTATAGGTATATAAATCATTCTTTCTTGCGTAGATCTCATTTACACAAGTACACAAATTTTGCTTGGTGTTCTTTGTGTCTTCATTTTCTCCCACTCTATCTTTAGAATGAATACACTAGAGATTCAAAGATAGCATATGAGACACAAATAATGATTTTTGAAGTATAAGGAGGACTATCTCATAGGTTGACTAATTGTTTTAGATTTGATAAGTGTACTTGGTGATTGACATTCCTTTAAGAGAGTTCATCAACTCAATATCACTTTATAATTGATCATACACAAGCCTTAAACTTGTGGACATATAATGAATCCCATCATTATAGTTGTCTATTAAATCACTTTAAGTGGGTGATCATATGTTTCTATGTGCAAGCATATATAGACGAATTTTTAGAACAAGGATAAAATACGATAAAACGGGTGACTTGGGTTGCAAACCAAGCCACCATAATCCAAAATACAACAATTGTTTTTAGAAAGGATTAAACATTTCCATGTCGAACACGGAAATGAAAAGGTTCTAAAAATCCGAAACATAAATTAAAATAAGACAATAAAAAGCCAAGCTTCATGGAAGCTACTCCTAGCTTCTTGATGTTTTCTCAAGCTTGCTTTTCTTTTCCCTTGTCCTTGCTTGGTGGAGGCCCTATTTACAATTAAAAGGGGATACATTATCACAACTTTGTATCACAATACCATAGTTGAATTAGAAATATAAAAGAAAGGATAGTCATTTACCTACTGGAGTGATCTTTCCAGCTTTAATGTCACCAAGATATTTGGAACAATTTCTTTTCCAATGTCCAACACCATTACAATAATGGCATTTATCTAGAGGACCCTTCTTGATCTTGGAAGTGCTAGCTTCATAAGTCTTAGCTTTGGTGAAAGTGGGAGCTTGCTTCTTACCCTTCTTCCCATTCTTCTTGAACTTCCTCTTGCTTTTGGTGCTTATGTTAAGCACATCCTTAGGTGGGTTAACATTTAACCCCATGTCTCTTTCGGCTTGCACAAGTAACTTGTGCAACTCTTCAAGAGACGCGTCCTTGTCTTGTATGTTAAAATTCACCCGGAATTGAACATACGCTTTGACTTTGGATAAAGAGTGTAGAATCCTATCTACAATGAGTTCTTTGGGGATTTCAACCTTTTGAATCTTTAAGGTCTCGACGAGCTCCATTAACTTGAGCACGTGAGGGCTAACCTTTTGGCCCTCTTTGAAGTCGAGATCAAAGAATGCCGCGGCCGCCTCATATTGGACGATCCGCGGAGTTTGTGTAAACATTGTCACAAGCTTGGAATAGATTTCATTAGCGGTGCCCATCTTAAAGGCTCTCCTTTGGAGATCCGCCTCCATCGCAAAGATCAACACATTTTTCATTGCGGCGGACTTCTTGTGGTAATCCTTATATGCTTCCCTAGTAGCGGCACTCGACCTAGCATTAGGTTCGGGTGGATAGGCCTCGGTGAGGTAACGAAGCTTGTCATCACCTTGGGCGGCTAGTTTGAGTTGGGCATCCCAATCGGAGAAATTTGACCCATTCTTTTCAAGTTTACATTGATCCATGAAGGATCGGAGCCATGAAGTATTAGTGAGAGGTGTGGCGTTGGTGTTTGGAGTGGCCATTTGTTATGAGAAATAAAAGCAGTCTACAAAACAAAATATAGAAGGAATAAAACATGTCGTTTTCAAAATAATAATACTCGTAAAAATTTTAATTTAAACAAGTTTTATTGCATTTATTTAGTGACCTCTACCCAACTTAGATAAATGATTCCAAGACCCAAATTCATATTAACTTGGGTACGGTGTGGCCGATGAAACCCTTATCAATATAACTCGGTGGATTAACTCTTTAATCGATTCTACTTTTAGAACTCTTGCTCGGATAAAATTACATTAACATTTATCTTTAGCCCAAAACACATCCGATAAGGGCACTGTGTGGCCGATAAAACCCTTATCAAAAACTTTTGTTGAGTTCAATCCAAATTTCGAATAAATGTGTCCATGATCCAAACCCACATTAACTTGGGAACGGTGTGGCCGATGAAACCCTCATCAACATGAATTCGGTGGATAGACATTTATCACCCACTTCCCCTACGTAACAAGATTTGTACCCCGGTGTGGCCGAGTGCACTCCCTCACGAAATAGGTTTTCATGGTTTCTACTTTTTGGTAAGGCTATATCTCAATTGATTATTTTTAGCGAGAGGTCATGTCAATTTATTATCTATCACGTTTTAAGTGGACTAAAGCGGTGAACTACGATAATTCTAATTGACACGGTCGATAAACTCGATTAAAATGACAATGCATGTTTTAGTTATGGCGATTTAGCGATGCATGCAACATATAAATAAAATGCAAAGCATAAATTAAATCCTAGTATGGCCTTCCTAAAATAGAAAATCTAATTAACTATTACATATTCGGAAACCAACTCCATTGGTCTCTAGAACTTCGGTTTTGGCACGCATCTCGAGGTAACACCGTCTTTATGTATCGCCTTCTTGAGTGACATCGTCTTCAAGGAACTCCGAAATAAATAAATTACATAACAAATTACATAATTTCCTATTATACATTTGTAATTAAAATAAAATAAATCTATTAAATTACAAAACGGTGATACGAGATCACAATAAATTACAACCGAATCAATATTCCCATACATTTCGGGTAATACCAATTAAAAACTAAGGTCATACTAAGTAAAAATTACATAAAATAAAATTATGACAATTATAAATAAAATGCAGCATTATAATATGTAATAACATGCCCAATTTTATGCTAAATCGCCTTTAAGGAGCCAATATCGTATATTAATCGGTTTTTACGGATTTGCGTGATTCAACCTTTTAAAATCACAATAAATTACATAAAATCATATTTATGCACAAGTTAATTACCCTAACCAACTTAGGACTCAAAATTAGTCTCCACTAACTATTTGACGATAGTTAACTTATATTTCTTAAAATTGTTCATTAATGGACTCAAAATTACAATAAAATGCCATAAACTTCAAATAAATCATAAAAATTTCAAATAAATTTGAAATTTGAAATTTAAACTCATGAACATTCTGGAAAAATACCATGACACTCATAATGTTCAAAAACTTAGGTTAAAAATTTCGAAATTTATCGGGAAAAACAATGTTGCGGTTTATCGGATTTATCAAATATTATCATAAAAATATGAGAAAAATTATATTTATCAACTTTTAAATTTTAGATCTGAAATGGGTAATAAAATGCAACATGTGACGTTTTTCCTTAGTCATGAAGTATGTTTTAGCAATTATTCACTAATTAAAGTCACTATTTATGCTATTTTTCATCAAAAATTCATAAATCATGCATAAAGACTTCATTATAGTCTATTATTTTACACACATCTTGTAACATTGCATATGACAACATAATAAATTTATATGACCAGATTCGAAATATTTCTCATATTAACCTATTATTCATTTAAATTCGATTTTTATCATGAAAAATCCATATTTCGAGCATAAAAACTCCAAAAATTCTGAAAATTTACAGGTCATCTAAAACTAATATATGTGAAAACATATCCAAAAACCACTGGAAAATTCAAACTTTAGATAATTTTAGTCCGAAAATGACATTTTTATCATAAAATCAAATTTTAATGCCATTATTATATAAAATGAACAATAAAAAATCCATAAATTAACCAAAAATCCTAAATACATTTTAGGACCATAAACTTTAACATGCATAATTTATTTCGTGATATATCATAATAACACAAATTTATAAGTTTTATATGTTAATCGTATAACTCGGAAAAACTATAACCGATTTGCATGCAAACAACCTAAGGCTCTTGATACTTCTTGTTAGAAATCTATATCTCATTATTTAACATATTCATATATGTGATGATTTAATTTAGTCATAAAATTAAATATTGATCTTATGCATGCAAACAATAATAAGAATAAGGAAGAAATCATCATCTTACATTGAAGATTTCAGATTATTTGGGCACAAGTGAGTTCTCCTACTCACTTGTTCTTGAGCTTCCTAAAATGGATGAACAAGGATTCAAGTATAGAATCCCTCCCAAGGAATAATACCCAAGGTAACTACTTAATAAAATTAATATTATTAATACTAGAACAATATTAATTTAAATAAAATTGACCCAAAAATCTTTATTTTCTTCTCTTTATTTCGGTTAAGAGAAGGAGAAGGAAGAAGAATTTTATCTCTCTAAAAACTCTATTTTTGATGGATGAATGAATGAATAATACACTAGTATTCAAGTAGTGTATATGGTAAAAATTATAGAGAAAAACTCATGATTTTCTCTTCATAAAACCGGGTAGGGGGAGGGGTTAAGAGGGCCAATGCATGAGCAAGGTGCTCTTCACAAGAGGCACTAGGTTTGCATGGCTAGGTTTAGGAAGAATGATTATGTTTTCCACTTAATAAATCAACATAATATTAATCCTAAATCACCCCATTATTTCGGTCCATATTAAGATAAAATGGATTCCATTTTATCTTTGTCAATTTGTCACATGTCACATGTCATGTAAAATTATTATGTATTTTTAACATATTAAAAATCAACGCATTAATAAAATACGTCATATACAAAATCGACTTAGTAATTCATAATTACTTGTACCAAAATAATTTACCAATTATAAATCACAACATCTTGTATTTATAATAAATTATTCATTCAAATGTTATTGTTTCCTTAAACAATAATTTCATCTAAGTAATAAAACAATTCGATCACTTAGACCGTATCTTATTTAATCAAATTATAATGAGACACGTAAATATTACTTCCAAAATCGTCCGTCAATTTTAAGTAACTTAATCAACCCATATCGTCATACAATCAATTAAATAATCAATTAAGAGTGTTACCCTTTAGGTATGACCTAAGGGGATCAACTGATCACCACCATCGCACGACAGTAATGTCAAACTCTAGTTAGCCAATCATTACCGATATGTGTGGACCAGTTGACAGTAAAATATTACTTCCCAATTGTATTCTTAGAATGAGACTTAAACATGTGATCATCATGATCGACAGTTGTGATCGCATTATTGTCGGAGGACACATATTCCAACACTTCCCTCACTCGATCGAACACTTCCGCAGTCCCATTCTACTCGATCGAGTACTTTGTTCCTTCGATCGAGTTCGCTTGTCTTTCCTCGCATCATGCGATGTTGTTATGGGGCTATTTACGACCTCCCTTGTTGCTGGCTGGTTTGGGGAGGTCCTTACTTTGCATTATCTTTTGAGTTTTCCGAGGCTAAACTCTTCTTTTCAGTTTGCATTTCCTTTCCTTATTTTTGGGTACAATGAGGGCATTGTACGGTTTGGTTTGGGGAGGGTATATGAATTCATATCTGTGTCTGCATATTGTTTTTATTGCATTTCAGTTTGCACGTTTTATTGTTGCATGCATTGTTTATTTTAATTTCAAATTTCAAAAATCTCATAAAAATTAAAATTTTTAAAAATTATCAAAAAAAATTCACGTTTATTTTTGCATATAGGTTGAGTCGGAACAGTGAGACTTTTATGCTACATTTAGTCTGTTTACCTTTGCCTTGCGATTTTTAACATTTCTATTGGCATAGTTATTTGCATAATCTACGAGTTTTTGTTTAAACTCAGCTGAACGAATAGACTTGACTCTAATATTGGCAAACTACATATACATTCTAAGATTTAGAGCTTGATAAACTGGTGTCATTCATGACCGGTTTCATTTAGGATGTGAGTAGTACTCCTTATAACACATGTAACATCAAATTGCACAAACATGACACTCTTTTCTTAGTACCTGTATACATTCGGGTTCGTGGCGGCGACACATGTGGAGAGGTAACTTACGACCCCTTCTTTCATTTCTACCCATGAGCCTCACATAGCCAAATTGACATGTTTTGACCCATTATTTAACTACGATCCTAAATTTAGCCTACCCTAGTCAAGCTAGTTTAGCAGTTATTTTGGGTATGTTGTGATTATCAATTTGGTATTCTGTCTTGAATTAAGAAGATGAGGAGAATAAAAGGAAAAAGTGAAATGGAAAAGATTAAAAAAAATGAAAAAAAAATGATGAAAGAAAGTTGAAAGAAGAAGAGAAGAAAAAATGAATCATATGAAAAGGATTGCTGAATATGACTCTCATGCTTATCATTATGTTTCATGGGGACTCTTTTGATGGTGTGAGTGATGTTTTGCCACAATGGCACGATTTTATGTCTAGTATATTGAGCAGTGAAGGGGAATGAGTTCATTATTTGGTTACGGTTGTACTAGCTTGACTTTACCTCCACTTATCCAAATCGTTTTACCCCTTTCTGACCCAATTACCTTACCTCACATTATATGTAAGTCCTCGATGTGTGTCTTGGTCCTGATTGGTTGGAATGCATATGTACGGTCGGTAGAAATCGGTTTCATGTTAAGTTGCATGCATGTTCTTATAGGTCGAAGTTAGGTGAGTGGCTTTATTTTTTTCTCTCTTACAAAATTATACTGACATTGTGCTTGATCTGTGTGTTGAGCGACTCATGAGAGTCCGATACATATGAGTCTTGAAAGGTCGACGGTTCAGTAGTTTTAAACATTGATTTAACACGTTTGCATTTGACCCATTGCTACTTTGTTAATTTGTTATATTAAATTGGTCTAGGTAGACAATTTGTATCTGGTAAGCTGGTCCCGTTCCACTAGTTGTTTTTAGTTGCATTTATAATTTGCTTGGGGACAAGCAAAAGTTTGGTTTGGGGAAGTTTGATGCGTGCATTTTATATAGGGTTTTTATCCTATATTTACACGCATTTCTATGTTATTTATGTAGCAGCTAGCTACAAATTCCCCCGAATAGTCTACTTTGTTTTGTTTGGCGTTACTTGCAAGTTTGGACCTGAAGTGAGCTAAATCAAGCTTGAACCTGTCACATTTGCATGCGTTTTGGAGATAGAAGAATTGGAGCCTAGAATTTATCACCTAGGGATGCGTGAAGTGGCTTCGGAAGGTGTTTTGAGTTCATTCGTGCTGACATAGTGGTAGTTAGCTCGATCGACTAAGTTGACTGCTGAAACTGGTCGATCGAGTACCTTGCTGTGCTGAGAACTCTTGATCGAGATGATCTATATGCTCGATCGAGAGGGCCGTATGAAGAGTTCTTCGATCGAGTACCTGCTTTGCTCGATCGAGGGATCTGACCTCTATTATGCTCGATCGAGTAGTTTGCTTTTACTCGATCGAGAGGTTTTGACGGTAGAATATTTCTACGTAATCTTTTACATTTACCTTTTGGATATTTTAGTTTTACCTTAGAATAAATAAGAGGACGACGGCGGGCAAAACGATCTCTCTTCCCTCTCTCTTTGGCTCTTGACTCCTTAGACCTAAAACTCTAGCTTTTGGAATTCATTGTATTGGGTATTTTCCTTCCTTAATTTCAATTATTAATTATTGCAATTGTTCTTGTTTTTGTCAACTCTTTTCTCTATTACTTTAGTTAAAGTTTTCTTTAATAGTTAATTTCTAGTATTAGGGTCCATAATTTACCACTTTATTATCATGTTCAAGTTAATTGTTTTAGTCGTTATTGTTATTTTCTCAATTTTCATTATGCGTAGCTAATTCCCTAATGCTAGGACATAGGGGAGCCATGGTAATTAGGGAGGTTATGATTAGGTGATTAGGCTTGGCTAAAATTAGGTTTGTGTTGTTAATCACCGCAATTAATAGCAATTAGCTGCTTGAGTCGACCCATTTAGCTAGTTTATTTGATACACCTTGACCTAGATCGGAATATTGGGAGGGGTAAGATCCGTAGTGAACATTGGGACATTCTAATGAGGGCGGAAGCAAAGTTAGTAATGTTTTAGGGCAAAAAGCAGACCGGAATGACCTTTTCACTACCCTGCAGACCGAGTTTATGCCGACCTTTGACCCTAGATTGGATCCCTAGAAAACCATGGTGACTCGACTGTCCTAGCCGTTTCTTTCTTCCTGGTAATTTTATTAGAACTTATTGCTTGTTTCTTTACTGTTCCATTTCTTTATATCTCCGTAGTTTAGAATCAAACAATCAACCCCCAAGAAACGGTTACCTAGGAAGACCTAGTTTAGCATACAGAATTCCCATCTCCCCGTGGATACGATACCCGACTGCCTCTACTACATTTTATAGAGACCGGGTGGTTTTTTTTCTGATAGGGTTGCGACAGCCGTGTCACGTAATTGGGAATGCGTGTGTGTATGATAAAAAAACATAAAGAATGGCGGATTTGTGGGAAGTTTGCATAAGAATATCTGATAATTTGACAGTAATAATGAAATACAAGTGAATTGTATGTGGTGATGTGGAAATTAACAGGTAAATGATTTTGTATACCCATGTGAATAAGTGTAACAATGTGAATTGTATCTGGTGATCGTCGGATTGTTGTGATATGTCAAACAATAGAGCAAGTATGAGTAGTAAGTGATACTTGATTTTATCGAATGGAATGTTTAATAAATTGTAATCACATGTTGGATGATAGAATTTGGATATGCGTAAGTAAAAGTGGAATAATGTTGTTGTTATATATATACATGTGAGTTGAAATATGTCATGGTTGGAATACATTGTAAATTGTTTGATACATGGTAGAATAGTATATGTAGTGTTCGGTTGAGATAATCGTGTTACATACGAGTTAGTGTTAATGGATAGTAATCGGATAGAAATAATCAATGACGAGTTCCAAGTATATCCTGGACTCGGAACGAGTTGTTTTGCAAGAACCGTTAACCGAATTCGTAATCTCCGACTTGTTTTAATCTTATTCGACCGAGTACGAGTGCCTACACGATCGAGTAAACCTTATTCGATCTAGTAGTTGGGTCACTTGATTGAAATCGTTGGATCTGCCAACGAAAACCCGATCGAGCAACCCCAACTCGATCGAGTAGAGGCTACTCGATCGAGTAACCAAGTCACTTGATCGAGTAAGTAGCTACAGTACCCGGGTTATAACGGGATTCATACTCCCTATTTCATTCATTATTTCCTTATTTCTTCTTATCACTCAAACCCTAAATCTCTCTTAAACCTTTTTCTCAAAGTTTCTGGGTAATTTGTGATTGAATCCTCTTGAAATCTTTCTTGCTATTTCATTCAATCCATTTGCAACTCATTCAAGGTAATATTGTTACTCTGTTTTTTGCTACTCTATTTCTTCAATATGACAACAACAACATTATCACAGTCATATATTCATAAGACGGTAACTAATATAAATTGTGAGCAGTATAATAATCATAAGATGAAATTAACAATATAACTAATATAAACAGATTATTTCTAATCTCTTATTTCAAGGTAAACAATTACTTATATCGATGAAGGGTCCTGAAATCATACCTTATTTATGAAGCACCTCTCTCATAATTCTATTCATATTAATAAGCACTCAAACCCCTTTCTATTTTTATCTTGGTCTCGTCTGTTTGAGTTCCATAAAAAAATAATGGTGAACTGGGGTGTATTTATAACCTTCATGAGGCGGTTTACAAATACTAATTGATATCCTCCATGTCTATCCTATCTCCTAGCTACGTGATGATTAATGAAATGGATAAATGCATTTGCTATGCACTTATGTAGTACGTACTCAAGTTTACTTTGTCATCTTATGAAAACTTAGGTGCTAAGTAATGTAATACATATCTAAGAAGGTAACAAGTTTATCTATTCAAAATATCTCATATATAAGACTAGTATATGATATGTCTTAGGCAATATGATACGTCCGTATAACAAGTTTGTGTATATAATTTTCGCTATTTTTTTCCGAAATATTACAAAATAAGACTCCAGAAAGGAAAATCCTTGGGTTTAATTTAATATCACCAGTATACTCTACTAGTTTTGTAGTACCATCAGGTAATCCTATCAAGATTGGTTTAGGTAGAAATCTCAAGTTAATAAATAGTTATCTTTGAGCATTCATTTGATCTGTAGCACCTGTGTCTAAGATCTATTCTACTTGATTTGAACTAGGTGAATTTGAAATCACATTAGTTGTTATAATTATACCTGCAAAATTGACAGATGCAGATGAATAGTTCAGATGTCTATCTTGATTGTTGGAAACAGCCTGCATAACTTGATGATAAATTGCAGTAACAAGGGCTGGATCAACTCTGGGTTGCTCCTGGCCTCTTCCAAAACTGCCAGCCATTAATGCACCTTTGACTGAACTCTCAGAAGGAAAGTCAATGGGTGTATCAAATTTCTGCCTCTTGTTGCCATCCTTTTTCTGTGAATTGGCTCTCCTTGCTTGATAGCTGACTTTCATCTCAGGATGTAGAATGAAGCCGGTCTTCACAGTATGGCCACCTTTATTACAGGAGGTACACCATCTTTCACTATATTTCTGCCTCTTGTTGCCATCCTTCTTCCAGACATTCCAAGGATTCTGATTAGCTTGACTTCCAACATTCCAAGGGTTTTGGTTATTCCAGTTCCGCTGAGCACCTTGACTCCCACCAGGCCTTGCATTGTGTGACTTCATAGCAGCCAAAACACTGGCATCTTGACTAGTTTGCAAAATGTTTGAGATGTTCTTATGACTCTCCACTTGTTTAAAAATGGAGTAAGCTTTGTTGATATTAGGTATGAGATCGATACTCAGAATATTAGACCTTAAATTCTCATATGAGCCATTTTACCCCATTTAGAAGGTGATCACTTTCTCCCTAGAAGCTAAATCCATTATCTTTTTAAGTATATTACACGTGCACTTATCTAAGGCACCACGATCACAATCAGGAAATTCCTCAATCTCATCGACATCATCCCATCGTCACTTGAGTTTAGTAAAATATTCAGCAACAGAGTCATTATCATGTGATATATTCCTAATCTTCTTCTTTAACTGGAAAAAGAAAAGGTCCATTAGATTGACCAAACCTTTCACAAATCTCAGTCCACAACAAAGCAGCTGACTTTGCAGATATGTAAGCCTTCTTGATTCCAGGCGCGATCGTGTTCACAATCCAGCATCTCACCATTGTATCACATCGACTTCACTGCTTGAGCCTTGATGAATAAGCATCTGGTTTCGGTATTGTGCCGTCAATGAAACCTTGATTGTTCTTTGATCCAAGCACAAGAAGCATACCTCTGCTTCGATGTTGATAATTCTGACCATTGAATGTAGTCTCAAGAAATTTCATGCCTGAGTAATCTGACTGAGAAAGGAATAAAGGCTCATCATAAGCATTACTGTATTCTAGTTCAACGTTTTCCGACATCGTGACAGAATGTGAAGAAAAACAATTAATATTGAGGTTTTCTTGAAACGAATTGAAATTGAAGATGAGAAACGTTAATTATAGTGAGAGAATTAATATTCCATAAGACGATTGGCCGAATTGAAAGAAATCAAGAAGAAAACAAAATCAAAGAGATCGATCCTAATTTTTAGGGTTTTGCGATTTTGATTTAGGAAAAATGTAGGAATTGCTCGAAATCAAAGCAATTCGTCAAGAATTGACAAGAGTATGAGAAGAGATTGATGAATGATTTCGATATAAGTAAGAAATCGATGAAATTCAGAGCAAAAATCGAACAAATCTACAAAAAACTAATTTTTAGGATTTTTGTGAAAATGAACGAAAACGGAATTGCGGAAGCACAAAGATCAAGAGACATAAACTAGTCCTGCTCTGATACCATGTGAAGACATGGAATCATGATCAAGCTAGCAATAATGGAGGTGATGATCGACATTGTTGATAGTAAAAGCTCGAATTAAAGAGAGAATTTGTAGAAAGATATTTGTAGAGGGAGAAGTAAATAAAGGAATCTATGAAATATTATTAAAAGGCTAGCCTAAAAATGTCACGTAAATAATGCCACATAGGATGAAAAAAAGTCGCGTATACAATAACAATGTGACTTGGCAAACTAATATAACATGGATTATCAATTTATTATTATATTGCATTAATTTAATTCACTTATTTCCTTTAAAAATCCATCCATATTCCATTAGCTTTAAACTTAATTAACTCAAAACAAAACTACAATAAAAAAAATACGCATTAACTATAAGTTAATAATTTCAAGATATTTCATATGGAGTAGTATTATATGTATTCGAAATAAGAAAAACTGAATACATAAGAAATTAAGAACAAAGAAGAATAAATGAAGTTGAAAACAAAAAAAATGTATTGTCACTAATTCACTACTCTTTTTTTAAAAGACACTAATTCACTATTGTTATTACTATAACTTTGTTATATATAGAAGATGTTTTACAGAACTAATTAATCGACAAATGAGTATTAAAGATCATATAAAATATTTTCCTAGGAAAATATAAATAAATGGAAATGAAAATATTTATTTAATTTAAGTAATTTACAAACAAATTCTGTAAATACTTAAGTGAAATTAAACACTAATAATAGAACTTTAAAAGGGTAGTAATACCGTGTATTTAGTTCATGAAATTATTTCACGTAAACGATAAGGTTTTGAAAATTATAAAATATATGTAAAAGAAAATATTTAATTTAATTTAAGTAATTTACAAATAAATTCTGCAAATACTTCAATAAATTAAACACTAATAATAGAATTTTAAAAGGGTAGTAATACCATGTATTTAGTTCATGAAATTATTTCATGTAAAGGATAAGGTTTTGTAAAAAAAAAAATGCATTGTTTAGCAATATATTTAGTAAGTAAAACGAAAATAATTATATTTATAATTTTGTGTTCATGGTGAATTTAAACGAGATCTTTCCCATTTCACTTTTATTGTTTAATTATCCTATAAATTTATTCCAAATTAATTGTTTTTTTGAAATGTAGTATGATAAATGATTTAACTATTAGTATCTATACAATATATTAAGGCAAGATGAGTAGTTTATTATTTGACGTGTGTCATGTTAAGCAATTTTAAGTGCCACATTTTATGTTATTTTTCTTTACATTTTATTAGGAATAGTAAGAGACTATGAGTTGGTATGTATAATTTATGACACAATCAATTATCATAATTAAGTTTATTAGTGAAATTATGATACAATGAATTTGCATAATGAAGTGTATTAGTGGTGACTTTTCAGTTGCTCACTGAGTTTATATAAATACCTCCTCATAGAGAAATAAGAGAACCGAGCAAATACAAAATCAATATTGTAACTCTCTAAAGTCAAACACATTTTATATCACTCGTCCTTAATTCTCCATGGTCATCTGAAATGTACATTGAAGACAAACATTCCATCCGCCTCCGTTTTATTGTGCTTTGAAAATCAATGGTTCAATTTCATATAAATTTTGGATCTCAAAGGCGCTACATTGCTACTAAAGTTTAAACTTTTTAGTTTGTTTGCATGTTGATTTCACCTGATTGTTCATAGTTTTCATAGTATAAAGCTACGATATTAAAAAATTAATATTTAAGTTTTGCGTAAAATAAAAAAGTTCAACTTCATAGTTGTGAAGTCAAATAACCAACTCTGGTTCCTTCCTTGCTAATCTCTAAATCACGTGATTAATATTTGTAATCTGCTTATAAGGTGATTAATTTGCTTACATGTATTTTTTTGTTGACATGCAGGTAGTACGTATAGATTATGTAATTGAACAAGCCAATAACATAATTCATGGAGGGGGGTCGGGGGAAAGATCGTTACAAACCATCGAGGTTAAGGTACAATAAGAAGAGTCTAAGTTACAAAGATATTCAACAAAAGAGGGAACATCATTCCAAATAAACTCTCCATAATTAGAGCCATCATCTTTAGCAGAGAACTTCGCAAGAGCATCGGCAACGGCTACTGTTTTGTAATCCTCTTTGTTTAATCTAAGTTCCCTTTTAACAAAAAAAAAATATGGAAGATGTTGTGCATTCATTAAGTAGTTTGATTTACATTGCTAAGACAAATTCATCTTATTTCAAGTTTCTGACAGATTTGCAGTATGCAGTCACAACAATTGTTTGGTTTGAAACGTGATGTAGAATATTCGATTGTTACCCTACAAAGTAATTAAATACAATGACAAATGATTATGCATATGACTTGAGGCAACAAGTTACATGATCATGTTTAGAATGTTATGTAGATTATAATTGTAATACAACTCAAATTCACAAGATAGTCCACCAAAATGAATTTAAGTTTGCATACTTTGTCATTAACATAAGAATTTTCACGTAAATAAAACTATGTGTTTCTTCTTTGTTTATAATGTCATCACATTATCTACACGTCGACTTGGATTATTTCACATGTGTCAACCATTTTACATTTTATCTTAAAATCTTTTATTTATAGTTGAAAAAAAATTGGTCTCCATTTTCCTTCCTCTTCATTAAATTTTCGTATCAGAACAACGTTTTAAGGAAGCGTCTTGATAAAACTCGTGCATTGCACGGGTCATAAAACTAGTTGTCTTATTAATTTAGTGAATGTAGAGTTTGTCATTATATACGAACTACAACTAACTACTAACTATGGTTATTAATTTAGTGAATGTAGAGTTTGTCATTAAAATTTGTTTTGGTATGGAAGTGGGAGAACAGGGTTCTTCATGGCGTTGCAACCAAAGATAATAGCATGTGGAAAACGAGTAGCGAGTTTTGCCATGGCAGTCAGGTTCTTGATCGGTCCTGCTGTGATTGCTGCTACTTCTATTGTTGTTGGCCTTCGTGGTAATCTTTTGCATGCTGCCATTGTTGTTGGCCTTCGTGGTAATATTTTGTGTTGTGATTTTATAGTGGGTTTCCTGTATGGCTAAAGTATGTTCCAGGCATCAGCTTCAGAACTGACAATGAACCTTTCAAGGTCTGCTACTCTGATTTTGAACACTTCACTCCCAAATACGTATCATGTTTACTAATTTACTAGTCGTGTAAGGATTCACATTTTATATAATTGTTTAAAATGTGTATTGTTACTATACAGATAGCAATGTAAGGATTCACTAAGAAGATAGTGAGCTTTCTCAAGAGTCATAACTTATATCACTCTCAGAGTGGACCGATTATTCTGTCTCAGGTAAAAATCTAGAACCGTTCCCATTAATTCTTCAGAGAGCGGAGAGCAGAGGGCTTCTACTTGTAGCCAATTGCACCTAATAGATAGAGTTAGGTGGCAGACAATGGGGAATCCAGAAAGTAATATTTTTTTGGAGTCCTTTTAAAAAGTTTTATTATTATACAAAATTTGAATTGTTTTTATTTTTTAGAATGAAAATGGCCGAACTGAACAAAAATGATTAGCGTGCGTTATGCTATTTTGATATCCCAGATGCTAGCAAAATGCATCAATCCCTCAAATGTCATTATATGTGTAAAAGATTGTAGTTGTTATGTACTTTTTTTAAGAGAATGAGTCTTCCTAAACTATGGTTTTGGATCCCTTATGCAAGATTGAGAATGAGTATGGGAATCTAAGAACACATCTTGGTCAAGAGGGATATAATTATATGAGCTGGGTTGGGAAGATGACGGTCAGTATGCAGACAGGTGTTCCTTGGACTATGTGCAAGGACGTATCAACTCCTGATCCACTGGTAAGGGCCTTCTTACATCATGGATACAAGATTTCTGGTTTAATTAAGCATATGTATTCTTGTTGCATTCATCATTATCATGACCCAAGGGACTTCAACTCGAAGCTCGGGTACCCAAGTCCGACACTTGGTATTCGGACATGAGTATTCGTACTGGAGGTCTTCATTTTAACCAAAAACATGTGGATTTTCATATAGAATAGTTGAGCTCGACCCATTTAGACACACACCCTTATCGGAGACTTGTAGAATGACTCTAAGTAACATAGCCCATTAGAGGAAATGGGAGTGTATGAGACGACTATTTGCCATTTTAATTTACAGTCATTTGCATTCTAGTTTATATTATTGCTGCAAAACATACTGAGATAACTGTGCATGGTGGAATTACTTGTAGTGTGAAAATTTATTTTCCAAATTCTTATGGTAGGGTTTTGTGCATTGTTCTTGAGGACAGATTAATACCTGCAATGGCTTCTACTGCCATCAATTTATGCCAAATAGACCATATAAGCCAAAACTTTGGACAGAGGCTTGAAGTGGCTGGTATTGTTCTTTCTGTAAGACTGATAAATTGTATTCAATTGTGATATTAACAATAGGTATGATACATTGTTTATATAGGAAATACATGAGCATAAGATCCTAATTAAGGGGAGTTAGTTTCCTAAAGTTAGCCTAAGAATAAGGTAAGTAGATGAAATCTTTGACTAAATATTAACAGAATAATTGTGAACAATTATTCTCCAATATCCCCCCGCAAGACGGACGGCCGGGACGAGAGACCGATCTTGGACATAAGCATATCAAAGCGTGGTCGTGGTAAAGCTTTGGTCAGCGCGTCAGCTAGTTGATCATCATTGGCGACGGGAACTACACGCATAACGCCTGACTGGACGCGTTCTCGAATAAAATGGTAGTCTAGTGCAACATGTTTCATTTTGGAGTGAAAAACCGGATTGGCACTGAGGTTGGTTGCACCCAGATTATCGCAGTAAACCACAGGAGTCGAGGGGAGTGTAATGTGAAGCTCCATAAGAAGATGACCTAGCCAAGTGAGTTCAGCTATGGCATTGGCAACGGAACGATATTCGGCTTCGGTGGAGGATCGAGACACAGTACGATGCTTCTTGGAGCTCCAAGAGAAAGGCGTGTGACCCAGGTAGACAATGTAAGCACCAGTAGAGGTAGCATCATTGGGATTATCACCCCAGGCAGAATCAGAGAAGGCATGAAGGTTCAAAGGAGTGTCTCGTCGAATGAGAATGTCGTGGGCAGAGGTACCAGTGAGGTAGCGAAGTAGTCTTTTCAAGGCAGCCCAGTGATGAATAGTCGGTTGATGCATGAATTGGGATAGCTTACTTACAGCAAAACTGATGTCAGGGCGAGTGAGGGACAAGTACTGTAGGCTACCCACAAGAGTGCGAAATTCAGTAGGATCATCAAATAAGGGACCGTCTCCAAGACTCAATTTAACCGAGGAGTCCATGGGAGTAGAGCACGGCTTCGCATCAGCCATTTTGGCACGGGTAAGAAGGTCAGTTGTGTACTTGTATTGAGTAAGAAATAATCCATTAGAGCACGGCTGAACTTCAACCCCGAGAAAATAGGCAAGAGGGCCGAGATCTTTGAGCGAGAACCGGCGAGCAAGAGCTTGAATGAAGGAGGTGACACGAGATGAGCAAGCACCTGTGACAATAATATCATCGACATAAACAAGTACAAATAAATCATGAGTGTCATTAAGAATAAAAAGAGATGTGTCCGATATCGAGTTGTGAAACCCCGATGTTAACAGATAAGACCGGAGTTCATTGTACCAAGCCCGTGGGGCTTGTTTGAGGCCATAGATAGCTTTCTTGAGACGACAAACATGAGACGGGTTGTTAGGGTCGATGAACCCAGGTGGTTGAGCCATGTAAACAGTGTCAGTGAGGGTGCCTTGGAGGAAGGCATCATTGATATCTAATTGGCGAAGCGGCCAGTTCTTGGTAACGGCAAGACTAAGCAACAATCGGACCGTGGCAGGTTTAATGACAGGACTGAAGGTTTCGTTATAGTCTAAACCGGGTCGTTGGTGGAAGCCTTTCGCAACAAGACAGGCCTTGTGCTTGTGGATGGTGCCGTCAGGGTTGTATTTGGTGCGAAACACCCATTTACAGCCGACAACATTTTGATCAGGTGAAGGGGGCACAAGTTCCCAGGTGTTATTGTTTTGAAGGGCATTAAATTGTTCTTCCATGGCAGTGCGCCAGGTTGGGAGAGAAAGAGCTTGTTTCGTTGTTTTGGGTTCAGTGGAAGTCAATTGGGCAGATAAGTTGAGTTTGTCTATGGGTTTAAAAATATTGTGAGACGCCCGAGTAGCATGGGAGTGTGGCAGTGGAGGTGGCGGGTTCGGTGCAAGGGTGGCAGTAGGGTTGTTGGTGTGGGTCGAAGTTGTAGTGGGTTGACGACGGGTATAGACTTTGGAAATGGTGGTATGGGTATGAGGCGTTGCTGGGTCAGGGATGGTGGGGTTTGTAGTGGCGACAGGGGAGAAGTGGAATTGTTATCTCACACCAGAAGGAGGAAGTAGGGAGTGGTGAGGTCGTGGGTTGAGAGGCAAAGGGATAGGTTGTTTCAACAAAACGAACGTGACGGGATACATAGATGCGATTGGTTGTGGGGTCTAGGCAGTGGTAAGCATGTTGTGTAGGAGAGTAACCGACAAAGACACAGGCTATGGAACGTGGGTCGAGTTTGTGATGAGTGTATGGCCGAAGCCATGGGTAACATAAGCTTCCAAAGTTGTGGAGGTTATGGTACTTGGGTGGTGCGTGAAAGAGACGGGAATAGGGAGAGTGATGCCCAAGAGTTGAGGTGGGCATGCGATTGATAAGATACACAGTTGTTTGGAAGGCAACGGTCCAGTATTGAATGGGCATGGACGCATGAGACAGGAGAGCAAGACCGGTATCTACTATATGGCGATGACGTCGTTCCGCAAAACCATTATGTTCAGGGGTATGAGGGGGTGAAGTGAGGTGTTGAACTCCGGCGGAGGCGAGGTCAGGTTTTAATTTTTCGAACTCACCGCCATTGTCGGAGTAAAGGGTTAAAAGGGGACGGGAAAAATGTTTTTCCACAAAAGCTTTGAAGTTGAGAAAGGTTTTATGGGTGTCCGATTTTTTCTTTAGTGAGAATAACCACGTAAATTTTGTGAAATGGTCGACAAAAATTACGTAATGCTTGTAATCATCAAAGGAATGAAAGGGTGAGGTCCATAAATCGCTAAACACAACTTCAAGTGGAAAACTAGTGGTAAGCGACGAAGCAGTAAAAGGAAGCTTATGACTTTTATAAATTGAACAGGCATTGCAATGTGTATTATAATTGGATAAATTGTGCTTAAAATTCAAACAAGAAACAATCTGACTAAAAACAGCCGAGTGAGGGTGGCCAAATCGATGGTGGAGGTCGGCTTGTTGGACTGTTGTGGGGTGTGCTTGCGGAGACGACGGAGGAGGCCAATAGTAGACACCGTCCTTGACGGGACCAGTGAACAGCGGGACACCGGAGTCACATGCCTTCACAATAAAAGAGGAGGAGTTAAAATCAATAATAACATTGTTATCTTTGCAAAATTGTGAGACGGAAATAATATTTTTATGCATAGTCGGAACATGTAAGACATTAGTTAATTGAAAGGAAGAATTAGAAGAGTAGGGAAGAGTTGTGGAACCTGAATTGGAGATAGGAAGACCCGAGCCATCACCGATGACGATCTCATCAGTACCGTCATAGGGTGAATGAAGGGAGAGATTGGCTAAGTCAGCAGTGACATGGTGCGAGGCACCGCTGTCAAGGAGCCATGGAGAAGGGACGGGTTGAGAGGTAAGGGTGGTGGCATGGGCTTGCGGTGTGGCTGGGGAAGGGGTCTGGGCAGCGGAGGTTTGGGCAGTGGAGTTGCGTGAATAAGGGGGCACACGGATGTCGGGGTCGAGGGATTTGAAGATGGGGCAGTAAGACAAGGTGTGGACTTGGACATGACACCATTGACACTTACCACGGAACGGGTTTTTGGGATTCTGGTTAGGTGTAGATGGGATTTGGTTGGAGGCAGGGGTACGATAGGTAGAGGCAGCGGAGTTGCGGGTGTAGGTTGGGTGGGCCATGGGAGTGAAGGTGGAGGATTGGGCAGTCTCGGTTTGTTGTAGCACAAGTTCATGACGGATTAGTTTTTCGTGGAAGTCAGGGAAGGTAATGGGTGTGTCTCGGGCATTGACGGCGTCAATGACCGATTGGTAGGTTGAAGGTAAGCCATCGAGTATGTGGTCAGTGATGTCCTCTTGGGAGAGAACTTCACCGAGTAGGGCAAGGTCGTCAACAATGGTTTTACTTTTATTCATGTAGTCAGTGATGGAGAGGGTTCCTTTTGTGGTATGTTTGAGTTTGTGACGGAGTTGTTTTATGTGGCCTCGAGAGGGACGCGCATAGGATGATGCGAGAGCATCCCAGGCTTGTTGGGTGGTGTGGTCACGGTTGAGGAGAGGGCTGACGGAGGCTGTGAGTGTGCTTGCCACGGCACCAAAAAGGAGCCTGTCTTGCCGGAACCATGTACTGTAAGCCGGGTTGGGAACCGAGGGTTTATCTTTTTCCGTAAGGAGTTTAGGAGGGGGTGCACTTCCATCGATAAAGGAGGATAGTCCATATCCTTGAAGAAGAGTCTCAATTTGAAGACTCCATTGACGATAATTGGAACCATCGAATTTGGCGACGGAGTGCACGTTGAGAAGCACGAGTGGTTTGGTTGGCTCGGCTTCGTTGGGGATGGTAGAGCCTGACATTGAGGCGTGAAGAGGGGAAAAAAAAAAGAATTTAGGGTTGGATCGGAGACCTTTCTCCTGATACCATGTAAGATTGATAAATTGTATTCAATTGTGATATTAACAATAGGTATGATACATTGTTTATATAGGAAATACATGAGCATAAGATCCTAATTAAGAGGAGTTAGTTTCCTAAAGTTAGCCTAAGAATAAGGTAAGTAGATGAAATCTTTGACTAAATATTAACAGAATAATTGTGAACAATTATTCTCCAATACTTTCCATGTAATTTTGATTGTTTCATCAGGCCATTTCCACACTTATAAAGTTGAAAGAGTCACTCACACTAGACCTGATAAATCTGAGCAGGTTCAGTGAGTTTGGTAAGTCGAGCTCACAAAGACCAGTACAAGATTTGGCTTTTGCAGTTGCACGGTTCATACAGACAGGAGGATCCTTGGTAAACTACTACATGATCGATATGAATTGCAACTTAGCGATTGTCTTGGCAGCAAAAAGTAATGGAATCAAATCTAATGTTGTCGGAATTGTGCGTGTGATCAAGTGTTATTTAATTTTTTGGAAAGAGTATCAAGTTACGGGGTTCTTGGAGAAGTCTTGTTCTTGTGGGGCAAAATTTGATTTTTTGTTGGATGATCGATATGAATTGTAGCTTATTGAGGTCTATATATTAGTGAACGGTTGATCTAGATACTCGAATAGTTAAGGGTTTATATGTATGTGATTTTGTTGCCGGATACAATTCCTTGAATGGCTGTATTTTATTTGGATTTGTTAGTATTGAACTTATGAAATTTGGATTGCTCAATTTATAAATTGTCGAATTTTCTATAGCATTTAGAAAATAAAATAATGCAGGTATGATTGTCGAATTTCTATAGCCAATAACTTATTTATTGGCTAGGCACAATTTTTTTTTATTTTTGTAATTGTTGATTGACATCGGTTCCTAAGTTACAACCGATGCCAATAATGCAAAAATTGACATCGGTTTTTAGGGTACAGCCGATGCCAATATGTGTAAATTGACATCGGTTAGAACCGATGCCAGTTGAATAACAACCGATGCCAATATGTGTAAATTGGCATCGGTTCATGAACCGATGCCAATTCAAAAAAATGTCATTGGCATCGCCCTCATTGGCATCGGTTAGAAACCGATGCCAATCACTGTTTATAACCGATGCCAATTGCATTAATTGTACTAGTGTAACTATAGTTAATATATTTCACACTATATAATTCTAAAAGTGTGAGCTGAAGTGGTGTGGATATTCGATCAATCAAGTTAGCCTCAAATGGCTCAAATACTACCACAGTAAAGCATATTACACATCCAATTTTGTATATTTGTATGCCTTGTTATTAACCTTAAGGGAATACAAATGTAGAATGGTCTAATTTCATGCTATTGTTAATGTTACATATTGTACATTTGTATGCATGCTTACCCAAAATTAAAAATGCTGATAACTTGATAATATTAGTAGTACTCGTAGTATACTTTGCATGAACCTGCATAATTGAACAGCTAATAATGATAGTAGTTAGCAGCTTTAGGATGAGGACTTTGGTTGACCAACTCCACCTTCTCTTTTCAAAATGTATATAATATGTAATTCCCTCATTTGTAACTAACCCTCCATCTTTTGACTCCTATAAATACTTATGATTCAATTTCAACAAAACACAAAACACTATCATGGCTCAGTTAAAAAACTACTTGTTTATTGTTTTTGCACTCCTGGCTGTTGCTCCTCTATGCTTCTCATTTAAAACACAAGGTGGTTATCTTTACCCTCAGTTTTACGACCACTCATGCCCTGACGCGCAAGAGATAGTCAAGTCAGTTGTCGCAAAGGCGGTTGCTAGGGAACCTAGAATGGCGGCTTCCTTAGTTAGGCTCCTCTTCCATGATTGCTTTGTCCAGGTATTTTAGTTATTCTCACAATTTTCATTATGAGCTACCCGACGACTCTGCTTCTGGCCAGACACGGACACAGTGTTGTCTGATATCTTTTTCCTTACTAGTTCCAAGAAATGCTAATAATGCTTAAAAAACAAAGATTATGATACAGTTGAATGGAAATTAATCTGCAGGGATGTGACGCGTCATTGCTGTTAGATAACAGTGGAGTGTTTCTATCAGAGAAGAGGTCGAACCCAAACAGGAACTCGGTTCGTGGGTTTGAGGTGATTGACGAGATCAAAGTTGCACTGGAAGAAGCTTGCCCTCTCACAGTCTCATGTGCAGATATACTAGCTCTTGCTGCTAGAGATTCAACTGTCCTTGTAACCATTTTTTTTATGAGTATATATATTAATATTACATGAATTTACGAGTATTAGTAGATATCTGTTAATGCTAAATTAAAAGTTGGTAATGTTTGCAGGCGGGCGGTCCATATTGGGACGTACCTCTAGGAAGAAGGGATTCTCTTACAGCAAGCTTGAGTGGCTCTAACAATAACATTCCTGCACCTAATTTTACATTCCCACAAATTCTTGCCAAATTTAACGCTGTTGGACTAGATCTAGTCGACCTTGTTGCCCTTTCAGGTATGGCTCCCTTGCATTGTTTACTTTTTGAATGTTGTATCAGTAAGATCGAATTAAACAAGCTAATTTTTCATTTTGGTTGTTCGTTCAGGAGCCCACACAATAGGTGACGCACGGTGCACCAGCTTCAAGCAAAGGCTGTACAATGGAAAACCTGACGTGACGCTGAACCAAGCCTACGCATCGGAGTTGCGAACAAGGTGCCCACCATCCGGAGGAGACCACAACTTATTCGTTTTGGATATATCCTCACCTTTCAAATTCGACAATGGTTACTACAAGAACATCTTAGCTTACAATGGATTATTGAATTCAGACGAGGTTTTGCTAACTCAGAGCCATTCATCAATGCAGTTAGTGAAGCAATATGCTGACAACAATGACCTTTTCTTTCACCATTTTGCCAACTCCATGATTAACATGGGTAATATATCCCCATTAACTGCTAATCAAGGTGAAATTCGAAAGGTTTGCAGAAGGGTCAATCACTATTATTAAGAATAATCTTGCTTGTAAACCAAAAATTGAAACAACTTTCCTCTCTTTTCTGTCTAATTTCTCTTTGTTGTCGTGTTTGTACATTAGTTTACGTTCCTTGTCTATACCAAGTTGTACTATGTTTTATGCTACTTATGATTTTTCTATATAAAATGAAACAATTTTATCTAGTATTCAATGTTGTGAACTGATGCAACTCAACTATTCGTGTTTCATCATACTGATTTTCTGTTACTGATTTTTTCGGAGAAAATACGAGTGAAATAAGTCAAATGTGAAGAGACTAACTAGCTGAATACCACAGACACAAACACACTTGCCGGTGTTGAATAGATTACTACAAGTCAACAACACCGCAATTAGTTACTAGTCTACTACAGGAACGGCGGACGAAAACATAGAATGTCAGGCAGTGCACAGCTGCATACAAAAGCTACTCGAGTTTACAGTTCCGACTTTGAGTCACAATATATAATGTTTCCCTAGCAGTGAAGTCAAGCGTAAAAGAGTCAAAACAAACCATGAGCCAAGGACTTTAGGTTGTAACACTTGTAAGACCATCCCCAAGCAAGGTCAATTGCTTGGTCATGACCTTGCTTGGTCATGGTTAATCATGATTAAGGAGCAAATTAAGGTGACCCTGGGGTGGCCAACGACCTGAAGAGGTCAATTTGTGACCCTCACTTGATATGCTTGACCTTGTTGGTGACCTCTTAGTTGTCACTTTATCATTGGTTGAAAATGAAACAAAAAGGGCAATAGCATGCTACTCCTCATCCTTCTCTGCCAAAAAGAAATAGGGGGTAGAAACAAATTAATAAAGGGTTTATATACTAAATAAAAACAAAATAAATTATGAGCATAGGAAAAATGATTATAATTTTTAATTGTCTGTAAAATGAACTTAATTTCGACATTTTTTGAGCTATTTTTTTTTTCAAATTCAAACATGTATATTAATATCAAGGGGATAATATGGTATACTGGGGAAAGATGGGTTGATTTGTGATTAAAAAAATAACAGATCGAAGATGATGGGAAAAAATATGCAGGAAAAAATCATTGGAAAAGTCGAAGATGATTGGGGAAGATGAAGATTCAAACAAATAAATTATAACCAGATTCAAACATACTTAAAAGAATCCCAAATAAATTATAACCAGATTCAAACTTGCATATATACGGTTTAGTTACCTGAGTTCATAGTATAAGATAGACATAAGTGGTGAAGGTGACGGTTTGGGTAGTCGGGTAGGTGGAGGAGGGTAGTGATGGGAACGAAAAAAATGAAGGTTCGCTAGATGGACGGAGACGATTGTTTATCATTTAACTATGGTGAATAGGATGAAAGGCAAAGATCTGGGTAAATAGAGGGAGGGGATGCATTAATTAGGGAAATTAGTGATTTGGGGGAGATTGATCTGGGTAAATAATGGAATGAGAAAAGATTGAAAGGTAAATTGGGGAAATTAGAAAGAGAGGGGGAGACACGGTTCCTCTTGGTATTTTTTTTGTTCATTTTTTTTCCTCCTTTTTGGGATTTTATTACGTAGAATTAGTTTGGAAATTTTTAAATTATTTATTTTTATGTTTTTTTATCTTATGTATGCCATATTATTATATTGGAGTAGATATTAATTAATTTGTTAGTAAATAATAATAAAAAAAAGTAAGAGAAATGTTTTGGTGGGGTAGAGAATGTGGGAAGAAATGATTGGAAATGTTGTAAAGTGGAAAATGATTGAGTTGGTGACCTAGGTCGTGACCTTCTGCTTGGGAGGGTAAAATTGGGTCAAGGTTAATAAGATGAGATTAAGGGTAAAACCGGGTCGCGACCTAGTTAGCGCGACCTTTGCTTGGGGATGGTCTAAGCATGTTTCATCTGTTAGAGAATAATTGTAGTCAATTATTCTTCCATATCTTTGTTAATATTATGTCAATATTTAGTCAAATATTGTTAGTTAGTTTTCTTATTCTTAGCATTGTATTAGGTAACTAATCTTCTCTAATTAGGTTAACCTAGATAGTGTAGCTGCTATATAAACGTTGTACCATCCTCTTTGTAATTCATTCAACTAAATATATTGATTTACAATCTTTACATGGTATCAGGAGAAAGGTCTCTCCGATTCTCAAAACTTTCTTAACTTTTCTTTCCCACGCCTAATGTCAGGCTCCACCATTCCCAATGAAGCCGAGCCAACCAAACCGCTCGTGCTTCTCAATGTTCATTCCGTCGCTAAATTCGATGGAACCAACTATCGTCAATGGAGTTTCCAACTTGAAACTCTCCTCCAAGGCTACGGTCTATCATCCTTCATTGATGGATCTGCCCCACCTCCCAAACTTCTCACAGAAAAAGACAAACCCTCGGTTCCTAACCCTGCATACAGTACTTGGTATCGGCAAGATAGGCTCCTACTCGGTGCCGTGGCTAGCACCCTCACTGCCTCCGTCAGTCCATTACTCAACCGTGAACACTCTACCCAACAAGCCTGGGATGCTCTTGCCTCTACCTATGCACGAGCATCTCGCGGCCACATCAAACAACTCCGTCACAAACTCAAACACACCACCAAAGGTACCCTTTCCATTACCGATTACATGAACTCCGTCAAAACCATTGTCAATGACCTTGCCCAACTTGGTGAAATTCTCTCTCAAGAAGACATCACTGACCATATTATTGATGGACTTCCCTCTACCTATCAATCGGTCATTGATGCAGTCAATGCCCGAGACACCCCAATCTCCTTCACTGAGTTTCACGAAAAACTCATTCGTCAGGAACTCGTGCTTCAACAAACCGAGGCCACACAACCGCCTCCTTCACACCCATGGCTCATCCAACCTACACCCGACATTCCATTTGCTCGAACTCAAACCCCATACACCCCACGCACCCCTGCCTCCACACAACCATCCACCACACCCAACCAAAATCCAACCAATCCCTTTCGTGGCAAGTGTCAATGGTGCCATGTTCAAGGTCACACCTTGTCCTATTGCCCAATTTTTAAGGCCCTATACCCTGATATTCGAGTCCCACCATACGTCCGCACTTCCACTACATCCACTCCACCACCAGCTCAACCCCAAGCCCACCCCACGGCCCTCAACCCGCAACCTGTCCCCTCCCCATGGCTCCTCGACAGTGGTGCATCCCACCATGTCACGGCTGATCTGGCTAATCTCGCCCTTCACTATCCTTATGATGGTACCGATGAGATAGTCATTGGTGACGGTTCCGGTTTGCCCATCTCCAATTCTGGTTCTACTTCTCTACCCTATTCCTCTACTTCTTCTTTTAAATTAAGCAATGTACTTCATGTCCCGACTATGCACAAAAACATAATCTCCGTTTCCCAATTTTGCGCCGATAACAATGTTTGTATTAATTTCAATTCCTCGTCTTTTGTTGTGAAGGACTCTAAATCAGGTGCTACCCTCTTCACTGGACCAGCCAAGGATGGTGTCTACTACTGGCCGTCTCCGTCATCTCCGCAAGCCCACTCCACATCCGTCCAACAAGCCGACCTTCATCATCGTTTTGGTCATCCACACTTGGCTGTATTTAATCAAATTATTTCTAGCTTAAACATAAAATCTTCTACTTTGAATAATACCAATGATTGTCCTGCTTGCTCAATTTATAAAAGCCACAAGCTTTCATTTACTGCTTCCTCGCTCAAAACGCATTTCCCACTTGAAGTTGTATTTAGTGATTTGTGGACTTCACCTCTATACTCGTTTGATAACTATAAATACTACGTAATTTTCGTTGATCATTACACGAAATTTACGTGGTTATTTCCACTAAAGAAAAAATCCGACACACATAAAATATTTCTCAATTTCAAAGCATTTGTCGAAAAACAATTTTCCCGTCCTCTCCTAACTCTTTACTCCGACAATGGCGGTGAATTCGAAAAATTAAAACCCGACCTTGCCACTGCCGGAGTCCAACACCTTACATCACCTCCACATACCCTAGAACATAACGGCTTCGCGGAACGACGGCATCGCCATGTAGTTGACACCGGACTTGCGCTGCTCTCCCACTCCTCCATGCCCATCAAGTTTTGGACCCTTGCCTTTCAAACAGCTGTCTACCTCATCAATCGCATGCCTACATCCACTCTTGGCCATCAATCCCCATACTTTCGCCTCTTTCAAACTCCACCCAAATATCACAACCTACATAATTTCGGCAGCCTCTGCTATCCCTGGCTCCGACCCTACACTCATCATAAACTCGACCCTCGTTCCATTGCTTGTGTCTTCATAGGCTACTCACCCACTCAGCATGCTTACATGTGCCTTGACCCCACAACCAATCGCATCTATGTGTCTCGCCATGTTCGCTTTGTTGAGAATTCCTACCCCTTTGCCTCACAACCGTCCTCTACTCCTCTTCCTTCCTCATCATCCTGGTGTGAGGTCACAATACCCCTCATCCAGACACCCACACCACAACCAGACCCTACCCCAACACACCTAAACCCCACCACACCTCCTGATTCCCCACGCACGGACAACCCCATTGATCCCACTACACCTCGCACTCACAATAACATCACCCATGTCTACACCCGTCGACCCCCATTCACCTCTCAGCCTACCATCGAACCCACTCCCTCTACTGCTACACCCACACAACAGCCTCCCACCCACACGCACGCTACTCGTGCTTCCCACAACATCTTCAAACCCATCGACAAACTCAACCTCAATGCTCAACTGCAATCCACCGAGCCCCGCACCACCAAACAGGCCCTCTCTGATCCGAAATGGCGATCCGCCATGGACGAACAATTCCACGCCCTTCAAGCTAATCAAACCTGGGAACTAGTGCCCTCCTCTCCTAGTCAAAACGTCGTGGGTTGTAAGTGGGTATTCCGTACCAAATACAATCCCGATGGGTCCATTCACAAACACAAAGCTCGCCTCGTCGCCAAAGGCTTCCATCAACGACCCGGTTTAGACTACAATGAAACCTTCAGTCCTGTCATCAAACCTACCACGGTCCGACTATTGCTTAGCCTTGCCGTTACCAAGAACTGGCCACTGCGCCAACTAGACATCAATGATGCATTTCTCCAAGGTACCCTTACCGATACAGTCTACATGGCACAACCTCCGGGGTTTATTGACTCTAAGAACCCAACGCACGTTTGTCGACTTAAGAAAGCCATTTATGGTCTCAAACAAGCCCCTCGGGCTTGGTACACCGAGCTACGGTACTACCTTCTGGATACGGGGTTTCACAACTCCATTGCTGACACTTCGCTCTTTATTCTTAATAACTCTCATGATTTATTTGTTCTTGTCTATGTAGACGATATCATTGTTACAGGTGCCTGTCCAAATCGCGTGAACTCGTTCATTCAAGCTCTTGCTAAAAGATTCATGCTCAAGGATCTTGGTACTTTAGCATATTTCCTTGGAGTTGAGGTTCAACCGTGTGCCAAAGGCTTATTTCTAACTCAACACAAGTACACGCTGGATCTACTTGCTCGTGCAAATATGGCTGATGCGAAATCAAGCAACACACCCATGGATCACTCGGCCAAATTACATCTTCAGGACAGTCCGCTCATTGATAATCCCACTGAATTCCGTGTTCTTGTGGGCAGTCTCCAATACCTGTCCCTTACTCGCCCTGATATTAGCTTTGCGGTTGGTAAACTCTCGCAGTTTATGCATCAACCCACCACCTGTCACTGGGCTGCTTTGAAGAGGCTACTTCGCTATCTTGCTGGGACACCTGCTCACGGCATTCTCATCCGTCGTGACACTCCCCTGACCCTACATGCGTACTCTGACTCTGCCTGGGGAGACCATCCCAATGATCTCACTTCCACGGGTGCTTATATTGTCTATCTTGGTCATACTCCTATCTCGTGGAGCTCCAAGAAGCATCGAACCGTGTCTCGCTCTTCCACAGAGGCTGAATATCGCTCCGTCGCTAATGCTATGGCCGAACTTATATGGCTGGGTAATCTTCTCACGGAGCTTCATATAACTCTCCCTTCTACTCCTGTCATTTACTGCGATAATTTGGGTGCAATCAATCTTAGTGCTAATCCGGTGTTCCACTCACGAATGAAACATGTTGCCCTGGATTATCATTTTATTCGGGAGAGAGTTCAATCAGGCGTTATGCGTGTTGTGCCCGTTGCCAATGACGATCAACTAGCTGATGCACTCACCAAGCCTTTGCCCAGACCACGGTTTACTATGCTCATGTCCAAGATCGGCCTTTCGTCCCGACCGTCCGTCTTGCGGGGGGATGTTAGAGAATAATTGTAGTCAATTATTCTTCCATATCTTTGTTAATATTATGTCAATATTTAGTCAAATATTGTTAGTTAGTTTCCTTATTCTTAGCATTGTATTAGGTAACTAATCTTCTCTAATTAGGTTAACCTAGATAGTGTAGCTGCTATATAAACGTTGTACCATCCTCTTTGTAATTCATTCAACTAAATATATTGATTTACAATCTTTACATCATCTTCGCCTTAAAATCTGAGATCGAGTTTTCAGTTTCTGACACTTGAGTTTCGGCTACAGAAAGGTCTGACTCAGCAAGGTTGACTTTCTTCTGAAGATCATCGATAGCTCTCTTGTATTCTTCAAGTTTCTCCTTAATCGTCTCAACTTTGGTTAATTGTTCACCATGAAGCTTTTTCAGGTTCGAAGATTCCTCGAGCTCAACTATTGCTTTCTCAACCTCAAATATCTCATCAAGCCTCTTTCTCAACCAACCAACATCGACCCTTTCTTTTTCTAAATCACTAATAGAAGCCATCATACTTTGAAGCTGCTTCTTAGTCATGACTTTGAGGGTGGTATTCTTCAAGGTTTGAACAATGTCGCATACATGCTCCATGCAAATTGAACGGAAAGTGACCGATTCCATGGAGCAGTTTGCGCCAATATCTCCATAGTTGGACAGAATAGAGGTTAGTAGACCAACATAATGGGGCTTCACTTTATAATTATAACCCTCCAAGGAGATAGGCGCATTAACAGGCCCCATAGATTCCGCTTCAGAAACTTTACAAAACCCCATTTCCTCAACTATCTGTGTGGTATTTAAACTAGAAGCTTTTGACCCATTGTTAGTACTACTTGACCCGACATTTTCATGTAGGTTGGCTGGAGATGGAAAACCCTGATGGCTATCTTCTTTGTCATATTCATGTGACTGTGATGCATTCTTATGAGTGGCAGACCAAGGAAGGGCATCCATTGTTGGTAAGTTCACGGCTGATACGACCATAAGAGAATTAGCGTTCTCCAACTGAAGACTTGTAATATGCTGAGTTCCGGCAGCAACTAATGCACCGTCAAACACATCATACATGGCATTTTCCTTTTCAGTACTGTTTGATTTGTGTGAGCCTGACTTGAGGTAAAGGGGGGCTTCCATATATTTTTGTTCTTGTGTTCCCTGCGAGGTTGAATCGCTAGAACCAATTTCAAGACGTAAATGAGAATAATCTTGGTGGTCAGAGTCGAGAGTTGTCAAGATTGGGGTCAAATGTCCTCGAGAAGTTTGAGTGAGGAGTTCTCTTGGAGCGTAGACATTTTCATTGTCTATAACCCTCCTTATGAGTGTTGATCCTCCATGGGTACAAGGGCTTGTAAAGGTCTCCAAATCATCAGGAGTGCGAATTATCTGTCAAATGCAGAAATTTGCAGAGAATAGTCAATTCCAAGACTTCCTGCTGCTAATACTAAGCAATCCAAGATAAGAAATGCTGAAAAGCGTCAAATATTTACTACCACAATCCAGACAACAGGGAACAGTACTAAACCCAAATGTACTATATATAATAAGGAGCCCGCATAAATCTCAAGAGCGAAATGGATACATTTCTTAAAACAAAATTCGCAATTGCAATACAAGTTGAGCAATTTGCATTTTCTTTTGGTTAGCCCCTAAAATAGACCGAAATACATCTAAGGTTTTCTACATGGTACCCTTCAAATTTCTGAAATTCTAACTTGTAAAATATGTGTTGTACCAAGAGGTGGCAATCGGGTCACTCGGGTCGGTTATGGGTCGGGTCAAAGCGGGTCGGATCATATCGGGTTCGGGTTGAGTCGGGTCAATTTGTTCTTCAGTTCGGTTCGGTTTGGGTCGGGTCGCTATCGGGTCGGGTCAACAGTAAGCTTAGTTCGGGTCGGGTCGGGTCAAGTTATGTCGGGTCATTATATGGGTCGGGTCATGTTGGGTCAAAGTTTTTAATCGGGTCGAGATCAGTTCGGTTCGGGTTTTTGTGGGTCGGGTCAAAGTATTGAATCGAGTTGAGTTCGGTTCATTTCGGGTTTTTTTGGGTTAGGTAAAAAAAATTAATCGGGTCGAGTTCGGCTTAATTTGGTTTGGTCGTGTGTTGCCGTGTCAGGTAAATTATTAAGTCGGGTCAAAACACCTGATCAATTGTGAGTCTGATCGGTATAACTTTTGACTTTGAGAGTTAGGCCGGTGTGTTAGTCTTCGTAAGACTTAAATTTATACAAATAGCTTATTTGACTTAAGGTGAGCGATTTTGGCAAATCTTGTATAGTGATCATATAATGTCACCAACCTAGTAGCCTTTAAGAAAGGTTTAACTAAAATGAAACAATGAGCGATTTATAGGATCGAGATTTTCGAGACTAGTCATGATTTAGCCAATCCTCGAGTATTAATATGATGAAATAAGAACTACAATAATCATAGATGTTCAAGTTATAATATTAGATAAATCTAATGACTTTTCTATACTTTACATTTGATATTAACGTTTAACAGTATTAATGTACTGAGTCACTGACGAGTAAACAATGGATAACACAATCAAGCAAACGTAATGAGCCACTGACGAGTAAACATTACTATGGATATGTCAACTCCATTAACGTGACCGTGTTTAATTATTTCAGATATACACACATTTATAAAAGTAAATTAATAACTTCATTACTGATTCTTTAGTTGGTTTCGTATTGGGTAGAACTTCATTATTAGTGTAAAACAGATCCAAATATAAACTGATTCTTTAGTTGGTTTCGTGCCGCGAAAAGAGAAGTTGGATGTATTAGGTTATTGGAGTAGAAAAGTGAACATGTTTCCTGTACTCTCTTCTATGGCAAGGGACATATTAGCTATACCCATAACTAGTGTAGCATCCGAGTCTAGTTTTAGTATGGGTGGGAGGATCTTAAATAAGTGGAGGAGTTCCCTCTTATCCAAAAATGTGGAAGCTCTGGTGACCACTCGCAACTGGTTGTTTGGCTATGAAGGTAAATTTTTTACCTTTGTAAATGTTAATTTATTTATCTAGTTTATGTAATGTTTAGTTGCTTAACTTTATTACACTTAATTTTTTAATTGGTTATGTAGAATTGGATGAAATTGGAGTGGTTGTTGATGACGCTAACTCAGATGATGAGGAGATAGCATAAATTAAAGTTGCACAGTAAGTAAATCTATTCATACTACTATTCATATAGCCATAAAACTAAATGCCTAATTGTTTTGTAATGTGCATATTATGTATGGTTTTTACTCTTGTTTGCCCTTTCTCAGTGACAGTAGCATGGGTATGGGCACATGGCAAGCATGAAGTATGGTAGATTACACCTCCAGGCTCTTTTGATTGATTGTTATGGGCTGCTCTTTTTCTATAAAACTTACCGGAGATTGTTAAACTTTTCTTGGCTACCGTTTTTAGTGTTGGAAAATGTATAGGTTGGCCATTTTTGTGATGGTAAATGTATTGACACTTTGACAGTATTACCAGGATAGCTAATTGCTATTGTTCTGCATTTGCTTCTCAGATGCTTTGTGATTAATTTTGTGACTATCGTAGCAATGTAGGCATGTAGCCCTGGAGCAAGTAGTTCTGTAACCAACAATATTAATATTAGTTTGTGTTTAATGAATGATGATTTGAGGATGACAAGTTTTTGATCTTTACAATGAGTCAAATGGACGTGGATTTTTAGTCTTATGGACACGCATTTCTAGTTTATAGGACATGAATTTTTAGTCTTCAATAAACGGAAGATGATAATTTTTCTTCAATTAGATAATAATATATTTGTGTTAAACAATAATTCTTACAAACGATATGTTGATATACACTTTCAAATGTTAAGTATGTTAAGTGAGTTTTGAGGTTTTATGGCTAAGCAATATTGTCGAGTAATAACTTGCAATTCTTATTTTTTTTTTTTAAATACAATCAGAATATTGGTTACACCAATTTGGGTCGGGTTGAAGTCGAGTTGATTCGGGTCGAGTCGGTTCGGGTCATATCGGGTTGTAAATCAAATCACGGGTCGGGTCGGGTTGGGTCGGTTTGTACACAAACTCGGGTTACAAGTCGGGTCGGGTTGGGTCACAAGTCGGTTCGGTTCATTCCATTTCGGGTTATATCGGTTAACAGTTGACCTACGGGTCGGGTTGGGTCGGTTTCGGTTCATTGTTTTTTCGGGTGTTATCGGGTCGGTTTTCGGGCAGTTCGAGTCGGGTTACTCGGGTCGGGTCAGCTTTTGCCAGCTCTAGTTGTACCCCCTAAAGTCTACTAGCACGACAAAAAAAATAAGACGGTACCGTGTAGAAAAACCCTAGATGTTGCCTACATGGTATCCTCTCCATTTCTTTTCTCTCCATTTCCTTTCACAATCTATTTAAATAATAATTATCCCTTCATTTTCATTTCTCCTTTATTTTTATGCGTAAATTTATAACCGTTAGATGTTGTCAAAATACGATCTGAACCATTCATAGGAACTTGCCTCTCCATTTCTTTTTAGAAAATGGAGAGAAATTGGACTCCACTTACACTACCAACTACAACAGCACAAAAAACCAAGATTCCATTAAAATTAGAAAGAGGGTTAAAAAAGCACCTTAGGAGTGAATTGACGTGCAGGACGAGGAGGATGAGGTTGAGGCGTCATGTCTTCAAATTGTTCTTCCTCTGTACTTCTTCCTCTTTTCCCTCTGCCTCTTCGGCTTCCTAAGCTACCTCTTCGTGGACCCGCCATTTTTGCCTTTCTTAAACTTACAATTCTCGGTATCCCAAGCCTTTTTTTTTTGTTTCACAAGTACTGAAATAGTGAAATGAAGTATGTCTAGTGCCAACTACTCTTTAGTTGTTTGCTTGTCGCGTAATATTACGGTACATAAATGTATTCAATTACTTCTTACTACTACTTTTTACTCAAATTTCAAACTACACTTACTTTTCCTCCACCTAATTTTAATTGTCCCTTTTTAATTTGGAAAGATTAAAAAATAAAATTATGGTAGATTATCAACATTACCTTTTAAATTAAAGAAGAGTTGAGATATTAGTTTTAATGGTGGTTATAGTGTTAATTAATTACTTAGGGATAATATTAGATAACTAAAGTTTTTCATTACTAGATTTAGAAAGGGAATAATAATTTTGGAATCAAATTTAAATGAAAACGACCATAAATATAATACTATGAACGGAGTAGTTTTTCTTTTTTGTTTTTTTTAATTACTATAATGCTCTAAATTTAATGCTAAATTTAAATTATGTCGACATTTTAAAAACAAAATATTATTATAATACTCTAAATTCAACCGTAGTGATCATTTTTAGTTTATTCTTAGTTCAACGGTAGCTTATACAATCATGTGTTGTATAAGCTGCACAACAAAGTATTTAAAAACTTGCATCACCTCCTCTTACGTGACTTAATTTTTTAACAAAATACAACTGATAGGTGATTAAATGATTATCTACCTACCTTACTAAAATATGGGTAAGGCACATAACCGTTCATTATGAACATTGCTCATTTGCTCCCCTTTTATGGGCTATGTGCTTGTGCCTCTACTACCTTGGGCTTCTGTTGCCAATAGTCCAATACCATACTCTCTTTTCCCGCAATCTCTGTTCCATTTTTTCACCCTACGCTATTTCTTACGGACTGCTATACTTTCTTTACTCTCTCTCCCAATACCATACTCTCCTTTTCCCCCTTTTCCTCCCCGCCTTTTGTTCACTTTCTTCTCTTTTCCTCTTTTCCCCTCACATTTCTCTCCTTTCCATTTCCTCTTAATCCTGATGATGGAGGTATCAGTTGTGTATGGAGGTATCAGTTACAGTTACAGTTACATTTACAGATGACAGATGACAGATTACCCAAATCGAGCCGCTCAAAATATATGCCAATCGTAACTGAACCACCTTGAGCCATTATGTGAGCTGTAGTAGAACAACTAAAGGCCATGAACCGACATGCAATGACAGCCACCCACAATAACATTTAGTTTGAACCATATCAAATCAAGCCTAAGATCCAGCGAGACAAAAACTCACTCTCGAGAAACCTCATTATCAACCATTCGGTGCAATAAATGAAACGCCCAGAATAACCAATTCCGCAGTTGTTTTCATATCTTGAAGTAGGGTGGTAGCTATTACTTATCTCCACGAACAACAGGGACAATACCTGTTTGCCACTTCTCCACTTGAGGAACAGCCGCAACGGAATTACAATAACCATCTGCTGAAGAGCTAATGCTAAAGAGCTACAACATTTTTCAGCAAATATTGAGCAAGTTCCATCTCATTACACGCACCCTGAAATCCATCAAATTTGACCAAGCAAGGACTATGGTCAAATTCTTTTGCCAATGCCCACAAATTGAAATACTTAAAAGTTCTTCCCTTCCCCTGTATCTCTTCATCAAATTTGACCAGGCAAGGACTATGGTCAAACATGCCTTCTGGTAGGAAATGGACACGGCTGGTAGGAAAGATATCCACCCAATCATCATTACACAGCACCCTATCAATTTTACTGTAATCATTAGTACCTATCTCATGTTTGTTATTCCAAGTGAAGAAATTGCCCTTTGCTTTCAAATCCACCAAGTTACAATCCTGTACTAACTGAAGAAGAAGCCTAATATCAGCATGAGTGACAGGATTGCCTCCAATTCTCTCATTACTACCCATCACAACATTAAAATCTCCACAGATAATCCATGGACCATTGATGCTCCCATGATATCTCCTAATGTTATTCCACAAAGTTTCCCTTTCTGCTACTTTGTTAAACCCATACACTACAGTGTACCAAAACTTCTTCATTCTAGCTTTATCATAAACTTTTGCATGGATACGTTGATTTGTGACATCACAAATATCTACTTCCACAACCAAAGGATCCCACATTACCCAAATTCTGCCTCTTTTATGTAGGCTAAAATTGGTGCATATGGACCACTGGTCACAGATTGTACTTCTAGCTTTATTCCAACTATTACTCCTTATTTTTGTCTATACCAAGCCAAACAATCCCACTTTATTCTGGAGTAAGATTCTCCTTATTTCTTTTTGTTTTGCAGGATTATTCAGTCCCCTAATATTCCATGCTCCACAACTATCCATTCTCTAGGCTGGTCTTGCTAGATTCTCCCCTCTCAACAAATTTATTCAACACCATTCCCTGTCTAGTTTTCTGGATTGACTGAGATAAAGCTTCCATAAATGGCAGTCCACTTGGAGTGAAAGATCTCTTCTCCACATTCTCTGAACGAAGCAGCCTCGTTATGAATCCGCGAGGAATAGAGTGCTCAACAAAAGGTTTGTTCATCACCACAGGAGTCACAACATTTGGTGTCTGTGGAACTACCTACTGGACTATAACCCTACCACTCTTAGGTGATACCCTCTAAACAGGCACCTTAGGAGTAGGTACCTGCACAGTAGGCAATGTCACCCTGGGTTTCCACACCTTTCTCACCACAGGTTTGGGGACCCCCTTCCTGCAATCTGCAACTACATGACCCATACCCTTACACGCAGTGCACAATAACGGAAGCCAATCATACACTACACGTACTGATTGAGTCACTCCATGCTCATCAATAAAAGAAATTGCAGTTGGGAAGTGCTGACCTATATCAACTTCTATCATAATCCTCGCAAACCCCAAAAAATCCTTATGAGTTGTGGCACCATCACATTTGATGAAAGTACCCACAGACCCACATAGTTTTTTGAGGCTCTCCAAACCCCAGTATTTCACATCTAATCCAAAAATCTTCATCCAAATTGGTACTTTCTTAACATCATGGTTAATCAAAACAGTCTCAGGTGTCCATTCTTTGACAATTATAGGTTTATTGTCAAACAAAAGGTGACCATTAGATAATACCTCATGTTGCCGCGCCTTAGTTTTGAACCCGGGGAAGTGGTAATTAGGCCCCTTTACTTTAGTAAATTGTGAAATCTAACCCCTTAACTTTTAATTGGAGTAATTGACCCCTTATCTTTTCCAAAATGTGAAATTAAACCCTTCTTTAATTTTCTGGCCAATACCTCACCGGAATTTCATTAAAATTCTATCATCCTCCATTGTGGAATCGTAAAATCGTGAAATTTTAGAATTGAATCGGGATTCTGATAACAATGGATGTAGTCTTTCATAATATGTATTTTTTCCGTGGATTTATAGATTCATCTATACACAAAATACCCTTTTATTTGTTAAATCTCTTGGAGGCAGCAATTTATTCGGAGCACGTTAATGAAAATGTATGGATATGAACTTGTGTTTCATTCTATGTTATATATTATTAGGCATAACTGAATAAGATGGTAATGCATTATTCCCCTCGTATAGTATACTTGCAATTATTCTTCTAGGATAACAAATCTGCAAATATTTGATTGAGAATGATGATAGAATATGTATGTATTTAATAGTAGATAATACTCCTTTTGTTTAATTCGCAAAAATGGAATTGATTGAACCGTACAATTTATGAATCATGATGAATTGACGATTCTTATAAAATTTGTTTCTCCATAAAACCAAGGATGATAAAATGAAATTCCGGTGAGATATTGGCCGGAAAATTAAAGAAGGATTTAATTTCACATTTTGCAAAAGTTAAGGGGGTTAATTACCCCAATTAAAAGTTAAGGGGTTAGATTTCACAATTGACTAAAGTAAAGGGGTCTAATTACTACTTTCCCCGTTTTGAACCTGACTAAGAAGATCCCATTTGGCATAAATGAGACTTTGTCAAGCCCTTGAGCCTGCCACACCCTCTTGACAAACCCAGATATAACATTACTAGGGGGTTAGCTCTTAAGACATAACAAAAAACCGAAGTAGACCAATGAGCAACCTCACCAGCCACATCATTATGAGTGATCTTGACCAGAGGTGGAGATGGTGGCTCCGTTTCATCTTCTGATTGCTCCATCTGTTCTTCATTCTCTAAAATAGAACGGATTTCTAATTAACCGAAATGTTCAATTTTTTAGTGATTCGAGCATAATAATGTAGCATGGAGCTTTGTTTAAATTCAGAGGATGACGAGCAATACCAATGCATTAATTACTTTATGCATATGATTAATTTACCCAGACACCATAAGATAAAACCAGTTGCGATATTTGATGGCGGCAACATTTTATGTAAGGCAGCAATCGAAAACGATCGTTACAGGCATATCACAACTCAACTTTATGTGATTGGGTTGCTTATTTTTGTATCGGACTTACAATATCATTTAGGTTGATTGAAATTTAAGTGACGCGAAAGTTGTAATTTTTGTTAGGAAGAGAAAAGCGAATAGGGAAATGGCGATGGAGAAACTTAGAGAAGGCAATGTTAATGCTGCCAGTGACCTCTTCCATGTATATATTACTCCCTCCGTCCTAATCATTTCTTTACGAAGTGTACATTGATGCTAATATGCAATTTCATTGCTAATTTCTATTTTGTTAGAGATCCATCAGCATCCCGCCTGTCATGTCACACCAACTGATTCAGGTATGACATCTACTATAGATAGATACCTTGAGCATCGCTTTATCAGTTATATTTCAGCTAACCTGAAAAATGGTTTAGGTCTTACGGCAAGAAAATGTAGAGCTTACGGTTGCTCCATATGAATTCGATGCACAATAATTGGCATACTTATCTTAGCCTTGCAGAAAGTGAAGGTGGCATTCAGGCTGTGATTAGTGAAGATAGTTATCTGTTGGCATATGTTCATCTGTAAAAACTTTTGTGCTTTACACATGGCCTTTAAATGTTCTGACCACTTGGCATGATGGCATTATTTTTATGTTTGTACATAGATTATATTTAAAATGGATCATTTTGACAATGGTGAAGAGATAATTGCTCTAGACAAAGGTATTCAGCTCCACCGATCTCAAACCATCATTCAGAAACTTCAATAGAGTTTATTTATAGGTAAGTTCAAGTCAATTAAGTTGATTTTGGGGTTCTTGTTTTATTTGTTGCCTAATTTGTAGTTCATGTTGGATACTTGAATATCAGTGATTTAGTGCATAGCATTTAACATTGAAAGAGAACAACTTTAATTTTTTATTCTACTAAAAAGCTGATAAAAGTATTATGTGAAAAGCTCATTCTTAAATTTCTTTTTGTACACAGAAATGTGTGTCTTGGCTGGCTATGATTTTCTTCCATCTGTTCCTGCTATTGGAATTGCTAAAGCTCATTCGTTGGTTTCAAGGTATTGAAATATAGATCGTTTAAGTGTGTAACACCTATCCTTAGAGATATCAGACTATTACTGTTTTCAGTAGGGTTTTTTTTCTATCCATAGTCTCTGGGACAGGAGACAACAAAGTGATGCAAAATACTTCTAACAGGCTGTAGTTTGTGTTCCAGCTAACATAAGAACAGACTGTTCCTCATTTGTCAGTTTTTGTCGCCTTTAAAGAGTTTTAACAACTTTGACATATTCCTTGAACAAGAGCTTCTCCAAAGAGTTGAAGTATTTCAATCATTTAATCACTTTCATTAGAAACGCATTACCCTAACTCCAAAAGTTTCCGTTCTTATATAGGTTTAACTATTCCTAAATGTGACAAGAGTAAGCAAGTACCTGAAAATTATGATAGATCATCGTGAAGTAGTTGCAGTATTCCAACATGCTAAAGTGTAAGGATATGTAACTCTCCAATATACAACTTAAAAGAAAACATACTGTAGTAAATATACCTTTACTTCAGTTATGTTTGTTGACATACTGATGTTTGTCTTACACTTTCCTCAAAAAAGCATATTTGTCTCATGTTAACTTCACCAAGGCAAAGCATGTACCAATTGCTTTCTAACACAAAAACATCAAATAAATTTGATGATCCTACTTTTGGTTAACCATTTGAAGAGCTGCCATTAGCTATTATATACCATTTGCTGCATCTACATTCTGTAAATAACTGACGGTAGTTCTAACTAAATCTAGGTCTACCTGTAAATAATTTGGTAACAAACCTGCTTTTGCTAACTTTGACTTGTGCATATAGGGCAACTTGTAGTCATAGTAACTACCTCAAATCCAACCCTCTTGAAGGAACCTTGAATCTTTAAGGAAAATTTAAGGAATTCCACCCAACTCAAAGATTTAAGGAGCTCTTTAACCTTGAATCTTTAAGTTGGGGTCAGATCCCTTCATTTTCTTCCAGCCAAAAATGCTAACCAAACAATGAGAATTGTCCTCCTTTTCTCCCCTCCCCTTGCCTCTAAATCCCTCTATCTTAATAAGAGATCTTTGTTCTTCGATTTCAAGGTAACAGCAACAAGAGTAGCAGAGATAACTTCCATGCAGCTCCAAACACTGATCATTGGCAGGATTTTGTTAGAAAAGATATAACAAAATGGTTGCGCTGGCTGAGGTTAGTTAGGGTCGTCTTGATTTATTAAACAACTCTTTTAGTGAAGTTGGCCGATGGTTGGAGACTTGATTCTGTTTAAAGTTATGAAAATTACTTTTCTCTTAATATTTGCAGGGAAGATAATGGATATGATGGTTGGAGACTTAATTTCGTCCATGGGTTTTGGGAAGGTTACGTCAAGAGCTCCATTGATGTGAGCATGCCATAATTTGCCATGAAGGAGTACTGGGACTCCCTTAGCTATTCGTATGGAGAGATGGATTATGACCAGTATAGCCATACACAGAGAATTGATAAATGCTACTGGTGGAACTACAAGAGCTTTTGATGTCACTACCAAAGAGATTTTACATCTGGTGAGTCGTTTACGTGCTTTAGTTGTGATAGTGCCATGATAAAGTGTAATTCCTTATGTTGTCTCTTGGATTTTAATTCGTTTACAAGCTTTTGGTGAAAATTTAAGAATTACAGCCTCTTCAACCACATCCTATACATTGCTTCGCAATTTCACTGCGACTTTTGAATTATTACTACAATAGTGACCTATACCAGATTTCATGATCTTCAACTTATTTTCCTTTCAAGAACAAACAAGCACCCGAGCAAACTCACCCCCTTCACCCTTCCCGTGCGACAAGAGACCATCACTTTTCCTTTTGAATTTGGAATAAAAAAAGTACTGATCTTTGCTGGCCTGCCACTTTCATTTTGAGTTGAGGTCTAGACTCGATATTAGTATGAGTAGCGCTTATGTTTATGACTGTAAATTTTCTCTCCCAATATAAGTTTGCGGTTAATGATTGATGTGGTACGATTTGAAGAGGTGCACCAGCTTGGTTAATAGTTTTATCAATTTTTGAGCTTTGTTCTTGTTTACTTCATTTGACACACAACTATAGTAAATCATCTCTCCAAGTCTTCATTAAAAGATTAAGGAAGACAATTAACTGCCCACTTGCTTGAATGAGGACGTTTCTGTTCCAAACTGGAATTCCATAGAGATCTCCAGTAGATATTAGATAATGCCTCTTTTCTTTTAGGTAGATCGGTAGAGGGAAGGGTAATCTTTTGAGTGATGTCAGTGAGGCTGTTTATAAATATTATATTGTGTATTTGTGTCTGTGTCAGGCAAAAAAATTGAGAATTGAGGGAAGGCACAAAGCTGACAATGGATGGCTATTTGAGGTTAGACTAAGTTGAAGCACTAAGGTACATAGACACATGTTATCAACTTAACATTTTGTATATATGGAAGATGATCAGCTCTAATTTATTTTTCTTCAGTAACTTTGCGGCTTAGTAAACAGGTCTTACTATGAGTTGATGTTTTCCTTGTTGCCTGAACTTTTGTACTTTTACTGCTGCACTTTCGACTTCTACCCTCAGATAGTTCTCTTTTTCGATCTTTGATGTTGAAGCATGTTTACTTAAATAGATTATACCATATACTGTGGGTGTTCTTAAATTTTTCATGTTGTGTTTGTCTTTAAGTTTAGGTTTTGTTGCTGATAGCACTGGCACTGGCCAACAGATATGTTGGTTTTAAGTTTTAAAATGTTATGAATTTGTATGAACATTGAGGAGCTACTGATTATTACTCCCTCCGTGTAACACCCCCTCATACCAAGGTACCTTACCAAGGACTACCCTAGTATGAAAGGCTGTTACCATCTCGGTTGCCCGAGGTTAGTATATCAAAAGCAACAATCCAAAACACATTTACTAAAGTACGAAAGAGAATGTTTACATCGTCTCAAAGAAATCCCAAACCAAAGTACTATTATAAAATCAACAACTATGAAAGACAGCTAAAACTCTTGACAGCGGAAGCTAAGCTTGTGTGGTGACTCCTCATGACTGCCCCAAAGCTAAACGATCAGTATCACTGTCACAATCTGCTCACCATCCCGAATGGATCACCACATATTTTATAAAACAACAACGGGGTCAGTTACTGAATAATTAAAGTAAGACAGGTACAGTAAGCAACCAGCTGATCATCCTCCTCCTCCGGTCTCCCGATCTCACATAGTAACCGACTACACACCAAAGTGTGTAGCCCTGCCAGATTACCCATCGCAACAGGTAATCCACGCCGTCAGTGGGGGACCGCAGCCAATCCCCACCTAAGTTCCGCTCATCAACGAGCGATATCCCTGTCCCTTAATGTGCACATCCCCTCCCGTGATAGGTTCCACGGAGGGCGAACTAGGGTGTGAAACCACTCCCACAAGTGACTCCACCACAATCATCACAATACCAATACCATCACCACACCAACACTCCAACGATGATCAGCAGACAAACAAACATACGTAAAACAACAAAATCTCAAATCAATTAAACAGGAACTAAGTAGGGAAACCCTACCTTTTCGCAATCCAAGCACACACAAGCAATCAATTATGATCCTTCAAATATCCATCACCTACATAATATAATTATGTATAATTACCACCTACTCAATCAATTAATCATGCACATAACCTAGACTCATCATAACTTAATAGGAATATCAATTTAAAGAACAAACACGACTTTTCCTGATTTTCCAGCACATGACAGACTCGGTATAAAATACATAACTAATTCCAGAAAAATCGAATCAATACAAAGCCAATTGGATTGGAACCCCATTAGTCTTAGCTACAAATTATATCTAACGAAGTTTTCTCAAATTATAAACTTATCAAGGGTTTTAAGACTGATTTCCAAAAGCTAACAGAATCCGTCGCATAAAAAGTATTGATTCATAAAACGAGTTTAAAACATTATTTTTTCAGAAATTCCAAATTTTATTATCATTTAGACTCTATAAAGCTGATGTATGAAAAGGCCCCAAAACTGAATCGACATATAAATTAGGGTTTCAAATCATTTTCCACAACCAAATCAGATTCTCGGACTTTTCAACGACATGTTCATAAATAAATCACCTAGGACAAACCATAAAGAATTTGACTACGAAATTTGATATACATAAACTAGATTTCAAATAAACAGGACTCTCTTTTCGAATTTTTCGAAGACGACGATTTTAAAACAGTATAAACAATTGAATGAGATCGACTTACAAATAGGGAAATCGAATTAGGTTGAAATCGGTGAGAAATCTTCAATCAAATGAAGGACTCGACAAATCCTCTTCCTCTCCTTCTCTCTAGGTTTAGAAATAGTTTTAAAGATGTTAAAATGATTTTAGAAATGACTTAAAGAGTTATAAACAAAACCCTTGGTCAAAACATAATAAAAACCGTCACACTCGCTGAACCGGTTTACTCGGCCGAGTAACACACACTCGACCGAGTACCAACCAAGTACTCGACCGAGTACTCCAACTAAAATACGGAGTATTACAGTCTTCCCTCCTTAAAAAGAACTTCGTCCCCGAAGTTCGCACCAACTACAACCAACGACACCTAACATCACAAATAATTAACACAATATAACTCATACTCATAATATAACTCCTATGCTTAACTAGTAAAATCTATGCTAACTCATGTAGACTTGAGTAAACTCGGATTGTCACATTTTATCCCCCATAAAAGAAGGTTACGTCCCCGTAACCTGACTCATATTAAACCACGCAAGCCACGTGATATCACGGTCCTTCCATACAAATACAATTCATAATAAAACATATAAACAATATATGCAATTGTACAATTCTAAATAAAACATATAAACAGCATATACAACTATAGTTCGACCACACACGGAAGTTATCATTCAATATAATAAACATGTTACCGCATTGATTGAAGTAGTAATTACTAATGGAAATCCAAATAACCACATAGAAAGACATAGTATCACATTACATCTCCCTAAAAAAACTTCGTCCTGAAGTTTCTTATTCATCTCATATACCTATAGACCCCGGGGTTTCGTGATGCACCACCAACATCTTTAACGATATAACAAACCACAAACCACCACATAAGGTCAATATTTGTGCTCATCTGTCATATGTTACTCGTTGCTAGAAGATTGTAAATCATCAAATCATGTCACATTTTGGTAACAACTCGTAAAGCCCTAATGCAAGCCAAAGCTCACTTAGCCAACTAATACCAAAAGGACGAGACCAAATCACTGTTTATGCACATATACTCGAACAATAAACACATGCAATAACACAACCTTTAATTACATATCAATGTTATACTAGTTCAAATAACCGAACATGCTTGACTTGTTATGCTACTAATCAAGCTTCCTAACAGAGTTACCAATTTCAGCGCAATTATCAGGAATGCACAAGGGATGTAAACAACAAAAGCCATCTTATCGCTACTCATGCTTATTACTTTCATTAAGCTGTACATACATAGTATAGGTTGCTAATTCTCGCTATTACGCACAAATTTGTATCCACATTAGTACTACTTGGCAAATAAATTAAAAATATGCACATGAATCAATTATACATGTATAACCCGTAATTCCACATCATGCTCAAACTCGGTACCCTCACATGTTCGAATTATTACTACACACTTGTTTACAAGCACAGTACATACTAGGACAATCATCATTTGCATCGTGATTAATAACATGTTCTATGTCAACTCATGTGGATCACAAAATAAATAAATAAATAAAATGCACACTTCAACACCAATATATTACCACCAATTAACTATCATTTAGCTGCTCACGTCATCACATAAGCCATCTATTTGCACCGTCAACCATATATTGTCATATCACTAGACATACTAGACTAATCTTATACAAATAAATCACTTAATACTTCCGTTTCAACATATTAGCTTCTTATTTGTATGCCTACCCCAATTTACATGATAATTACTAACACCATTAACTCATCGTACATTACTCATGGACTATTATATGAATTACCTTACTCTACAACGATTCATTTAACACCTATTGTGTTCTATCCCATATTCATGTCGATAATATAATAATCAACCATGTAACATAGTTGACCCGACCAGACTCGTTAGCTTAGGTAACCACAATTTATTTGCACGTAATCACACTTGTTACTATCTATAATATTCCACTTAATCAATCCTAGCTATCATTTATGTTCATGCTATTTGCAGACATCATTATGTAATAAGTGACATATAAGACACGACACCCCCAATCTTTCAATGTCATCACTTATTCCACATAGGCTTATAGGTTAAGCTACTTCTAATGTCACATAAACATGTTGCCAAAACATAGAAACTAAGACTTCGAAATTCATAGTATAACCTTTATTAGAATCTTGTCATCAGACACACATTCACAGGCACTATAAAGCATGCTATAACTTCCAGAATCACCAATAAATAATAACTAAACAAATACATGAGTTTTTAAACTTTATAGAAAATACAGAGAGTCACGGAATGGGGAGAGTTGAAATTAGGTCCAAAGCACAAATAATCAATTTATAAGGATTTTCCCAAACCGACGGGTCAAAACAGATTGTTATCAGCAAATTGTCACATTTCAAGGTCAACTTGCAAAGATCATAATTCATTAATAACACATCCATATCAGGTGAGGTTTATCAATCTGGAAACTTCTACGAGTCTACTAATTTGGAGAGTTGGAATCACTAAAAAATCATGTATACATATAAAATGGCAAATTTTACAAATTGGTTGGTCGAAATTAGCACTGTGCAGTAACATTCTGACCACTATTTACTAAAATATTTATTTCTCTTAATCCATAACTCGTATAGGCATGAGACCAGGGGCAATTGAAAGCTAACACATGAGACTAACACATATAAAAAAATTAGTTAACATATCTTAACTATGTATAAAATAACAGCCAAAACAATTGAGAGGCAGAATCTGAGAAATAAACCATCTTTCAGTCTTTATTCCTTGCAATTCTTTATGCTACTGTACTTGTCTTCCCCAGGTACTTAACCAAGCATTTATCAAACACAAAAAACAAAAAAAAAAACTTAACATCACGTAGTACAATTGGTCATAAGATTCGGTCACATAAAACAAACTCGGTCGAGTACATAACGTACTCTACCGAGTACAGGACACTCGGTCGAGTAGTGAGACTACTCGGCCGAGTTCACGACTCCAGAAGCTGAACAAGATTATCACAGAAATATTTTTCGGCTAAGTATGGGTTACTAGGTCGAGTATGAAAGATACTCGGCCGAGTAGGGCCTACTCGGTCGAGTATCGGCCCAGTTCTCAGCACCGTCCAGTTTTCGTAAAACAGTCATATCTCACTCTTTACTTGGTCATTTTGGGCGTGTGACATATCGTTAGAATCGTAAGAGGACAAGATATCACCTCCAATTCGAATTACAGCAATATCATTTCTATAACTCGACTTATGACAGTTTTAAGACAGCCCTACCATAATCGGTCTTCAAACAAATCAAGTTTTCTAAACCAAAACAACTTGAACATGCATAAGGCAACAATAACAACTCAATACTTCTAAAACCAGTACGTTGTTGAACTTTTATCATACTCACATGAAAGTTAAACATGACATTCATATATATAGACGCATGACCTTAATCACATGCTACTACCAACAAACCAAACATTAACATCATCATGATCATATAGACATACCCCACATCGCATTACATATACTCCAATCACTTCTATTCAACCCAAAAATATACTTCATCCAATATATACTTAAAGGTACAAGTATAACACAAATTACTTTCTCACTTCATCCAATAACTTCACAAAAATCACAACTACAATTACAGCACACATGACTTTAAGCACACAACGGTTACCAAGACTCCCCCATGTGACCGGCTCGAGATCGTAAGGACCTCAATGCGACTTCAGGACGTCTCCCAAGTCTTTGCGGTAGCTCCAAACAACTCTCCCCGGGTTCCTTTTATTTAGACTCCCTAGGTTCATTAGTTTTAGGTGCCGAAATCGTCGGCTCTGATACCACTTTGTAACACACCCTCATACTAAGGTACCTTACCAAGGACTACCCTAGCATGAAAGGCTGTTACCATCTCGGTTGCCCGAGGTTAGTATATCAAAAGCAATAATCTAAAAACACATTTATTAAAGTACGAAAGAGAATGTTTAAATCGTCTCAAAGAAATCCCAAACCAAAGTACTATTATAAAATCAACAACTATGAAAGACAACTAAAACTCTTGACAGCGGAAGCTAAGCTTGTGTGGTGACTCCCCATGACTGCCCCAAAGCTAAACGACTGTATCACCTATCACAATCTACTCACCATCCCCGAATGAATCACCACATATTTTATAAAACAATAACGGAGTCAGTTACTGAATAATTAAAGTAAGACAGGTACAGTAAGCAACCAGCTGATCATCCTCCTCCTCTGGTCTCCCGATCTCACACAGTAACCGACTACACACCGAAATGTGTAGCCCTGCCAGATTACCCATCACAACAGGTAATTCACGCCGCCAGTGGGGAACCGTAGCCAATCCCCACCTAAGTCCCGCTCATCAACGAGCGATATCCCTGTCCCTTAATGTGCACATCCCCTCCCGTGACGTGTTCCACGGAGGGCGAACTAGGGTGTGAAGCCACTCCCGCAAGTGACTAACCACAATCATCACAACACCAACACCATCACCACACCAAAACCACACCAACACTCCAACGATGATCAGCAAACAAACAAACGTACGCAAAACAACAAAATCTCAAATCAATTAAACAGGAACTGAGTATGGAAACCCTACCTTTTCGCAATCCAAGCACACACAAGCAATCAATTATGATCCTTCAAATATCCATCACCTACATAATATAATTATGTATAATTACCACCTACTCAATCAATTAATCATGCACATAACCTAGACTCATCATAACTTAATAGGAATATCAACTTAAAGAACAAACACGACTTTTCCTGATTTTCCAGCACATGATAGACTCGGTACAAAATACATAACTAATTCCAGAAAAATCGAATCAATACAAAGCCAATTGGATTGGAACCCCATGAGTCTTAGCTACAAATTATATCTAACAAAGTTTTCTCAAATTCCAAACTTATCAAGGGTTTTCAGACTGATTTCAAAAAGCTGACAGAATCCGTCGCATAAAAGATATTCATTCATAAAACGCGTTTAAAACATTATTTTTCAGAAATTCCAAATTCTATTGTTATCTAGACTCTATAAAGATGAGGTATAAAAAAGTCCCAAAACTAAATCGACATATAAATTAGGGTTTCAAATCATTTTCCACAACCAAATCAGATTCTCGGACTTTTCAGCGACATGTTCATAAATAAATCACCTAGGATAAACCATAAAGAATTTGACTACGAAATTTGATATGCATAAACTAGACTTCAAATAAACAGGACTCTCTTTTCAAATGTTTCGAAGACTACGACTTTAAAACAGTATAAACAATTGAATGAGATCGATTTACAAATAGGGAAATCGAATTAGGCTGAAATCGGTGAGAAATCTTCAATCAAATGAATGACTTGACAAATCCTCTTCCTCTCCCTCTCTCTATGTTTAGAAATAGTTTTAGAGATGTTAAAATGATTTTAGAAATGACTTAAGAGTTACGGAAAATTCACGTGGTACCCTTGAACTTTGTCATTTTTCACGTGGTACCCAACTTTTTAAGTTTGTGCACATGATATCCTTGAAATTTGATTTTCAAGCACAACATGTCCTTTTTATCGTTTTTAAAATTTTCAATTGGTCATAAATTATAGACCAGAAATCGGAATTGACTATTTTTTTTTCCAAATTGATTAACTCTTCGAAATCTATAAATTGATAAAACGAAATTGGTCATTCGGAAATTTATGATCGAAGATATGTTTGATTTGAGAATTTCGTTAAAAAAAACCATATAAAATGTTAGTTGGGATTTTTTTTTTCTGAAATCGTACATTATAACGAGATAATCATATAACGAAAAAAAATTGGCCGATTCAGAATTCCGGTCTTGGAGTTATGCGCAATTGAGTTTTTTTAGAGCGGCAAAAATGATATGTTCTGCATGAAAAACAAACATGGAGGGTATAATGTACACAAACTTAAAAAGTTGGGTACCATGTACAAATCGGCAAAGTTCGAGGGTACCACGTGAATTTTCCGTAAGAGTTATAAACAAAACCCTTGGTCAAAACACAATAAAAACCGTCACACTCGCTGAACCGGTTTACTCGGCCGAGTAACACACACTCGACCGAGTACCAACCAAGTACTCGACCGAGTACTCCAACTAAAATATGGAGTATTACACTCCGTCCCAATCATTTGTTTACTTTTCATTAAAATACCCCTCACAAAAAATATAAAAGGTAAACAATTGATCGGGACAGAGGTAGTAGCTATTAAGATCTTGCGTTATGCATTGTGTTGTTGAGATGTTGCTGAATGTTTTGGTGGGTGTGGCGGGTAATGGGACTGGTATAATTTTCCTATTTTCACCCAACAGGCGAGGCGGGTACAAGTCGATTATTGGTATCCATGATGGGTGGTGGGGCGGGTATGCTTATGGTTTACCTGTTTGACTATCCCCATTCCTCCGGTCTGCCACCCGGCCTCAATGACATGCCGTTAGATAACCCACATGCAGACTTTTGAAAGGGTAATTTTGTCCTTAATAGTCAATTTGACTCAAAAGTAAATGTGATATCAGTGATAAATTGGTGACACTTTGAAGTTTCGAGCTTCTTCTCGGAAAGAAAATATAGTTAATCTAAATGAAGAGAGAAAGGAAGCACAAGCTCTGGCTCTGTTCTTTTTAATACTGTTCCATTCTATCACTTGATTTCGGGGTATCTGAATTGTTTAGTCTTATATAGCCAATAGTTATTTTGTGGAAACAAAAAAATTACAATCTCTATATGCTAGCTTGTGTGCACTTTTGTATACCGTACTATGAAATCGTAGAATGGATAGGCAAGTTATATTGTTGACATTGGTTGTTTGAACGTCTTCTTGAAAGGAATATGTACTGAATCTAAATGAAGAGAGAGTTTTATCTTTTGGCTCTGCTGATCTTTTTAATACCATCCTGTGCTATCAGATGTTTGGGGGTATTTCGGTTGTTTAATCTTATAGTCAATAGGTAGTTATATTGTGGAAACAACAAATTGCGACTCTTTATGCTTGTGAGATCCTTTGCATAGTACTTCTTGAATGCCGATTGTATAATGTTTTATGAAACTGTAGAGTGGATTCCGCAACCAAGTATGTTGTCATTAAAATCATGGGCTGCACAGGCTCAAGGCGTCAGGTGACTCAAGTTAGGGTTAAGTTCTTGGATGACCAAAACTGTTTCATCATGAGGAACGTCAAGGGACCCGTAAGGGAAGGAGACATTCTTACTCTTCTCGTATCTGAGAGATGGTGGGTGTATGAATGCCTCAGTGATTAAATGTGTAAATGTGGCTGTGGGTTAATTGTTGAGGTGTTTCCGCGCTCATTTCTCCTTGTTTATAAGCACGTATTGAGCAGATCACATCCTTAGGAATTCAATTCCAATGTGTTTTGCCTACTTTGTCGATTGTTGTAGCAAATAACCGACTTACTTCCGCTTAGAATTCCACCAAATTGGATAAACGTTTTGTTTTTCCCTATGAATCATCGTGACTACTTATGTGTTAAATTCCTGACTCTATAATGCAAAACATGCGACACGGTCCACTTTTATTATGCATTTTTAGCAATGTCATTTCGCCTTGTACATCTACTCGCTCAATCTCGATTCAATTTCGCCTAGCATTTCGTAACATTTTCTTCTCATAGTCCAGGCCAGAGAAGATAGCGCTTGTTTATAATAGAGCCATTGCCTTTGTTTTTGACGAATATAAGTTCTTTAAAGGTGCATTTTCGTACCACATTTTTTTTCTTTGTAATGAGTTTTCTAGATTGTTGTGTAGTCGTTCCGTATTGTAATTGGTCTTTAAGTTTGCAAAAAAATATAGAGGACACATGCCTTTGTGGCGCTATCATTCCACGTTCTATTTTATGATTGTTGTGATATAATTATTTTGCATTAGTCGTGGCGTTTCGAACATTTACGCCAGTTTTGTAATAAATACTTTGTTTGATCCACCAACTATAAATATATCAATAACCACGTCCCTTTATATTGATTCACCACCGGACTTCCGCTTAGCATTCCACAGGCGCGGTGCTACAACTAATATTATATAGAATTAAGGAATTGGTTTACACAAATTAAATTACGGTTTGTTGTGCGATAACACTGGAAGTGCCTGATGGTGGTGGCATGGTAGGGGGTGTTAAGGGTAGTGGTGGCCGACGTTTTACATGAACACAATACTACACTTACTGCGTCTGCATGTTTTTGTTTCATTTTCATTTTTCCTTTTTTTTTTGTTAAATATTTTTTTTTTGTTTATTTATTTTTGCTATTTTGATAGTTTTCGCACAAGGGGCATTATAGTCATTTACGTGCATAAATAGGTAAAACCCGCACATAAATGAACACCCCCACCAAAAAACGATGGAAAAAAAAATTTCATTGGTGTTACATTTAGTAAGAGGATTATACATCTGATGTATTACCTCCAATTCTATAGTTTTTGAGTATTCTAATCAAGTTTTTGAGTTTTATTTTAAAGTTTTTGAGTTTCACTATAAAGTTTATGAGTTTATTCATTTAAAAATTAAACTCTAAAAAATTACAATAAAACTCAGAAACATTACATACTAGTTTGAATGCCCGTGCGTTGCAACGGGGTAATAAACTTATTTATAAATGCAAAAAAAAAAAACGTTATAAGGGTTTAATGTTTACATTCTATGTCTAATGATTGCTTTACATATTATTAAAATATCATTTTCAAAAAAAAATAAAAGATTAATATATACGTGGGTTAACTCTTATTTATAATCATATAATCACCCTACCTTATACTAATCTTTCGATGTGGGACAATTCTATTATTTATATGTAATATATTCACCAAACTTGGATTATTTTTCTGATGTGGGACAATTCTACTATTTATACATAATATATATTCATCAAACCTGCATTATTTTTCAATGTGGGACCAATAACATACTCAGAATTACACTATCTTTTTTCCACTAAGTTCGACATCCAACCAGATCCTGAATACCGAATACGGACAATTGCTACTCATTATATCTAATAGTTATATTTAAAATTAATAATATGATCAAGTACTCTCCATTAATATTTGTACGTTGTTTTTCTTCAAAAAAAAAAATTCATAATTGAGATACAAAAATTTTCCGTGGTACACCTTAATTTTGTCAGATTTTTCGTGTTACCCCTACTTTTAAGAATCTGCCTACGGTACCCTTGAGGTTCCATTTTTTTGCCCATGGTACCCCCTAATGTAAAGGTTATTAAATGGACGTTAAGTTTGATGGTGTGACAATAAAATAACGATTAAAAAATAATTCCCCCTTTATTGTTTTATTGGTACGAATATCTCTCTCTTTTAAATGAAAATTTAATTAACTATATCATTATAATATTAGAAATTTCTCATGGTAACTTTGAACTTTGATAGATTACACATGGTACCCCTAATTTTAAGTTTCTACAAATGGTACCCTTGTGTTCACCTTTTTCTTTCTCAGAATACCATTTGCCAACTTCCGTCATAAGCTCATTACTCTTATGACTTGAGACGCCTTTTTCTTTTGTTATCTATTACACAAACACTTCATTATCTAATTCATAAATCCATATTTTATTTAATAAACTAACATTTAATACCTAAATAACAAAACACAAATTGCATGGCATGCTCAATTACTCATCTAGTTACTCATATGAGTAATAGCGTTATGAAAATAAAGTAAACACACGGGTATTATATGTAGAAACTTAAAATTAGGGGTATTATGTGTAATCTACCAAAATTCGAGGGTATCATGAAAAATTTTCGTTATAATACTGACCATTTTATCGCTCTTTCTCCCATCTAAAAAAAAATGTTACAACTTTAAAAATTTAACATTTAATTCAATATTATGTTTAAAGTCTCTTATATAATAAGTATACTTTGAGAGATTAATATATTTGGGGTGATACCTAAGTTCCAAGGATAAATCCTATTTATAATCATGGGATCACCTCAACTTATGATAATCTTTTGATGTGGGACAATTTAACTATTTATACGTAGTATATATTTATCACACCTACATTCTTTTTCAATGTGAGACGAATAACATATTTAAAAGTACACCATATTTTTTGAACCTAATTCGACATCCAACCCGATTTAATAATAAGTAAATACTATATTATCTATTAATATTCATACATTTGTTTTCTATTTTTTTTATCATAATAAAAATGTGCAAATGATATGAACCTATACTTTAATGATAGAATTTTTTTTAACACAATTCTAATTATATTATTTAAACGTAGTATATTTACCACACTTACATTATTTTTTAAATGTGGGACATATAAAATCAATAGGTAGAAAATATAATGATATAAACTTTTAAAAGCACTCCAAGACAGTACTTAAGATACTCAAATGATTTTGGGTTGATGCCTAAGTTCCAAGGATGCCTCTTATTTATAATCTTGGAATCACCTACCTTATGTTATATTTCGATGTGGGAAAATTCTTTTTTTTATATGTAGTATATTTGTCACACTTATATTATTTTTCAATGTGGGACATATAACATACTATAAAATACACCATCTTTAATATGCGCAAATTATATGAAATCTATACATACTCTAATGATAGCATTTCTTACCATAAATCAAATAATATTATTTTCATAATTGTTTTACCGACATTATTTCTTTAGTTTTGTATTTTTTAATTTTCTTGCTCATGTTCTTAACTCTTCCCCGGGTAGTTCCCAACGATTTCCACTTTATTTTTTTATATCATATCGTAATGATTGAAAATCTTAAGAGCTCTTTAAAACATTATTTATGTGACTCAATTTTTTTTGGGTGGATCATAAGTTCCAAATATGCCTCATATTTATAATCATAGGATCACATCACCTTGTACTAATCTTTCGATGTGGGACAATTCTACTATTTATATGTAGCATATTCACCGCACCTACGTTATTTTCCAATGTGGGACAAAACATACTAAAAAGTACACAATTTTACATATTACGAAGTACACCATCTTTAATATGTGCAAAGAATATGAAATCTATACTCTAATGATAACATTTTTTACCACAAAGCTAATTATATTATTTTCATAATTTTTTTAACAATATTTTTTTGCCAAATGAAATGTAAAAGGTTGATATAAAAATTGGAAATATCACTTAAGTATAATTTAGAAAATATACATATTATAATAATTAAAAGATTCTCCACTTTATTTTTTACATTAAAAATTATACTTTCCTAAATTGATTTTTGATGATGTGGACGCTCTCAGATCGCTCGAAAAAACTCTCTTTTATATATATACTAGATTTAATGCCCGTGCGATGCACGGGCCTTGGAGTATTGGGCTGCCAAAAATTACAATATTAAAAGTAGTTAAATTTGAGACATCAAAAAATACTGTGTAATTCAAAAATATAAAAGCGCTCATATAAAATACACATAAGTTTAGTTAAATTTCCGATTTTATTATAAATTGAGGTATAATCTTATTGCTTACGATGGCGCATTCAGGGTTTTGGTGGAACTGATTCTTCATTGACATTATATTGATTGATTTTAAGTCTGCTTCTGTAAATACCTAATAAAACACTTCTTATCCTTCAAAACCAAATGTTCATCTTATAAAGTATCAGACGACATTTATACTATAATTGAACAGGTAGTCTTGCTATAGATGGATATATCCGTTTATAGCTAAAGACGGATCAAATAGCTTGAAAGTGGTGACATTATTGGCCCCACCACCCCATTTGATGTTTGTCCTATTAGGAATGTGGTATTATATTTGACCGGTGGACAGTTATAGACGGATATGTGTCGTCTATAATGAGATTTTGTGAACTATTAATATGACGGAGGGAATAATAATCATTACGTTGGGATAGAATAGCTATAATACTCAAGAAGCAAATTAACACTCCATACAAAGAACATAAGAAGCTCTTAATCTATTATCAACTTTGATAACTCGGATGTAGCTTATTTAATTTCTCCAACAATCTCAATGCTAAGGAGTATTTGTTCATTCAATTATAATAACATTTTTCATAATGTCTTTTATTAATACCTCACTATTAAGATATAATAGGAATATTTATAATACTTGAGTTTCAACCATCACCTTAAGGTTTTGGTTGAGTTGGTTCATCTATCATGATATCAGAGCCAGTGTGAGGGGTTCAAATCCTGGCAACCTCAAAACTCCTCAAAAACTCGATGGTTGGTTGAAACTCAACTATTATAAATATTTCTATTCCTATTAAGATAGAAGTTCAATGACAACATACAACTCCAATCTGAACACAAATACTACTTTTTATTCCAAATAGATATTAGAAAGCACATTAGGTGTGTGTAGAAGTTGTGCCTCTGGTTGAAAAGCTATTACGACGTATGTTCTTTCCTTAGTATACTATGTTGCATTGGATAATTTGTGTATATACTCTTTATGCTGCCATCGTTATTGATATTGTTACGCTGTTCTTCGTAACTGCACAAACATCCGAAGCAATATGAAACACTAACACAATTAATTAAGTTCATACATCATTGTTTCTCGGCAGATGTACATACCAGTACAAAATTTAATCCTAGTTTCATTTTGGCTAAACTTCATCAAGTTAGCTGTATATACTTCTTTTTTCTTTCTCTTTTTTTTTGGTTTAAAAAACCTACTCTAGGATAAACACATGTTCAAATTTTTAAATACACGTGTTCAATTTTTTAAATAATTGTTTTAAATTACTCTGTAGTAAACTGTTGTCTATATGGATGGAGAGAAACCTAATTGAACAACAAAACGAAAAACATATGTAATATAATGAATTTAATCGTAAAGTGTCATTGTCTATATAGATTAAAGTTGACAAACATGATTTAGTATGGATTGTTGGAACTTTAATCTAGCTAGTTTTGTATTTAGTATTTTTTGTTAATAATCCAATAACTTATTTAGACATTCCTCAAATGAGGTAAAAGTCAAACTTTTCAATATTTCTTCAAAGTTGTACTATGATAATCCATAGTCTACCTTTTTTTGTATTTTACAATTTATTCATTATCGTTGCATCGCGATTCACGCACAATAATAACTAACCGTAATAAGGAGAAATTGGTTAGTATAATTCTCACTTCAATCAATAAATATATATATTGACATATTGTGAATAGGCATAGATGCACAATCTGATCTTATAGTTGATGAAATCGACACACATGCAGAACAATCCGATAAATAAATATTAGAAAAAATCTATAATAACGAAAACAATCTAGTCTAGATGAACAAATAGAAATGGGAATACAAAAATTGACAGGAGGGAGTAAGTTCAGAGGAATTCATATTGATCAACTTAGACTTAACCCACCTGGTACACCTACAAAATAAAATAAAAATAATTGTTAGAAAATTAGAAATCTCAAAAAAATTGCAGTAGAAGAAAACAAATGACGATATGCAAGGAATAAGATTATAAGAATGCATGGTTTACAGAATTTGAAAACAATAAAGCATATATATATATATATATATATATATATATATATATATATATATATATATATATATATATATATATATATATATATATATATATAATCCGAAATCGCAAATTTGCTTGGCAAAACTATGAAGACAATAAAACATATATAAAAAATGGTCGACATAGATGAAGCATCAATCAAGTATATGTATTAGAGGACTAAATACATGGAATTTACGCATGAAACTTTTTATATACAAAATAAATCACTAATTCTTAAAAAAAAATAGTTTATGTAAGATAATAGAATTTTATTAGCACTACACTTTTTTTACAATTCATGGACTATACAACCAGATGTATATGTTGTACGGTGTAGAACCTGAGCTTTGTGTCAAAGTATTCGAGCTTTATATTAAAGAATATGAGCTTTATTAGAAAGTATTGACTTCATTCATTTACACATTAAAAACATGAAATTTAAATTAGCTCAGAAAGAATACATGTAAGCTCGAATTCTTATACTTGGTTGTACCATGCTTATGGTACAACTGGATGTATAATCCTATTTGTGCTTTTTTTATGGTTGGGTTACATGTGAATTTTTTTATCATCTCCAATATATAATCAATTTTACATCTAATTATTATCTCTAAAAATATTTACATTAAAACCTAATGGTAGAATCTTAGGTAATATTTGTAACAATAATTTATGCGTGAGACACTTTCACACTATGAGACCGTCATATTATATAAAAGGACAACTCACTCGTTAACACTAATTGAATGAACTTTTTATAAAATAGACCGTCTTATTCTAAAATTTGTGTATTTTAAATTATATTAAAAAGGTTATTGATTAAATCAACACTGAGAATAACTTATTAGAGTTGTGACTTCAACAACAAAAATGTATACGGCTTTTAATGTGAATGTGTTTGAGTAACACTTTATGCTATAGGGAGAGAACGGAATGCCCGCATATTTAGAGACTTAGGACCTCTTCTCAAACTCTTAGCTCCAAATTTTCTCACGTGTCTAGATTTAATGCTCGTACGATGCACGAGCCAATTGGTAAAGTCTTTTGAATATTTTTAATTATAATAAAAATGTTATTGATTAGCCCAACTATGTAAATTACTTATTTACAACAACTACAACAAAAACGTATATATAGCTACATTCAAAGTCATTGAAGATATTAAAACTGATTTGTTAAGAATGGTTTGGTCAATACTTCTTCGCGAACAATGTAAGTCTCAAATAAACTCAATCATTACAAAAAAATATAACAAAGTGTGTACATTTCAGATAACAGACTATCAAAAATTCTAGGTAGTTTGAAATTGTCATTGTCATATATTAATTAAACCGCCGTTTTACTTTGTCGAAACTATGATAAAACAATTTATTTTGTATTAAAACGATGTTTAATTTATAAATTGATATATTTAAATCTTACTCAACTTCTTTTTTTTGGTCTAAACCATCCGGTAATCCGAACTACATTGGGCCGACTAATCCGGATTTCGGGACGTGTCCAAGGATTACGGTATTTAAACCCCTCCCAATCGCAGTTGTGGGGGATCGATCCTAATTATTGTCTTGTTGTAATTTTTCATATTTATTTATTGCCCATAAACTCTATCTTTTAGTTGTATTTAAATTTAAATTTGCTTAATCAATCTTATCTTTTTTTGTATGTAAAATTGTGATAACTATTTTTTTCATTATGATATTCTGCATATACGGATATTGGTATAAGAACTTAGTTGTGAATCTTGTGATAATTGTTTTTTTTTTCTTTAGTTTTGACATCCTCTAGTATTTATGGGACATCAGAATATCAGATATTGGTATAAGATGCAATGCGTTCAAGCGTCGTAATACTCAACATCTTGACAGTGAGTTGCTTGTCGATGGGTTCATTCAACTTGTCTACCAACTCTATGACTTTTAGTTTTGTAGTATAATTCATGACGTTAGTTCATACAAACGTATAGTTAAATATATGATTTAAAATTGTGTTATGCTAGACACCCAACGAAGAATATTAGAGAAAATAATTAATGTAAATAATGCATATATAAGTGGTTGATCTTGAAGCTGTTCCGATAATTTCAAGAATCTCTCCAATATAGAAAACAAATAAATAGGACATGAAAAAAATACTCAGTAATTCATACATAAACCTAACAATATATTATAAAGCAACATCTTGCAGGTAAAAGAGGAAATATAGCCATAGGAGGAGAAGTATGTGGGTTTGTACGTGTGGTTGCCGACTTACCATCGATACAATAATAAAAAATAAAAAATACCAATCAGATTATTGTTGTTGTAATTATCCAAATCCTTTCTTCCTATGGTTAGTTTATTTCCTGAAAAATCACCAAAAATACAGTATATAATTAAATTCCATATTATGTAAAAGTATATTAAGGATAACAAAGTTAACGTGATGCATTGCAACAAAAATTAATTCATATTCAAGTAATCAATGGGGAGGGGATATTGAAAGATTAATGGCAGACATTCATCATTGGGTTTATATACTAATATTTTCTAGTCCTAAGTTCTAGCTTACATAAAAGACACTCATAATAGAATTTTATTTGCTTTACAATTCTATACGGTTAGTTGCTTATGATCATTATGTATAGTTAATTTACATCTTGATCATTATCTTTGAATTAAAAAAATAGTTTAGGTAGTTTTGAAAACTTGGGCTTTCTGTAATCGCTCGAAAAAAGCTTCCTTTAATAATATAGATAGATAGATATAGATTAGTTTAGTTAAATTTGAGTTTTGACGGAAAAAATATTAAAATCTAACTTATAAATTTTAATATGGTCAAAGAAATATATATGCTCATATATGCTCAAAAAATAAAAAAAAATTGAATATAGTATCCGACGTATATTCCTTTTTCTCGTGTTACATTCCTATCTCTTGAGTCGTGAGTCTTGACCATTAGCTGCAAAACTGCAGCCACAATCCATCCATCCATCCATCCATCAATGGCGACATTATCATCAATAACCTCGATGATATTCATAACCCAACCTCGTTACGCAATCCGATATGCAGCATCACTCTCTTCCATGACACGCATGTCATCCCATTTCCGCCGCACACAACGCCCTCTCTCCACCGCACCATCCATCGCTTCTCCTCCTCCTCTTTCCCTCCTCCATTTTATGCCTCAAGCTTCTCTCTCTTCTCCTCCTCAAGTTTTACCCGAGTATGTTCTACACCCCCCCCCCCCCCCCCCCACCCCCTTATTATGACGTAATTGTTCTATTATTTTCTGAAACACAAATTCTTGGTTAAGACCATCTCAAGACGACCGACCCCGAAATAAGACAAATATAAATGGAGGCTTTTATTTTCCATCCTCTTATTTTCTCTTAATCAAAGGTTATTAATGTCATTCATCACATTTTCTTAAATTCAACACTTTAGTCAAAGGGGATGAAGGGAGAAATACCCTTAGCATTTGTATTAACATTAAATGATCCGAGGTGATGATATTTTTATCATTGGGAGAATTTGTATGCCTTAGTTGTGGAAGACTTGAAGGTTACTGGCTTCTGTTAGCCTGTTACTATGATTCTAGAAGTATGGATATTCGAACACCATGTCTTTTATACCTTTGCTTTATTGATTTGCTTTATCTGGGCTATATACATCTCGTTTAAAGGCTCCATCTTAGACTATTGAGTGACAAACTCCAATATAGAGTTAGATCTTCTTCAATTAACTTTTCACATGTCATTTCTCCCCTCGAAATACAAGGACTTTAAGTTCATTTCTTAACATGTTCTAAGCTTTGCTTTATATTCCACTATTGTTGGTTTCTATAATTTGTGTAGTGTTTCTTAATACTCTGCCGTTCTTTTGTTTAGTGCGATGCCAGCTTCAGAAGTTCTTCCAAGAGGCCGTATTTACCATGAGACTTACGGGTGTCAGATGAATGTCAATGACATGGAGATTGTGTTGGCTATCATGAAGAAATCAGGATACAATGAGGTAGTTGAGGCTCCCGAAAGTGCAGAGATTATCTTTATCAATACATGTGCTATTAGGGACAATGCTGAACAGAAAGTCTGGCAGCGGTTAAACTACTTTTGGTTTCTGAAGAGGCAGTGGAAGAACAATGTCGCCCAAGGAAGGTCACAGTCAGTGCATCCTCCTAAAGTTGTTGTCTTGGGATGCATGGCGGAGAGGTTAAAGGATAAGATACTAGATGCTGATAAGATGGTCGATGTTGTGTGTGGACCTGATGCTTATCGAGACCTTCCACGGTTACTAGAAGAGGTAGAATATGGTCAGAAAGGAATAAATACTCTTTTGTCTCTTGAAGAAACATATGCCGACATAAGTCCTGTCCGAATTTCAAAAAATTCAATTACTGCGTTTGTCTCTATCATGAGAGGTTGCAATAACATGTGTTCCTTTTGCATAGTCCCGTTCACAAGAGGCAGGGAGCGATCACGTCCTGTCGATTCAGTTGTCAGAGAGGTGGGAGAGCTTTCTAAACAAGGGGTTAAAGAAGTAACACTCCTTGGGCAAAATGTTAACAGCTACAATGACGCATCCGGGTCGGAAGAGGACATCGAGTCAGGTACTAACTGGCAATTTAGTGAAGGTTTCTCCAGCATAAGCAAGGTGAAAACAATGGGTTTACGGTTTGCTGACCTCTTGGATAGGCTTTCCACCGAATTTCCTGAAATGCGGTTTAGATACACATCTCCACACCCTAAAGATTATCCAGATGATTTGTTGTACCTGATGCGAGATAGACATAATATCTGCAAATGCATCCATATGCCAGCACAGTCAGGAAATAGCCTAGTACTTCAAAGAATGCGTCGAGGTTATACCCGAGAAGCATATCTGGAGCTTGTACAGAAAATCCGTAATATAATCCCAGATGTTGCACTTACGAGTGACTTTATATGTGGTAAGACTCTTGTGCAAGCTGTGTTTAATGGCTTTTCATTTTATACTATAATCTTAAGTCTTAACAAAAGACGGTTATCTTGTGCCCATCACCCTTTTGTCAAATTTAACCTCCCCTTACCCTGCAATTTGAGGGAGCCATGGAGGCACCGGGGTAATATTGCTCTTGTTGAATACTTGAATGTCTATTATTCGATACTATATTGCAACAATCTTTTGTTTTGGGGTGTATGTTTACCTTTCACCAAATATTATGCTCATGCCTTTGTAAATTACTTTCAAGATGAATGGAGCCATTGTCAATTTATAATTCTCCTTTAAAGTCTTTGCTAGAGTGGACATCACATTTAGGGTAGTTTTGGACTAATGAAGTACTCCTTTTTTCCTGGTGGCCAATGCTAACAAAGATGTACTCCCTCAAACCTTAGATGATCACTATTCCAGTTGGTTTCTCCTAACTAATCAACTTCTATTGTAGGAACTGTAAATTGAAATTTTCATGTTACCTCATTTGAAAAAATCATTTGGTAAGGGGTCAAACGAGAGTACACCTTTACATAATGTGAAGATGAGTTATGGGGCCATTTTCTTTTGTTTCCTTAATTAAAATAGAATTCTAATTGAAATACGTGTGGTGACTGTATAGTTAATCATCATAACCTGTTTCAGGTTTCTGTGGGGAAACGGAAGAGGAGTATGCTGATACACTGAGCCTCATCAAGGAAGTTGGTTATGATATGGCATACATGTTCGCCTACAGCATGAGAGAGAAAACTCATGCCCATAGGAATTATACAGACGATGTTCCGGAAGATGTCAAACAAAGGAGGTTGACTAAAATGATTGAGACCTTCCGTGACAGCACAGGCCAAAGGTACGACTCTCAGATAGGCACTATCCAGCTCGTGTTGGTTGAAGGTCCCAACAAGAGATCCCCTGATGCAGAGCTGATTGGTAAAAGCGACAAAGGCCATAGAGTAGTATTTACAATCTCGCCCTTGCCTCATCGGGATAATGTAGACGACATGACTAGAAATCCAAAAGTCGGTGACTTTGTTGAAGTCAGAATACTGAGATCCACCCGTGCATCCCTTTTTGGTGAAGCTATTGCAATAACCAAGCTGAGCTCTTTCTACAAGGTCGCGGAAGAAGCGGCTATGGTGTGTGGTGGCAGAGCTTGATATCAGTGCGATTTCTGGTAGAGTTATTAATTAAGCTGTAAGTTACCTTACCCTTATTATTTCTCTACGTTTTTCCGAGGCGTTTGGGTTCCTCCCTGCTTCTCTGATCTTCTATAGCATCTTAGAGAATTGCTACCTGTTCTTATCATCATATTTTGTGTATGGGTCGATTTATGTGTCTGCAATTATTTAGTCGGCCGTGCTCTACAAATATAGTGCGGTTTTTGTACATACCCAACATCTTTTGCTTATAGATGCAACTGTGATGTAGGCATGTAGCGCCATTTGGTTCCATGCTAGGTATTGTTGACAACTAAGTTGACTAGACTCCGATACAATTGTCAGATTCGGGTACATATCCTTATTTCTGACATGCCATGAGACAACATTTTTTTTTTTGAAAGAATAATTCAATATATTAGATATGTGGAGATTGTGGACTTTGTCTTGAATTGAGGACTTGGCAGCAGGAATACACCTTCAAAATAAAATTGTAATACCATATACATAAACTAGCACCCCAAACATTCTTTAGTCGACATTTGTTAGTTATTAGATACGAGTTATAAACTTTACTATTCTAATAAAATAAATATATTATACTCCTTTTCTTTGAAAACTTCCACTTTTCCTTTTTGGTCATTTTCGTTTATTTCTTCCACAGTTCCACTTTTTTTTGGTCTTTCTCTTCTCTCTTTATGCATATGGCTCACCAACTTTTCTTCTCTCTGATTTTGTATTGTAAATCATATTTCTTAGGAATTGTGCCATTTTAGAAATGGAAGCTTTTAAAGAAAATGAGGGAGTATTATGTACTTCCTCCATTTTCCTATTTTCTTCCCATTTGCTGAAAGTAATGTTTTTTGAAAGATGGTTTGATAATAAATATAAACTTTTTTGTTATGTGAATTAATAATTTTTAGTCTCCATCGTATTTACGGCAAAAAGTTTGGTAGCTTTGACCTCCAAAAAGCTAATGGGAAGAACATAGGAAAATGGAGGGAGTATGATTTTGTTGCATTAGGTGATGTATGAAAAATATCTTTAGATACTCCCTCCGTAGAGTCATGTACTTTCCATTTGTTTTTTTTTTTTGAGATGGAGTTTGAATACATGGACCATAAATATGTTGATAATATTTGCAGAAACGCGAAAGTAGTAATTAGACCCCTTAACTCTGATCAATTGTGAAATTAGGCCCCATAACTTTTATTTGGAGCAATCAAGCCCCTTAAGTTTCATCAAAAGTAAAATTCAACCCCATTTTTTAAATTTACACAAGAATTTTAATTAAAAACAATTTATATTAGTATTAAACAATTTATTAAATAACTAAAAATTACTAATTGCAACTTTACGAATTTTTACATAATTTATTAATCATTGAAGAACACTTTTACATACATATTTAGTAAATTGTTTATAATTTATATAACATTCATACATATAGAATAAATTGTCTATATATTATAAAATTCAAAATAAAATAATTCTCAATATTTAATATAAATATAAAAGTTCTAAAATTATAAAAAAAATATTTTATATTTGATAAATTGTATTAAAAGTGATATTAATATAAGAATTTGGTGAAAATTATGAAAATGGGGTTGAATTTCACTTTTGGTGAAACTTAAGGGGCTTGATTGCTCCAAATAAAAGTTATGGGGCCTAATTTCACAATTGATCAGAGTTAAGGGGCCTAATTACCACTTTCGCGTTTGCCGAAATATATATTTGACAAAATAAAATGTAAATGTCAAAGAATATGGACAAAAGATGATCTAGGGAACCATGAAGTCAAATGGGAAATATATGTAATTATGAAGGGAATATTGCATATGCAAAAAATCTTTTGATTTCAAACTTTTTTATACTCCGTAATATAAAATGTGTTGTCTAAACGAGACACTGCGTTAGAACTTAGGAGTTGATAATACCCACATTGATGTTCAATTCATTAATGGTTCAGTTTCAAACTTTCAATCATTTTATAATCATTATTCTTGAAGTTATCAAAAGTTCTCATTCTATTTTAGTTTCGTTCTATCAACTACCGAATCTAGAAATGGGCACCACACTCATCAACTTCACCTACTCTTCTCATGTATCTTTGCTTCGAATTTCATTCACTTTTAATCCATCTTCATCCCAAATTCAGAGGAATTCAGACTACACATCTTATCTTCATATGTTAATATGAATTTATTCATTGCAATGATCTCTCGCTCGATTTAACCGTGAGAAAACCCTTCCTCTAATACCAAGGAAAATCAAATGAGCTAATGAGTGACTTATAGAGAAAAGGCATAATATACTGTCTTAACATTTTGATCTTTTATCTTCTCTACAACCTAATGTGTTTTTTTTTTCCAACTTTTTTCATCTTTTTGGATCTTGGTGTGGTTATTTTTGTAGGAGTATCCACTATTGGGAATTGGAAATATGGTGCTAAGGGATTTTGTGGCATGTGTGATCTCGGCGAGGTCATGAGGTGGTGAGTGGTGGTCATTGACATTATTTGTTAGACTCACCTCAGACTATACTTTTCCACTTCACCTCTTTTTTTAATATAAGAAATGACACATGGTATCCATTCATTGGATAATTCCCCTTCAAGGTGGGGTCAAGACTCACCCAAAGTCTTAAGTTGAGTCTTGAATTTCCAAGACTCAACTTAAGACTTTGTCAAGACTAGGGTAGATTATTGGTAGTCTTGGGTGAGTCTTGTCTAGAGGCTTACCAAAGTCTTGTCTCAAGACTACCAATAATCTTACCCGAGAAAATGATTGTAAGGATGCCCGTTGATGAGGATGAAGATCCATCTCATGGGGGCAGCATAATTGGATTTTGATGGCCTATCCACTACAGTTGTGTTTGGTGCTGAGTTGGGAATTTTAGGACGTTTCAACTTTCAATGAATTGTTTACATTTCCATTTAAGGCAAATTTTCTTGGTTCTTTACCAGAGATTGATTTGTGAAATGTAGGTTGCACCCTTTCTATTCGGGCTGTTATAAATTCGCGGGAAGAACATACGGAGCCACGGGATTTGTTGCCCACTTGAATATGCTGTCCTTGCCTTTGATTTGCTGTACACAGCACTCACAGCCACAGTAAGGGTATTTCTGTCCCAAGACCAATAAATCCAGTGGCCCAGTAAATTTTACCCGTGAATTTATGCATGCCCTTCTATTCACTCCGCCACAACCTTTTATAGCGTTGTGAAATCAATGCACCTGCTAATCTGCCCAGTAACCATCTTTTATTGGAAAGGATAGGTAATAGAGAAGTAAGAAGTTTATGCGTTGGTATATTCTAGTCATGTTCGTAGGTACCTTTTTTTCCCCATATTATGTGATTCTTGTATCGCCTGATTTATTATCTATGAATGGTAGTGGTTTGTAATCTCTAAAAAAAGTTTATCCTAATGAAAATTTATACAACCCTTTTTCGCTTTAATTAAGAATGCACATCTTTTTTAAAAGTAGCGCTTTTATTTCTCAAATCCCTTCCCAATTTTATTTGTGTTGTTTTATTTTGATATTTCTTACATCTCTTTTGGAGAAGAAACGACATAAACGTTATTATATATAAACAAACGATTACCTCCTCCTAACCTATTCAATCCAACCTGACCACCAACAGCCTCACCCATCCTCCTTATTCCCCAACGTTCTTATGTATAAACAAACGATTTACCTCCTCTTAACCAACTCAATCCAACCTGACCACCAGCAGTCTCACCCATGCATCACCTAGGGGGTGGAACTAGGTGGTCGTAGTGATAACCATTCTTCAGTTTGGATCTAGGTGTGGTTATTTGGTAGGTGGTTTTGTGGTGGACATGAAGTGGTAAGAGTAGTGGTCAAAGTCTTGGAATGAGGAGTTACTCTTATGGATTACTGGCTTGTCCTCGCTTTTAGTCTTATCCTCGTCACCCTAACTTCAAATACTGGATTTGCCATTGAATAGTTAAATGATTGTTGGTAGGTGGGAGTGAGGAACTGAGGATGTATATGGTTGTGGCCTGGTGTGGATTGAGCGGCGCAACATAGTTTGGATTATGATGGCCGGACCACCTTAGTTGTGTGTGGCGGGGAGATTGATGTTTAGGTAGGGAATAATATGAGTCCATATGAGATAATTTGGGCGACCTGAAGCTAGTTTTCGGAATGTATGGCAGTTGAGATGGTATCTAGGTTAGATTAGGGGGTGCACTCGGGCAAGGCCGAATGCATTATATGTAATGCACTAATGGAATGTGTAAAAATCCTAAATGGAATGCTCAACTATGCCTCCTCAAAGGGACTAACATATATGCACATGATTAGTTTGTTATTTTTTACTTTATACATTGTTTTAGTTGTCCTCTTCGGCTTTTTTTCATTTCCATCATATGTAACACCTCTTGTATTGGTCGACTTTGTTATCTACTACCGAGTACATGATGAATTGTTGATGTCAGAAGAAGTATGCTAGGGAAATTTTTGTACATACCCCTTTTTTTCCTTAGCTAAGAATGCATACCCTATTTACAATGTACTACCTTTATTTCTTGAATTTCTTCCCAATGTATATTGGGTTTTTTTCGTTTTGATATTTTTTTCGACCTCTCTTTTGACAAGTTCTAATAGCGAAATGACATAAATGTTGATGTATAAAGAATGTTTTCAACCACCAAGAGGTAGGATTCTTCGACATAAGTACTGTATGTGATTCTGGGTCACTGGGTCAGCTTGTATAGGAATTCGAACTAAGGTGGAAGTAGGGAGGATCATAAATTTCAAAAGTGAGGCTGATGTATCAAAATGTTCAAATGTTTGGAGCTCTCTGTTTCGGTGTAGAGTGATGTCTTATGTGACGATCTGGCGGGACCTTTCAATACGCTACCTTTGCTATTTACGTGAATGTCTTATGGGCATTTGGGCCAAATCAGCCTTTTGCAAGCCATTACCAAGGGCATGGTCTTTTTTTTTTTTTTTTGGGTTCTGCTCTTTCATTGATATGATTTACTTATTGTAAATCATGGACATAAATGACTATTATACCCTTTTCAGACCCCTTACGTCACAGCTAGTATGTCACAACCACCATCTCCACCGGCACCACCTCCCTCTTGCATACCACCACAACCGGTTGCCACGCTACTTCAAATCGAACAATTGAATTAAAGATTAAAAGTTTGAAAAAGAAAAAAGATTTATTCATCGATTAATTCATGCATATTATACACCCTTAACCTTTAAATTGGAAATGATAAGAGCAGATAAAGTAAAATCACGGAACTATTAAGATACGGAGTAACAAATTTTCACCATTTTTATCAAAGACTCAATCCAATCACGTAGGATTAGTGATGGCAATGGGTAGGGTCTGAGTAGGGTCCGCCTAGACCCGGACCCGACCCGAGATTTTCCCTTTGGACCCGTACCCGACCCAGACCCGCAAGGGTCTAAAATTTGAGGACCCATACCCGGACCCTATGGGTAAGAGTAGGTGCAGGTCTACCCATGACTCCGAGTTTTTATTTTCTTTAAGAATAAGATTAACGGTATAGGGTCTATAATATTAAAAAAAAATCATACTACTTTAACGTTATGAGTTTATTAATCTGCCGTTAATGGTGGTTGTCGGTCACCGACTATTAGAGAGGTGGTTGCCAGTCGTGTATCAGTGCTGTGGTGGTGGTTTTCTTGTGTCAGTGGTGGAGTGGTGGTATTCTCAAAAAGAGTTTGGTTGAGTTTTATCACTTTATGGGATGAGGGAAGAAAAATAGACTTTAGTTGGATTTCTACCGTCTGCCAGTATGAATTCAGAAAAGTTGTAATTTTGATTTTTTTTCTTTAATAAAGGGTCCAAGGGTCGGGTATAGGTCTCATAACTTAGACCCGGATCCGAAATATTTTCTTAAGACCCATACCCGACCCATACCCATTGGGTCTGAAAAAATGAGACCCATACCCGACCCATTAGGGTCCGACCCTCAAGATCTGGGTCGGATCCCCGACCCACTGCCATCCCTACGTAGGATCCATTCTCGAATATGAATGGCTATTACAATTCTGTCATTAAAATAACCATACGACAAGCCATATAGATTTTGATTGTACATAGTCTATATTCCCATTTTAATTTCTTCAAACCCTACTTTTTTAGTTTAAACTAATTTAATTTCCCTAATCTGATATAGCATAATTAATAAAATTTATAAATTTGAATTATTACTTGTCAATTTGATATAGCATAATTAATAAAATTTATAAATTTAATTATTATTTGATCGATATGCGAGTTAGAGTTATAATTTAGTAACTAGTTTTGTCACCCGTGTTCAATGCACGGCACAATTCTATATTTTCTTAGGATTTTGACATTTATTTTTATCTATAAAATTGAACACCAATGTTTGAATATAAATGTATAACAAATTCATTAAATAATAAACTAACAATATAACAAGAATTTTATATACTAATTATTAAGTAATAAAATATAAATTTTCCCAATTTTGATTATACAAATTTTCCTATTATTAAGATGATTATGATATATGGAGTAAAAATTAAGAAAATCAATAATTGAAAAAAAAAATACAATCTACGAATTTAAAACTCCGTATATATTAAACTAATAAAAACACACACTATCATCTCACTAGTAATTCTTTTTTTAAATTTGCAAATAATTAAATATACAGAAAGTTGCTTACAATCAAACATAAATCCCAAATTTCAATTAAACCAAAAAAAATTACAAATTTAAAAATTTAAAAATACAGATATATAAGAATAAGAATTGATTTAAAAATATGATTAAACTATATTAATTATTAATAAAATATACAATTCACAAAATTAATATAGTAAACTGTTAATTACATACCCATTTATTGGGGATGGGTTGAAGTACCTTTTTTTAAAGAAAAATAGACGCTTAATAAGGTAAAAAATTGACTGAAAAAAAATATTAGAACTAGCAATCAATGGAGTAAGTTAAAATTGAGTGAAAAGAATGAAAAATATGATCTTGGAATGATGATGAACATTGACACGAAAGGAAGGGCATTGCAATGGTGATATTATTTAATAGAGTTGGCGAGACTGATAAGTGAGAATGTGAGGCTAAGGAGGGGCGGCTGAAAGAGTTGGCAAATACGGAGAAGAATGTGTTTTTGGGTTATGTATAAGTGTACGGTGGGTAGGGTTTGTAATGGGTAAACAAGGCTTGGAAGTTTGGCCCATTATTTACTGTTTAAGTGACATATGGAGTATTTCACATAATTAGGCCATTGTTTGTTCAATTAGAAAGTATATATGTTAAAATGAAAGGAAGGGCATTGCAATAGTGATGTACGTCTTCCTTAAAATGATCTTGACAGAAAATAAAAAAATGAAAATCTTTTATAATAAAAAGCGACAATTTAATGATAAAATGTTATAATTAAAGTTTTCATTTTTTTTAAAAAATGATGGTAACATATTTTTTAGGGAATTTCTGCATTTTATAGTAAAATTGTCACATATTTGTCTATTTTATTTTAGACAAAAAAAGGCCGTTTAAAACAAGAATTTATTTATGCAGCCAAAAAAAAAATGAAACAAGAATTTATCATATTAATGTGTTACCTATGAATATAGTTGGCAAAAGTGCAAAACCGGCCGACCAGATAAGTGTGATCCGAACTTGACACGTTAAACTCAAACTAACCCAGCTCAAAATGACCCTAAATGACTCAATCCTGACCTGAAACGACCTGAACGAATCAGAATGATTAGACTCAATGACCTGATCCAGGGTGACGAGCCTGAATATGACCTGGTAATTATTTACCTGAAAATGATCTGACTCGAATGACTCATCTGCCAAGTCTGCCTATGAACATATAATTATCATCTTAGAACAGGTTATATGCGTCGGGTCAAAATACAAGTAAGGAAGTGTCAAAATACCTGTAAATACTTGAATGACCCGTTAAGGCTTAAGAGTCTAACTATCGTAGATCAGATTATATAGGTCAGATCAAAATACCGTAAGTGCATTAAATTTTACATTAATATTAATAGTCATCACAAAAAATTAAGCCTAGCTCCCTAGGACTTTTCTGAGCCTAGTTGGTTGAAGTTTCAGCTGGCTAAGGTGGCAGCTCGTGGTCGAGCTTGTACTGATACTTATGACCTTTCAAAGCAGGCCTGGTAGTGGCTGTTATAAGGGTAGTGTGGTTGGGACTGTTGCATGTTCCCTGATCAGTATTGGCCTTGGCTTGGTTCCTGGCTCCTGTACGTTGCACGTCCTGACCAGGCCACTATGATAAGGTCTGCCCTTCATTCATTTTCCTAGTTGATGCTTGAATGTTGCTTGTTATGATGGCTTGAATGCCCCAGCCTGGTAATTACCTGGCTGCATGTAGTCTTGTCAGAGTTTATCCTGGCTCAACACTACGCATTAGAAGCTCTACATTACTTTAGAGAAAATATTGCAAGCATTCTATTTGTTATTCTAATATTCTCTTAAATTATAGTGAAATCCTTTCATAGCTTGGTGCCCGTGGTTTTTTCCTATTCAAGGGTTTTCCACGTACAAATCTCGTTGTCTTGTTATTTCTTCGTTTACGTTATCTTTTATTTGTTCTTTCTCGTCTTGCATATAACATGCCCAAAAAGTAGAACTAGTTAACCCTACAATATAAAATTCAGCCTACGCGGAATCCACCCAAAATAATATGCACATATAAGTATATAACAATACGCATATGACAAAATTAGTATCAAGGGCGATTTTGACGGGATGCAGGGGGTTCATCTGCACCCCCCATAAATCAGAAATAAATTTATTTTGTGGAGAAGTATGAGCAGCATAATCATTTCAGTTCAGTGGTAGAGCATTTTATTTTCTTGTTTGAGATCAGGGGCTCGAAGATTAAGAGGTCCAATTTCTCCAACGTTGATGCAATATACTCCCTAATAAGATCTTGTGCTTTTTTGTCCTTGATATTTTCATGAATTTTCAAATAAAGTCGTGTTACCAAAACTTAGCTATTGTGTATTTTAATATCCAAACAATTTTATTTTATATAATCGTATTGATGAACATGTACATCCTCGGAAATATTTTCTAAATAATGGTGTATTTCAAAACAATTTTATTTTATAGCTATATTAGTAGTATTTTTTGGATTACATTTTTACTTGACATCGGTCTTATAGTTTGATATTGCAGGAATGCGTCATTAAAGAGCATGTGAGAGATTTACATGTTCATTACATATATTTTAAATGGTTTTTTACACCGTAAATAATTACGAGTATTATCTCATTTTCTTTAGTTATAGTGAAAAATACTTTTAGACTAAGAATGTTTTAGTTTAACCCATGTCGACCCAATTTTAAATCCGTCTGAGTCAATGTTCATAGATTATTGATTTTTTGCACCCCTGTATTCAAATCTGAGAATCGCTCTGATTAGTATGTTCTCATTAAGTCTACCATTTAAGTGAAACTTGGAATTTAAGGCTTGAAACATATGTTGAGACTCTAATAGTAGTCGGAGGTACAATTACATGGCAGTAGGTAGCCAATGAATACAACGATTTGACTGCATATAAAGTTTAATCCTTATTTTTCCTATATCAATAGAGTTGAAAAATGTGGTCTGTTAACGAGAGGCTCAAGAGCCAAAGGTAATAATCGTGTTCAAAATACTAATGTCGGTGCGTGTGATAGATGAATGTCGGTGCTTGTGATAGATGAATAATGTTACATAAATCTATATTGTATGCGAAGTGCTCGTAACCTGAACTCCTAAAGAGTAAGTACGGAAGAATGAAAGACAGAAGGACAAACACAATAAAGTGATGGATTTAATAAGGACCAGCAGGCTTGTATAGTAGGAAGACATTTGGGGCACTGCATTAAAAGACAACCAAATATCGTTGTCTTATTGATGTTCATTAATGTGTGTTGCTTTGGCTACATACGTTGATCTTTAAGCCAGAAGTTGATAGATATTTGCATGGATGCCGACCCGATATTATACAAATATACGATAAAAATAATACACCGCATCATTGCATATTTGCATCATTCTATAACCCTTTCTCTATTCTCATTTCATATCTTTAGAGTTTAGAGTAACCCAAACGGGAATTATAAGTACGACATTTCAAGCCCATTTTCTCATGCCCAAATTCTTGTTTGAGACGAAAATATGCGTTTTAAACTTAAAACGGATTAAATAGGAGATATAAGACAAAAGTAAAATATATAGAGATTAATAAAAAATTGTCATATTCATACAAATGGGATACTATTTGACTTGTTTTAATCCCAAGACGGTTAATCCGTCTTAATTGAGACTTAATTATTGTGTCTCATGATATCTCCTCATTCTGAACTTTGGACCAAACATTCCCTAACTGAGTTGTTTAAGTGCGTATTTTATCTATATAACATTATTAAAAGGCTAGTCTAAAATAAGCCACGTAGACAATGCCACATGGGATGAAAAAAAGCCACGTATGCAATAACAATGTGACTTGGCAAACTAATATGACATGGATTATCAATTTATTATTATATTACATTAATTTAATTCACTTATTTCTTTTACAAATCCATCCATATTCCATTAGCTTTAAACTTAATTAACTAAAAAAAAAAACTACAATACAAAAATACGCATTAATTATAAGTTAATAATTTCAAGATATTTCATATGGAGTAGTATTATATGTATTTGAAATAAAAACGAATACATGAAATTAAGAACGAAGAAGAATAAATGAAGTTGAAAACAAAAAAAAATTGTACCTATACAATATAGTTAAAAGGCTACTAAAAACATTTAATTTTGATTCACATGCCGATTTTTTATTGGTACATACTAATTCATCTATATTGGTTACTTGATTATTTATACAATATTATAAAAGGCCAGATTATGTATTAAAAAGTTATCTTTAAAACTGTCACATGCTTATAAGTAAAAAAAATTTAAAAAAATATTAATTGCAAACACAAAAAATAAATTAATACAAACTCTTTATTGTCCTCTCATAAATTTGGTTATTAATCTACTTATTTATTTAACCTTTAATTTCTTTTATTTAATAGGATGGTTTTCTGGTTTTCTCTCACCATCATTATAATTTGTAGTTATCATAATTTTTTTATCTCCCTTTTAATTCACAAAATCGTTCCCCTTCCCTCAAATAAATTGAATAAATTGTTGAATTTAATCAATAATTAATAACAAAAAGTTTCCTATATAACTATTATAACAATCCTAATTTTCATTTTTATTCAAAAAGTTGGAAGGTAAAGTATACATACATAGATAATTAAATGAATTCTTTCGCTTTTTATCCTTATTATGTTTTAAATTTATTAATAGTAAGAATGTTATTTAGTTATTGTTTTTGTGTTTGTATTGAAATTTCAGGAAGATGAGATACTCAATTATCAATAACATTGCATGAAATTTATATTGTTTAATTAAAAGGGTAGCTTAGAACATTCAATTTCATTTTACATGACATTTTCACACCCCATTAATTCTTATTCATTTTTATTGATTATTTAATTATATTGACAATATAACATGCATGGAATAATATTTGAATTTATAAAACTATAATCTATAATTAAAAAGTAAGCCAAACTATTTACCATCATCTGAATGTCATATTTTAAATTTCATAAGATAATTTCTAAACCACTCTTATGCAAAGTAGATTTTGTAAAAAAAAAAAAAAAAAAAAAGAATATGAATAAAGCAAATCTTTTACATTCCATTTCTCCTTTCCTCCATATTTATGTCTATATTAAATTTCATAATAATGAGACAAATCTATAACTCAATAATCTAAATATAAAATATATAAATCTAATTAAAAGGCAAGCAAAACTAACTATCATCATTTACATGTCATATATTTAATTACATAATAAGACAACATCTTAAATAATTCTCCTGTAAAGTGGATCTTGTAAAATAAATAAATTATAATAATAATAATAATCAAGCAAAACTTATACATTTCATTTCTCTTTATTCCTTATTAATGTTTATATTAAATTTCATAATAATGAAAAATGATGCTCAAAAGTCGTGAACCTTGATTGATATTTATGCCTATATTAATTTTGATAATAATGAAAAAAGGATGCTCAAAACTCATAAAACACATCCTCAATTCTCTATATATTTTTGATGGAAGACAAAATTTATAAGCCAAAATTTTTCTTATCTCTATCGTCAGTAGAACTAAATGTATCATTAAACTTTCCTATTATTCTATTAACATCAAGCCAAGTGTATTAAGGTTTTAAAATTATTAACTAATTTATTTACTTTTTTATGTAAGTTCCATTGGGTTATGAAATGTTCATCACATTTTCAATTTCATCGTTTGTGTTTGTTTTGTTCTCATTTAGGAGATATCAAGATTTGTGGTGTTGAGTTATTCAAAGGTAATACTCATTCTCTACGACTTCATTCCCATTCCCTTTTTCTTTCACTATTTAAGAGGAAACTTAAGTTAACAACGATAATATTGCATAAAACAAATTTCACAATTTTGTTGGTTAATTCAGACTAATTATTGAGTTACTTTTTTATTATAGGGTCGATTCGTTGGAAAAAGAAGACTATATGAAGAAGTAAAATACTAGGATAGCTTAAATAACTATATATTGGAGACTAACTACAACTCTACAAGATTGATGACATCAATGTGAATGACTAATAGTTTTTTTTTTCTTTTTTTTTTTTTTCAAATGTATTTTTTTATTTTGGTATTTGTTTGTTTTTTTTCCATCATTTTACCTTCGAAAAAATAGCAATATTCACCTACTTTGGCTTATTTAATTTATCGATTTTGATCTTTATGTTAACATGTAAATGCCCGTACTCTTAGTACGCAATCAATGATGAATTATTCATAAGGTGAACTTACTATATGTTTTGATATTTTATAAAATTTCAATTAATAAAAACACTAGAAACATCACACTCAAAACAAAACATCCTGTGAATTTCACGGGCCACAAAACTAGTGAAATTTTTAAAATTCAATAATTTATTAACTTTTACCGATTGTTTGAATATTGACAGCATAACATGAAATTATAATTAAATCTATAAGGAATAATAATAAATCTATGCAATATATATAAAAGGCTAGATAAACCATTAACATTTATTCCATAGGATATTTTCTGAATCCAATAATTGTTGTTGATTATTTAATTATTGACAACATAACATGAAACATATATAATAATATAAAAAAGCTAATATCACGCACATTTTAAGTGATAAGCTAAGTGGCATAACCATGTGGTTTCAAAGAAGTCATATTGCAAGTCTTATCATATTTTTTTTTAAATGATTCCCCTAATATTTATTCCTACAATTATAATCTTATAAATATCATATTTGTTTTAAATAATTCCCCTAATATTTATTCCTACAATTATAATCTTATAATAAAGGTAATAAACTTTTTATCTCCCTCCACATGAATACCTAATTCAATTCACCATTAACTTTTAATTACACTTTTCAACTTCTTTCTCCATAACTCATTTCTCAAGTTCCTTTATAATGATTCATATTTTTAGTTTACCTTTGAAAACTTTCATAAAATTATGGCTTTTTAATTCCTACTTTTTTTTTATCTCAAAATGATAATGTTCATTCCATAAACATAACAATAGATATGCATTTTTCTGTATCATCCTAAAGCTAATTTGTTTTTCTCATGTTCTCTTTTAATTTCCATTATAATCATTTACTCTCATTTGATAATGTTTTATTATATTTCGTGTGCATCTGATTTTGGCATAATACTGATTTGTATGTACAATTGATAAATTTCAGAAGAAAGACACATTTGGATATCAATACATGAAAAATGACAACTTACAAGTATGTGAATTTTTATGAGTTAGCATGTTTCTCAAATTTTTCTTAGAATTTTTTTTCCGAAGATTTTCTATTTTAACCAATACATGACAATAATTTTGAGCCATTATGGTTCTGGATATCGAAAAGACAACGACTATGGAAATAATTTGGTTATTTACTAAATCCGTATCATGTATCATTTTACGCTCAATTGATTGGTATGTTACCACAGTAATTTAGTTGGCTTATGTATCATTGTATTCCTACTTTCATTAGTTCGTGTTTATTTAGATCTTACTAGACGAACCTATTAGCATTAATACAACACCAAATATCATCATTTGGTACTCACTAAGTCAGTAGCATGAATTTATGTAAAATGATGTACAATAGATTAAGAAAAATGTCTTGATGAAAACATAACTTTAAATGATACCCGTGATTTTTCACGGGTAAAAAAACTAGTTTTATTTTTAATAAAGCTTCTCAAAATTTAATTTCATAGTTAGTATTTATAGCTAGAGTTGACAAATAACGACACGACACGAACTCGACACGAAAATAACGGGTTTGGGTTGAGGCTCAATGACCCATTTATGTAAATGGGTCGACATGAATACGACACAATATTTAATTGGGTCGGGTTTGGGTTGAGCTCTCTAAACACAAACCCAACACGAATGACTTGTTTAATAAAATAATCCTAATTTTTTTATCTTTCATCACATAAATATACTTAAACTTTCCAAATATTGACATGACACGAAAACACGACCCGAACCCGACACGATATTAGCGGGTTAGGGTTGCGGCTTGATGACCCATTTATGTAAGTGGGTCGACACGAACACGACACGAGATTTAAACGGGTCGGGTTTGGGATGAAGGATTTGTGACCCGTTTACATGTGACACGAACCAGACACGACCCGATCTGTGTGCTAGGTCTAATTATAGCTATAAGTTTTTTAAAGTCTAGAGGAAATTAGAATCATGAGATCGGCTAAATTTGAGAATGGATATAAAATTGAATTTATTTGATATTTTCTATTCTTCTATAAATAAATTGTATTATATTGGCAATTAGTTATTTTATATTTGCCCGTCATTATTTTGAATATTTTGAATATTGAGCACGTTAAACTTGACTTCTATTTAATTCTATGTTCTTTCGTTCAAAAAAAAAAAACACTAGACTTTTCAATAATTTATAATCAACTAGTATAGGCCCCGTGCAATGCATACACGGTATTTATAGAATTTTACCTTTTAGTATATTATATTTATAGAATGTAAATTGACAATTCATTATTTTTTAGCGTTTTTCATCATTGTGTTTTGATTTGAGAGAAAAAAAAAACCATTTAAGTAATAGTTATAACATGAAATGTGTATTTTAATGAAAAAAACACAGATTTAATGATATTGTTTTATAACTTTTTTAATAGCATATCTTTACGAAATTTTTATCATCAAAAATCCTAGACGCAAATCTTAAAGAGGGAAATATATTTAAATAGGAAAGAAAATAAGAAATTATATCAAAATAGGGGAAATATTTTAGGCGGGAAAACTTTGAGTTTTTCCTATTCATTTAGTATTTAGGGGATGTGTAATAATCATACTCCATCATAAGGCTCTCTAATACAATAATATTTTTAATTATGTGGTCTTACTTAGAAGTGGCACGTGGGTCAATCGGGACGATCTTGGTCAGGTTATTTTAGGTCAACCGCACATTTCATTTTGAATCGAGTTGATTCAGATCATTTCGGTTCTCGGTCAGCTTTGGATGTCAAGTTGTAGCCGATAAATTTCAAGTAATTTTGTGTTTCATTTATCGATGTCACCGGATAGGCTTATTCACCTATTCATGGTTACTGATGACTTGAGAAAGTTACAAGTGGTGGAAGATACATTAGAAATTCGGAGAAGGTGTAACTAAACCACTTTTCTTTGATGAATTGCAAAATTGTCTTTTAAGTTTAAGTTGGAGTAATTGACCTCCTTACCTTTTCCAACAGATGAAACTAAAACCTTTTTATATTTTCGAACAATTTCTCTTTAAATTTCGTTTCCTCATCAATATCCCATTCATATATTTGACACCCTAAAAAATAAAAATGCATATAAATACATTTTTTTTTGGTACGAATATAAATACATATGCAATTATATTGTATTTCACTACTCTACAAGGGAACAAAATAAAAATATTGAGGAATTGTACATCAATTACATTCTTAAAAAATCCAGTATTTTGGCAATCTGCCAATCTCCATATATTTCATCTATTCTTCTAGGTTTAACAAACATTCGGTAGACAAACTAACAACTAGGCGCGTAGCTACTAAGTAGCATGGGGTAGCAACTGCTAGCAACTGCTACCCCAAACCCAAAAAATTCAATGAGAAAGATGATGATTTGCTACCCCGTATATTGCTGGTTTGGTTCAAAGAGTAATTAATAATTACGTTTCAATGTTTACATTAGTCTGTTTGTGGTCCAGTGGTTCTGTTGTTGTATTTTCTACAAGACATCCGGGATCAATTTCTATCAGCTGCATTTTTTTTTGCCTTACCTAATACTCTAATAGCTTGTTTTTCATATTCTTAAAATCCCAACTTATTCGATTACATAAATTTATATATACTACTCCTTTGTTTTAGTATACTTTCTATGTCCCCATCATTTATTTACCTTTGATTAAAACAACTCTTACATGGAATATAAAAGGTAAGCAAATGATTGAGACGTAAAGAGTGATATATATGACGCTTTTCACTTTTGTTTCATCTATCTTACTAGTTTGAATGCCCGTGCGTTGCAACGGGGTAATTAGCTTATTTATAATGCAAAAAAAAAAAAAAACGTTATAAGCGTTTAATGTTTACATTATATGTCTAATGATTTATTTACATATTATTAAAATATCTCTTTCAAAAAAAATAAAAGATTAATATATAAAAGATAAAAGATTAATAATCATATAATCACCCCACCTTATACTAATCTTTCGATGTGGGACAATTCTACTATTTATAAGTAATATATTCACAAAAATTGGATTTTTTTCTGATGTGGGACAATTCTAATATTTATACGTAATATATATTTATCAAACCAGCATTATTTTTCAATGTGGGACAAATAACATACTCAGAATTACTCCATCTTTTTTGTACTTAGTTCGACATCCAACCAGATCTCGAATACCGAATACAGATAATTGCTGCTCATTATATCTAATAGTTATATTTAAATTTAATAATATGATCAAGTACTCTCCATTAATATTTGTACGTTGTTTTTCTTCAAAAAAAATTTAACATAATTGAGATACGGAAATTTCCCGTGGTACCCCTTAATTTTGTTAGATTTTCCATGTTACCCCTACTTTTAAAAATCTGCCTATAGTACCCTTTATGTTCCATTTTTTGTCCATGGTACCCCCTAATGTAAAGGTTGTTAAATGGACGTTAAGTTTGATGGCGTGGCAATAAAATAACAATTAAAAAATAATACCCCCTTTATTGTTTTATTGGTACGGATATCTCTCTTTTAAATGCAAATTTTATTTAACTATATCATTATAATATTGGAAATTTCTCATGGTAACCTTGAACTTTGATAGATTACACATGCTACCATGGACGTTTGTTTTCTATTTTTTTTATCATAATTAAAATATGTGCAAATGATAAGAACCTATACTCTAATGATAGAATATTTTTTAACACAATTCTAATTATATTATTTAAACATAGTATATTTACCACACCTACATTATTTTTCAATATGGGACATATAAAATCTATAGGTAAAAAATATAATGATATAAACTTTTAATAGCTCTCCAAGACAATACTTAAGCGACTCAAAAGATTTTGGGTTGATGCCTAAGTTCCAAGGATGCTCATAGAATCACCCACCTTATGCTATATTTCGATATGGAAAAATTCTATTTTTTATATGTAGTATATTTACCACACCTATATTATTTTTCAATGTGGGAGATATAACATACTATGAAATACACCGTCTTTAATATGTGCAAATTATATGAAATCTATATATACTCTAATGATAGCATTTCTTACCATGAATCTAATAATAATATTTTCATAATTTTTTTACCGACATTATTTTGTCAAATGAAATTTAAAAGTTTTTATATAAAAATTAGAAACATTATTTGAATATAAAATAAGAAATACATAGTATATATTATAATAACTAAAAGATTTTCCAAACATTAACTTAGGTCAGAAACCATTATTGTAGAGACAGTAATACAAACTCTTTTAAGAGTTATCCCTGATAATACTTAAGGGAATCAAAAGATTTTGGGTTATGACTTCTATTTATAATCATAAGATCACCATGCCTTATGATAATCTTTCGATATGGGACAATTCTAATATTATACATAGTATATTCACCACACTTACGTTACTTTTCAATGTAGGACAAATAACATACTAAGTACGCCATTTGTTTTGCACCTACTTTGACATCAACCCGATTTAATAATGAGAAAATATAATACAATACAATATACACCCTAATGATAGCATTTTTTTTGTCACAATCTAATTATATAATTTTTCATACGATACTTTTTTTTCAAATGAAATATAAAATTTTTATATCAAAATTATAAACATCACTTTAATATAATATAGAAAATGTATATATATGGGACATATCTATTATTTATACATAATATATTCACAACACCTACATTATTTTTCAATGTGGGACATATAACATGCTAAAAAGTCTATATCTTTTATATCAAAAAATTTTGGATCAATACATAAGTTTTAAGGATGTCTCCTATTTATATTTACAGAATCACCCTAACGTATACTATTATTTCAATGTGAGATATATAATTTAATTATTTAGACGTAGTATGTTCATAATGCCTACATTATTTTTCAATGTGAAAGATATAACATACCAAGAAATACATGTCTCTTCTTAAAAAATCACTATTGTATACATATTATTTTTCTTTGAAGATAAAATCACTTAGTCTCGATCATTAGATATGGATCTCTACATCGTACATATAACGACTCATTAACGCTCTATTACTGCATTCAGAAGACAACCATTAGTAAAATCTTTAGTTTTGTATTGTGTCAGGAGATTATCATTAGTAAAACCTTTAGTTATTTTTTGATTTTCTTGTTCATGTTCTTAACTCTTTCCCGGGTAGTTCCCAACGATTTCCACTTTATTTTTTATATCATATCGTAGATAATGATAAAAAATCTTAAGAGCTCTTTAAAACAATATTTATGAGACTCGAAATTTTTTGGGTGGATACATAAGTTCCAAATATACATCCTATTTATAATCATAGGATCACATCATCTTATACCAATCTTTCGGTGTGGGACAATTCTACTATTTATATGTAGTATATTCCCCACACCTACTTATTTTCCAATGTGGGACAAAACATACTAAAAAGTACACAATTTTACGTATTAAGAAGTACACCATCTTTAATATGTGCAAATAATATGAAATTTATACTCTAATGATAGCATTTTTTAACACAAAGCTAATTATATTATTTTCATAATTTCTTTAATGATATTTTTTTGCCAAATGAAATGTAAAATTTTGATATAAAAATTGGGAAATATCACTTGAATATAGTTTAGGAAATATACATATTATAATAATTAAAAGATTTTCCACTTTATTTTTTACATCAAAAATTATACTTTCCTAAATTGATTTTTGATGATGTGGACGCTCTCAGATCGCTCGAAAAAACTCTCTTATATATATATATATATATATATATATATATATATATATATATATAGAAATAGGATCAAATGAGTTAGGGTACTTTTGGTGAGTTACCCCTCTAAATCTGGACCATTCATCTAACATAAGATATGTGGCTGAGATTTAATCTTACATCTCATATATAAAGTAAATTTTTGACACTTGATCTTCTTTTTTCCCACTTTTTTCATTCAGTTTCACTATTTCTCTATCTTTTCTCTCTTCTCTCTCATATTTTCGTTCGTTTTTTCGCAAATCCTCGTCGAGTTTTTCCGGTGTTCTCTCTTATAATTTCGTTCGTCGCCATTCTTGGTTCTCGTCAATTGAACTTCAGTTTTTGTGCTCAATTTGTTCGTCCTTCTACTCCATTTTCGGTTTCTCTCAACAGGTAATCAATGAACTCAATTGAACTTGATTATTGTGCTCAATTTCCGATTTTCTACTCGATTTTCGGTTCCTCTTCTTGTTTTCTACTTGATTTTCTTTTGTTTTCTGTGTTTATTCTTCATTTTGTTTAGTATATAGTTTAATTTTGTTTTGTTTTTGTTGTTAAATTAATTTTTTCAATTTTTCCGCATAATTTAGGGTTTCGTAATTCATTTTTTCATTTTTGTATCTTTTCTTGAGGTTTTTCTTTTTTGTCTTGAATTCCTGTACATTCTAATGAACATAATGTGTGTTTGTTTGGAATTATTTGTGTTATTGTAATATATTGATGTTGTTATTGTAATGTATTTGTGCTAGTTATTGTAATTTAGAAAATATGTTATTGTAATGAGTATTATTTTAGATATTGATCTTTGGTTAGTGTTTAAAAGTCAGCTTTTAGTCAAGTCCAGTTATCTTGATATGAAAAGTTTGTTATTGTAATATATTGATGTTGTTATTGTAATGTATTGTGATAGTTATTGTAATATAGTAATTTAGTTATTCTATACGTAGTATTATTTAGTTATCATTTTAGTCAAGTCCAGTTATTGTATTACTGTATGCTGATTATTGTATTATTAAAATTCAGTTATTGTATTAGTTGTTGTCATATTTTTTGTGTTTATTCTGATAATTTTGTATTCATTTGCTTAGTGATACAAACAAATGGGTCCTAAACGTAGCGAGGAGCCCGAAGATGGTAATAAAGATGATTTGAAACGCTCAAAAGTAAATTTTCCAAAAAAGAAGCTCGTGAAGGTTCTGGAACTTCAAAATTGAACATGTGAGTATATGTGTCTTTGCCCCCTTGTTATGAGTTTCTCTTTATTTGATGTGTTACTCTTTTTAATTTTTGCTTGATTTTCCTTTTTCAGTGCTTCAAACATTAAAGTGAGCTGTCGTCCTAATGGTTTGGTTAATCTGGTAAAACAACTTGGTCCAAATCGTGAAAAGGTTTGTCATTGAGATCGGATTTGGTGGTTTGCTTGATTTTAAAGTGACCAGTATACCATTGGGTGTTATACCATTGTTTGTAAAACACTTTAATGCTATTGCTCATATTTTTCAAGCAAGAGATGTCAAATTTTTTCTGTCAAAAGATGATGTGTGTGATGTTTTTGGATTGCCAAATGGTGGTGATAAGGTTCAGGTTGTTTATCTTTGGACATAGTGTATTGTCTTCACAAGAAACGTTGAAAGCGAGTTCGGAAGAAGTTTAACGTAGAAGGGACAAATTATGTTACTATCCCTGCGTTTGTTTATCTTTGCAATTCGATTTGGGGGATGATGGGGAGATGAATTTGAGGTGTTTGTGCTTTATGCTATGTCCATTGTCCTTGCTCCCCCTTCAAATTATGGAATTGACTTTACAATTCTTAAAGCGGTGCAAGATGTTTCACGTATCCACCATTTGGATTGGTGTGCGTATGTGTTTGATAAATTAGTCGCAGGTGTTGAGCAGTGTAGAACTGGGTCGTCTACTTTGCGTGGTTGCATACTTGTTGTTATGGTGGCATACTTCCATCGTTTGTCTTTTACGGAAAAAACAATGTCTTCTGAGACTCCTCTTATCAAGCACTGGGATGAGAAGTATTTTGTTAGTAGGTGTATTTCAGAGCTCAAGTCTGGTTCGCTAGGTAATGGGGAATATGTCAATGGTGTGTATCCTGTCTGCAAACGCTTAAGAGAAGCAAAAGCTGCTGAGGTGTGTGCAGTCGTTGATAAACCTGAACCTGGGAAAAAGTATCTGGAACTGCCTGACTGTTTTGATACTGATGATGTTATTCGAGCAAAGGCCGCTGATGTAAGTTCCAATCATTCTTTCAATCATTTTTGTGTAGTTACTGTAAAGGTGTAGTGTAGTTATTTTAAAGTTTTGTAGCAGTTATTTTTCCAATTATTGTAAATTATTGTAAAGACTTAGTACAATTATTGTAAAGACTTAGGACAATTATTGTAAAGACTTAGGACAATTATTGTAAAGACTTAGGACAATTATTGTAAAGACTTAGGACAATTATTGTAAAGACTTAGTATAATTATTGTAAAGACTTATTATAATTATTGTAAAGACTTAGGACAATTATTGTAAAGACTTAGTACAATTATTGTAAAGACTTAGGACAATTATTGTAAAGACTTAGGACAATTATTGTAAAGACTTAGTATAATTATTGTAAAGAGTTATTATAATTATTGTAAAGACTTAGTATAATTATTCATTTTTTTTTCCTTTTTCTTAGGTTTCCCAAGCACATCTTTTGATGATGAAGAGGGATGTTGAGATATTTCTCCATTTGTACACGCAACGGAAGGAAGCGATGGGGAAGGAGTGTGGTTCTTCAACAGTTGAAGATTCTTCGACAGACCACTTTGATTTCTTCGACTCTCGCTTTCATTAGTGACGATGATTCTTTGTTCACTAAATATTTCAATTTTATTTGTGAAAAAGTTGAGGAAATGAAACAGGGAAGTAAAGCTGCCGTTGTATGAAAGTTTTTGTAAGGAGCATGAAAAGGGGAAGCATGAAAAGGGGGAGCATGAAAAGGGAAAAGATGAAAGGAATGGGGGTTTTGCGTTTGATCCCGAAAAATATAAGGTGGTTTATTCTCGGGAGAAAGGTAAAAATAAGGTCTACGATGTAGCGGTTGAGAAACCGAATGAGGAGGTGCCAATCGATGACGGCATTGATAATATTGATGTTGAGAATGAAACCGTGGACTTGAGTAGTGTGGATGACGTTGTTAACAAAGTTGTCAACGAGGGTGTTGTTGGGGATAGAATCCAAGATAATTCTGTTATAAGTGCTTACTGCTGCATTCGGACGTTATGCCCGAGCATACGTTTTTGGGATTTGTGGTATAGGGTGTGATTTAGATTGTGAATCACCCAATCGATGCGATTGTAGTTTCTGTTTTTTTGTGCAAGTACAAGGAGCTTTTTGCTCCTATTTTAATGCGGAGGAAGACTGTACTTGATTATTGTTTTCTGCACGATCATGACCTACGAATTGGGTAATCATTATATGTTTTTTGTCCCCTCTCTTTTTTTTTCTTTTTTTGCTAATATATCTACTATATAATTTGTTTTCATGTGGCAGGGAGGATATGGTTGTGTTTTCATTTCATCACATGTTAACTCGAGATGACATTATTTCATTGTCTGCTAAGACTATGATCACATCGAACGTGATTGATTCTTTGGTCATTCTTACTTAATGACATGCTTTGGTCAAGGTTGGGAAAGGGTTATCCCCACAAGAAGTTTTTTTGTACAAGTCATTCGGTATGTGAAATTTTTTTATATATTTTTGTTTGATAAATTTACAATGGTTATGATGATTATTCTATTGTAGTTACTTGATTATTGTAAAGTATATTAGTTTGTTTTTTGATTCAGCTAAAACAGTTTTTCCTATTCTTCAATTTTCCTATTCTTCAATTTTGTTTATTGTTTCTGTGATTATTCTAATACTGTATTTTAGTTATTGTATTTATACAAGTTCAATTATTCTGTCTTTTTTACAAGTTACAATAACTGAGTTTTCATAATACAATAACATTGTTATTGTAATACAATAATCGATTATTGTATTACAATAACAATGTTATTGTATTATGAAAACTCAGTTATTGTATTATGAAAGCTGTTTTTGTTGTGATAGTTATTGTAAAGCAGAATAGTAGTTATTGTATTGATTAACCAAGTTTTTTCATTGTGATATTTCATTTTCTCTTATCGTGTGGTAATATTTTTCATAGGCTTCTTTGTTTAAGCTTATCAAAGTGCATTGATGATGAGAAAGATTTATACGAAAGGAAATTTCTAATGTTTGGGACACTGTCATTGAGAAATGAAGGTTCTCTTGACATTGGTGCCGATTTGGTAATTTTTCCAATTCTTTCTGTTCTTTCTTTCTTTCGTTGATTATTTTATTGTTGAGAACAAAGCAAAGGTTTATGTACGTCTGTTTTATCATGCCAGGTTTTTATTCCTGTTCATTTTGGAGATCATTTTTTTACGTGTTGTTGTTAACTTTGTGGGGAAGACTGTGGACTATCTTGACAATCGTGTATATGATGATTTTGAAGATAGTATCAGGGTGTTGGCTACCAACTCTATTGTATGTACCTTATTATAAGTTTTTGTTTTCATCTACTTCTTCTAGTTATTTTTCTTGTTCTTTAGTGATGATTTTTGATTTAAAAATGTAACCAGGTTGAAATATTTGGTAGTTATCTTGTCGAGAAAGGTTTTGAAAGAGGCAGTGAGGTCCGCAATTTCAAATTTGTAAATGTGGCTTTTGGGTGGAAATCGGAAGGGTCCCAGAATTTGGATTGTGGTGTTTTTGTCATGATTCATATGATGTTTTATCTTTGGGAAGTTGTTCAAATCGAGTTGCATGACGCATTGAAAAGGATCATATATAGAGTGAGATAGTCTGCCATCTTGGTTTTAGCCAATATCAACAAAATTAGGAAAAAATTGTTGGATTTGGTTGATGATTTTACAAAGACAAAGGCACCTTTGTGCTGTTTTGCTTGAGAAGCGTAGGTTAGCCGAGTTGAAGCGGCAAGGGTGAAGCCGATGCTTTGGAAGCTCTTAGGGTTATGGCAGAGGAACTCGATGATGGTGTAGGTACTCCGGGGCCTAGGAAAAAGAGTATGCCTGGTACACCTATGAGCGCTGGGATGATTAGATCGGCCGAGGTAGCGAGACCGAACTCGATGGTCTTGGTCGCTCAATAAACGTGGCAAGGCAGATACAAATCTTCTTGTTGTTTCAAAAGTTATGAGGGCTAACAGCAGATATACACGCGCTATGCCAAGCAAGAAGAAACAAGTTGTTGATTATTGTTTCTTGGATGATTACAATCTTGCAGATGAGTATGTTCATTTTTGTCCAAACTCAATGAGAAACAAGTTTGTGTGATTATTCTAATAATTGTATTCTACAAGTTCAATTATTCTATGTTTTTTTACAATTACAATAACTGAGTTTTCATAAAACAATAACTATGTTAATGTAGTACAATAATCGATTATTGTATTACATTAACATAGTTATTGTTTTATGAAAAACTCGTTTATTGTTGCTGGTAGTTATTTTTTAAATATTGTTTTTAAAATTTACTAAGCTTTTTTTTTTTTAACTCCTTTGCAAAGTGAACTGCTTTTTTCGGGCAATGCTATCTTGGATAGGTCGATATTCTTTCTACGAAGCCCGAAGATTACACCGAGTTGCGCGTAATAGTTTGCTGGTCAGTTGTCTTGAATTTCATGGAGGTTAAGGAGAAAGAAGCGCCAGTGATGATGTTCCTTGGTACACAACATATGGTATGATCTGTTTTTCATTATTCAGTTACTGTAGAATGTTTAATCATTTATCTTCAATTTTATTAACAGTTTTATGGTATTTATAGGAAATCTTTGAAGAGATGCTAGAGCAAGCAGCGGATAGTGATGATGTAACTGACAGCCAGAAAGACAAGGTTGTGCAGTCTTGGTCCCATTTTTTAGGTGAAAATGTTGTAAACTCTGAGATCGATGTGGACCTTGTCTTCATCCCGTTGTCTTTAGAGAAGTACTACTTTTGTGTTTGTGTGAACTTTATGAACAAGACGGTTGATGTGCTGGACCATACGTCGCATAAAGATTGGGAAAAATCCGATTTCTACAGACTTGCAAAGATTAAAAGACGTTTTTCTAACTCCCGATCATATACAAATGCTATTTTCATGTAATTATTGTATTCTTTGTAACAAAGTTATTGTATTGTTTTAATCTTGTTCTTGTATAGTCGTGCTTTCTAATTCTTTCTTTTTTTTTTGTACATCTTTTGTAGGTTAACTGTTTTTCCGACTTTTTGGAGACAAGGAAAAAAAGAAAAAGAAGGAGTTGTCATTAACACATTTACATTCGTGAATGTTGATTTTGAATGGAAAGCGACTATCAAGGGTGATAAGGAATCGGGATTTTACACAATGTTTCACATGCTCACATATGAAGGGAATCACGAGCAAGGATTGTATGTGGTTAACAAGAAATGTGAGAGGATTCCTATATGGCTTGAGATGGTTGCTATTTTGTTGATGTCAGATGTCAACGAGTCAAGAGCATCTCTTTTGGAAAAAGTGGGAACTTTCAGGCGGAGTATATCGGAAGTAGAGAAAGAAGTTTTAAAATTCAGAAGATTAGGGAAGAAAAGGGTTAAAACAACAGCCGTTACTGGTCCTTCTCGGCGAAACAAATAAAAGAACAATTGATTGATTATAGATGGATTTAGCAAACAATTCTAGATGGATTTGTTCGATAATCTAATGTTTAGATAGCTGTTATTGATTGTTTGAACAAATTTGATGTAGTTTGTCATTGATTGATGAACAAGTTAGTGTTTTTGTAATGCCTTTAAGCTGTTATTGTAATATCTCTAGACAGTTATTCAAATGATCAAATGCAATTATTCTATCAGCCTTCATGTAGCTGATTATTGTAAAGCGTTTGCCCAATTATTTTAAAGCATACCTCTGATTATTTTAAAGCTCTCATGTATCTGATTATTGTAAAGCTCTTTCCCAATTATTTTAAAGCATATCCTTGATTATTGTAACAAATTGGCAAGTGCAAAGCATTATCAATTACAGTAAAGCATTATCAAATTAATATATTTATGGAAAAAAATCAGAACGATTGCGAATAAACTCAGCATCAATTATTATAAAGCATAATTGTGATTATTGTATAGTTTTCACATTATTATTGTAATAGCGCAAGGTATTATTAAATGAACAAAATCAGAACAATTGCAAAAAAATTCAACATCAATTAATGTAAAGCATAACTTTGATTATTGTAAAAGTCTAACACACTTATTGTAAAGTATACCCCTGATTACTTGTAAAAAAGTCTAACACAATTATTTTGCAATCTTGCGGTTATTTGTAAAGCATAATATGGATTATTTTAAAACGTAATCTTGATTATTTTAAAGCGTAATGCATTTTTCATTTTTCATTCTTCTTCTTCATCTTCATCCTCCATTTCATTTTCCTCTTCATCTTCTTCCTCCAAAGCATGCTCAACAAACGGATTTGGACAGTTTCTCTTGTCATGGTGTCCCATTTGTTTGCAGTTATTACATAGCCTCTTCGGTTTGCTCGCCTTCTCAATTGCCTTATCCTTGTTTGATTTCATTCTCATGCCGCTTCCTTTGTTTTTTGCAATCTTGGGTGGAAGAACAGTAATATTTGATTTTGCTGAACAACCTAAGAGCATTTCCAGTTCTTGATCCTTTGTCAAGCTCTCTTTGGTTGGATTTATTTTCTCTCGGAATTGTAAAAGCATCAAACTTAGCTCCTTGATTCGATTATCAGGCATCGAGTTAAGAACACTTATTGTTGCATAAAACTCTGACCATACCCTTGATAATTCCAATTTTCTCAAATCAGTGGGATCGTAGTCTTGCAATAACTTTCCATCCAGTCCATACAAAGGCTTTCTATATGATTTCTTCGTCCATCTACTTTCGATGTACTGCTCCGGTATGCTTTGCGAGTCCTTTTCCGATATAATCCATATAATGTGTTTACAAAGGATTCCTTTCCTCTCAAACATCTTGCACGTACATGTTGTTTCCTTTGATTCATTATTGTGAGCAACCTGCATGCACAGTGTAGTTATTTTAAAAGGCAGTCATAGTTATTATATAGTTCAACATGAATTATTTTATGCAGACTAGCAATTAACACCAAGGTAGAAGTCCTTCAGTTTTTTTATGTTCAACATGTACTTGCCAATTATTGTAAAGCATACCTCTGATTATTTTAATCTAATGTTTAGATAGCTGTTATTGATTGTTTAACAAATTTGATGTAGTGTCATTGATTGGTGAACAAGTTAGTGTTTTTGTAATGCCTTTAAGTCTGTTATTGTAATATCTCTAGACAGTTATTCAAATGATCAAATGCAATTATTCTATCAGCCTTCATGTAGCTGATTATTGTAAAGCGTTTGCCCAATTATTTTAAAGCATACCTCTGATTATTTTAAAGCTCTCATGTATCTGATTATTGTAAAGCTCTTCCCAAATTATTTTAAAGCATATCCTTGATTATTGTAACAAATTGGCAAGTGTAAAGCATTATCAATTTCTTGTAAAGCATTATCAAATTAATATATTTATGGAAAAAAATCAGAACAATTGCAAATAAACTCTACATCAATTATTGTAAAGCATAATTGTGATTAT